>NW_027040847.1:0-343486 GCF_037179485.1 Ochlerotatus camptorhynchus
ACTGCTTTTATTGTTTATTCCACAAAAATATTGACTTAACGATATATTTTTTTATCAAAAACATATAAACCATGTGCGTCAAAGAATTCAAATCGAAACTATGTTTAATAATATTTTATACAGTTTGTTTTCCAAAATTTTACGAAAACAATGAATATTGAAAACATAAATGACCCATTGTGCTAATTTTTGAACATTTTTATACAATTTTATACATAAATGTAGAGGTGGCCCTCTTGCCCCGTATAAAGTTTATTTTTAGGAACATGATTTCTGATCAATTAAATTTTTTTTTAATAATTTATTGTTATTAATGTTTTAATCAACCATCAATGGTGAAGTCTGAATGCAGAAATTGTAAAAAAAAATGGAAATTCCGAAAAATTTATTTCATGATGCCTTTTACTTATAAAAAACTAGTTTTTCAAAACATCACCACAAAATCATATTTTGCATTTGTTTTACGACTTCGATTCGGACAAAAGTTTCTAGAATGCTTCATAGGAATACCATGCATTGATTCATGGTGAGATAGGATTGAAATGTTTTCATTTTCAAGATATATTGAGGGTGGCACTCTTGCCCCGATTATTATTACTATTATTATTATTATTATTATTATTATATTATTATTATTATTATTATTATTATTCTTTTTTTTTCTCCTTCTAGTTTCTTTACGCATGTTCTCAACATAGTTTTTCACCACCTTGACAATAATCATGATTTTATTAACAAAACCTTGTTTAATTCATTTGATTTTTGAGGACCCTAGCAGGATCCCGCTTACAAGTGTACTAGCACTGTGCAAAAAGTAGCCAGCATAATGTAAGCAGGGCATCATGAACCCCCCCCCCCCCTAAGTGACTTCTCCCTTGTGATTTGAGGCATCACATAATGGATTTTGATCCAAGTCTAAAACCAGCTACTTCCCTATGGGTTTCCGGAAATTGATTGGATCCTGGCTATTCCCAATAACTGCCATTGAACAGGTTGTTGAATTTTAATGTGATTCAATGGTTGTTCCGAACGACGAGAAACCAGCACCCCGGTGCGACAGGGTTACCCGGTCTACACGCAGCAGGATGAACTATAGATAAGAATACCAATATATACGCATTGAATTGTCAACGAATTGAATAGTTCCTAAATACCTACACACGACAAGTAAATTCACCATTAAAAGCTAGAACAAAGAACAAACAAGGCGCAGAACAAATTTGTCTTAAAATTTATAATTATTCTAGTTTAAAATTGTTGGACAGAGAACAAGCACACTAATAGTTAAAGACTAGAAATGTAAGTGAACACATAAACACACACATTTAACAACCCCTTATTTAACAATAATCCTAATTAAATACATTACAGATAAAAAACTCGCTCATGCACATTGCAAACAAGCGAGTCGTGCTGTACCAGTCCGAAATCCAGTTTCTGTCTCAACAATGGTTTTTGACCATATTCAGAAACTGGCCACTTCTCCGGGGGGATCGAAACATGGCCAGGTATGGTCAATGTGGCACTGGACCCGCCACCCCCCACCCACATCACTACCATTGAACTAAGTTTTTTTTTAATTCAAATGTGAATTGAGGTGTCAAATGATAAGTTTTATTTGTTTGAGGTCGCAATTAGCCTCATGCCTCATATAAACCGTAGCAAGTTCCGGTCATATTTCCGGAACCGGTACCAATACCTTTCATTTAGCGACTGTTAATTGGTTTATGACACTTGGGCCTGTGGGCTCTTGAGCATACAAATGGTACTGTATATAATAGGGTCAACCAACATTATTCATTCTTTAGTATTTTTAGAAACTAGAAAGGTAGAATTGTTCACCAAACACACATTTTTCAAGTCCATGTGTTATTTTCATAGAAAAAAACACGGCATACATTTTGAAGAAGTGCGAAAATGACAAATAGGTTCAATAAAATCCATTACCCTACACCGGGGCATGTTGAAACGCGTGGGAAGTTGAAACCTCGGTTGAAAAAGTAGATGTATCTCTTAGCGGAAGTGAATAATAACTGAGATTATTTATAATAAAGAAGTTTGCGGTAGTACACAATGCCTCTCAAAAATACTCATAGTGAATATTCACAGCTTCTGCTCTGACTTAGAAATTCAATAACTGAATCCCCCCAATTTCCAATTAATGTTGTACTACGAACCTACTTATTGGAAACCAAACGCTTGATTTGAGATAAGTCACAGTAATCTATTTTGAATTATTCTACGAACACGCTACATAATGATGATGCATGATAATTTTATGTTAGGGTTGTCGTCCAAAATGGAAAACAAAGCGGTGCTTATACCCCGTATGATCGTTATACCCCTTCCTCCCCTACTTCACAGACATATGAACCAACATTTTGTTCGATATTGAAAGTGAAGTCTTCTGATAAGGGAAACAACTGCCTGTTGCGTTATCATAAAATGCAACCTTCACTCTTTACTTCAGAGACCTAATTTAAAACTAATGATGCTTCTGAAAAAAATTAACGTATTTTTTGGCAATTGTTTTATCCCACAACATGCATGTAGTCTTTGTGGACTATACTGGGTTGCTACTTCAAAATATATAACGGCTTGTTTAGGACCCCACATTTGAATTTTCATAATTTATTACATTCCAGGAAAAATACATTGAGCCATAACCGGAACATTGAAATACTTGAAAAACTTAAAATAAAGTATAATAATCAAAAATGCATGACATACATCAATTTTGCGTAGTTCTACGCCATACTGCGGTCGTGTTCACGATACAACCCTTTAATTTAACATTTTTGCGAAACAAATATATATAGAGGAAATGTCTCTAATGTTGGCCTATGGATCTAAGGTTGGGCCCATCGCTAAAAATCTGCTATTTATCAATTTTATCTAGATAAACGCGTTATTGGGACGTTACTAATGGATATTTTTGGTTGCTATTGAAAATTGAGTCGATTGCTGAATCTATGTATGGGCCCAAATTAGGGACACTTAGGCCGGCATTACCTGCATTTCCCCTATATATATATATATAAATAAATAATCTGCGAATAAATAAATAATAACCAATGCATGTCCGTCTTACCCTACGTTCGTGAACCCAACCAAGCAGAATCAGGAACTATAAACATGCTGTGCACCTCCAGATCGAAAAGGTACAAGAACGAATATAAAGCGACGACGCGGAGCGCAACCTGCTGACATTGAAATCAATTTCAAGGTAGTGGAATATCAAACAGTAAAAAAGTGCGTCACATATAATATCTACAAGCGCACTCGACGCTTCCTAGAACAAAACCGCTTCGAAAGGGAGTGGAAAGAAGTCTAGCTCCTTTTGTACGTTGAGATTAACTAGACAACCTTCATAGTGCTGCGGGAATGGAGGGTTTCCGCATATCAGATGGAAGTAATTCAATTAAGAGTACGTGTGGCTTATTTTCGTCAGTCCCAAAATATTATTAACTTCATTAAAAATTAATGTTTACAAGCTGTAATATGGATCCGTCAACATTTTCTTTTTGTTGCCAATTTGATAGTGTGTTTAATGACAACCTTGCGGCCATTTATGAGGCGATGACTTTTCTGAGAAGGTATGATTATATCAGAACCCATATTAACTTATACAATACACTGGAGTCGCTTTTTACGCGGTTTTTTTTACACGGTTTTTTTTACGCGGTTTTTTTTTACGCGGATTTCGGAATTTACGCGGTTTTTTTTTACGCGGATTCCGGAATTTACGCGGTTTTTTTTTACGCGGATTTTGGTTTTTTTTTACGCGGATTTGAGAATTTACGCGGTATATCGCTTTTTACGCGTTTTTTTCTTACACGGTCTTTTTTTACTCGGTTTTTTTTTACGCGGATTTCGGAATTTACGCGGTTTTTTTTTACGCGGATTCCGGAATTCACGCGGTTTTTTTTTACGCGGTTTTTTTTTTACGCGGGACGTATCACCCGCGTAAAAAGCGACTCCAGTGTACAATTTTATTAAATCTTTTCTTACTATTATTTTCTCATCACGGTTTAATAACCTTAATAAGATATTAATCCAAGTAAGGTACACCGGGGTAAGTGTGGATATGGGGGATATTACTCTCTTTAACAGGAATTTCGAGGGTCAAACCCCCCTGAAGATGAAAGGTACAGTGCTACCGCTTACATACATACATTTTTTTTATTGTTTTCATTCTCGTCTCCCGGAAACACTTTTTACTAACCTGTCACTTTGAACTAGCGAATAAAGTTACACGCACTCATCAGTACTCACTCACTCACACAGCATTTGGTAAATATTTACTTGATTTAGACCAGTTTTACTGGTATCAGGTAACCATAAGTAAGTTGAAGAAATTTACACGAAACAAATTATAAGTTTTTGATAGATTGCATTAGTAAATGAATCCCAGAAGTCACGGCCCGGGCAAGTGCCCTCCCCTTGGCTAGTTTTTGCATATTGTTGCTGGTGGGCCGCGTTGTAGTACGCTTACGTATAGGCACTGACGTTGGGTGCGATACGTTCAAAAACGATACATTTATATTTAATATACATGGTATGATTACCTGACACCAGCGAAACAAGCTAGTTCAGTAATAATTGCACATACAAATATTTTCGTTGAGTAGTAATGTATACCAAATGTACCAATATGTATTGATTGAATCTGCAAGAAGTATGTCTACAGATCTTTTCAGGGCAATAAATCTTAAGGTTGTTTTTCCCTTTAGATTTACTACTATTGTATCACTTTCGCTATCGTTTAAAAAAAAACTACAACAGGTATGTATTTCGTTTACTACTGCAAACTTCTTCAGTGTCTAGTCATAGTCTAGTCTAGTCAATCAATTTAGAATAAATCTTCTTTTCATCATCAATTGAGTAGACTACACACTTAGAAATTATTACCGTATTCGGTAATTTTTTACCGAACTTTCAGCTGCTTAACGTTCGGTAATCGATATGATATGATCAGTTAACAGATTTTTTGATTAGCCGTCAAAATTGCAATCCTAAAAATGAAAGAAATAAATGTAATTATCAATCTCATTGGAAATATTTAAGAGATGTCTGCATTATTTATCTGTATTTGTGAACATTCCTACATTGTTTTCACTGGATTTTCCGGTCACTTTACACTGTTAATGTTTACTTTAATACTTGATATAAATATGACCGCCTTCGATTGGACAGTCTGGAATTATTTACAGAAGTTCGGTAAACGTTTCTGTAATTTGCAGTTCGTTCGGTATTTTTTTTTTTACCAAATTCGGCGTTTGCTTTGTTTTACAGTTCTTACTGTACTATTTCTATTTTTTACTGAGTTCGTCAATATAATAGCCAGATTACCGTCACTTCGGTAAAGCATTACCGAATGTTGGTAAAATTATTTTGTTTACCGAAAAATCTGTAACATTTTTTTCAACTCTTTATTTGTTTCAAATTCAAAATAAATTACATTTCATTTTAACCTAGGTGCTCCAGCTACTACAGTTACTTACCAGCCTTAATTGTTATGATATTTATCTGAATGTTTTTACATTGTTCCTGCGTTGGCAATTGCGTATTTTAAACATTTTTTTAAACCTGCATGGGAGCCTAATAGCCTAGTCAGTAAAGGCACGGTATTATCAAGCCGGATGCGGCGGGTTCGATTCCCGGTCCGGTCGAGGGAATCTTTCGGGTTGGAAATTTTCTCGACTTCCCTGGGCATAGAGTATCATTGTGCTTGCCACACAATATACAAATTCATGCATTGGAAATTGGCATCGAAAGCTCTCAATTAATAACTGTGGAAGTGCATTTAGAACACTAAGTTGAGAGCACGCAATAAGCTAATATGCGCTAAGCAATAACGCTTGAAATGCGAACAAGAAGAAGAAGAATGTCAGTATAACAATTTACATCTTAAAACTAAAAACTAATACCAACCCCATTCTAGTCGAAATTCTAGTACTACACTATGTTTGTTTTGATTTGCTATGAAAGTTTGATAGATAAAATGAGGGGTTCATGGATTTTCTTATGTTTCGAGGGGTGCATCGATTAACTTGGGACCGAAGATAGTACCAGAGCTGAGCCAAAAAGTTGAGCACATATCTTCGGGACCTTCTGGTCTTAGAGTTACCTCTATGCTACTACTGGATTGAACTAGCATTTTCACCAAATGTACTAGAATGTTTTGGTTCTATCTCTTTCACTCTACTCAAACCTGAAATGCATAAAAAAATTACAAAATGATTCACTCTTTGCACACTGTCAAAGAATCATTGTGTGTGTGTGTGTGTGTGTGTACAATCTAACCCCCACTGTCCGGCAGTGTTATTATGGAAGAAAACTGCTTTTTATTACCCTTCAATTAAAGCAGGTTTAGTCCGGGAGTTAGAAGGTGTTAGCTCTATTGCAGCTCCAGTGACCCATTTCAGAATGCCTGGTAATTCACGACCACTCCGAGGTCACTTTTACTTACAATAAGCCCCGCATGTTCACTCTACCTTTATCAAATGGATAATGGTATCATAAACACACTTCCAGATTCAAAAAATATTATTTCCAAATCTGGCACGTATATAGTTTTGAAATTTGTTTAACTGTAATAAAATGATTTGAATGGACATTTCTTACCAATTTTGTTTCGAATACCTCTTGATTCATCTGCTGGCAGCACTTACTGGACCTTACCGGCGACCAACTCGTCTGCCCGCAAAAGCAACAACGCCTAAATCTCAAGGCTCTCCGGACGTCCCCTCGAAAATGCAATCGAGATATGTATAAGAACAATCTTCAACTGGAACGAACTCACCAAATCAATACAGCCAGGAGTACATTCCCGATGCTTATTTTTCTCTCGCATGCCCGTCGTCGTCAAACGGCAAAAAAAGGGAACTCGTTGAGCAATTTTGTGATACGGAATTTTCACTGAACATAAACCGCGAATTTACGAACTTCACCACTCCCAACTGCGAAACACGTTCAGAAGCACTTTTGGTACACTTTCGATCAATTTCTTTCGAACACACAAAAAAAAAGTTTAAGCAGTGAGCCAACATCAACACCGATTGTGCCGAACTCTTTCACGCACCTTGCAGCGCGTAAAAAATCTTGCACACTGTCCTGTCAAAGAATCATTGTACACAAAATCAACTTTGAGCAAAACCAAAACAAAAATACTATCCCATCTGGTGGAAGATGGCACAAGCTTCTAAGAAAATTCTATTATAGCGACCACATTATTTTAATTGATTTCTTGGCCAGTTAGTCGTCTGTCACTTCGTTTGTGGTACTACTGTACCAGGGAGGCAACTTCAAAATCATCTTTAGAACTTTGTTCTGAATCCTTTGCGTAAAGCATGGCCGATCTAAAAACTTGTTTAAATATTTTCATTTTCATTTTATTATTTTATTATGTACAAGGGGGTCAGGGGCCATGTCACCGATGTGAATATTCACACCATCCATAATACACCAGGGAAGGGGAGAGGAGTGAGCAACACAGCATCTTTACCCATGGGGGTTAAAAAAGTTCTGCGAGGTATACTTATGGTAAACCAGCTGCTCAGGGATTGTAGAAAGGAAAGGGTTGGGTAGGTTTTGTGTGAAAAGCGCATAAGTTATTATCGTATCGTTGAAAAATGGCCTCGTTTATTTTGCGCTCTCGTCACATAGCGCATCGATTACATCACACCGTCAATGAAAAAGAAATTAAAAGAGATTGAAAGACATTATTAGTGAGTTTTAAACTGTGATTTACCTATTAGAAATACATTTGTAAAATTGTCTCCATGTACTGAACAGCCATCCCTCTCGCCCACCCGCCGCCTAAACGTCTGAAGGAGTGTGACGTCAAACTCCGTCATCCATTTAATCAACCGGAGAACGAAAGAGCGTTCAATGAGCGTCAGCGACCCTAAAGGGTGGGGGGAGCACCATACATGAACGATATCACAATTCGTGCCACCGTACCACATATTGTTGGGATGATAACCCGAATAGGTTGTTAGGCACTCCTTATGGTTATCGTTCATGCGGGTGTTTCAAAGAAATTTACATCTAATCAACCCTCTGTGCGACCCAACCCATGCAATGTATTTAATGTTGAGAGCCTTGTGTGCTTTATCATGAGTGGTCACGGATCTGGCAATCTTCACATGACTATGCGTCCCGGTGACGACGACTACGATTTAGCCGGTTTACAATAGGTTTTATACAAGAGTACTAGAATAAATCGGAGTATACTTACAGTTTTCGACGTTCCCATGTACTCCCTGTTTACCTTTAATCGTACTTCCTTCTCTTGTTGTATTGTGTTTCTGGATATGCCACTTCTATCCTTCCTCTGACATAATGGATCCTCGCTCCGGAATATCTTCAAAACTGGGGGGATTCAAATCGCTCCTCGTACACAACCCTTCCAGATGACCGAAAGAGCGCTCGGTCCGATTGGTCTCACCCGATATTCTTGAAATACTTGACATTTTGAATGAAACATTGCCATTTCCAGACTTCGTGTTGTTAGTTTTCTTGAAGGTCTTGTGCTTAATGCTTGATTTGTCTTTCGCTTCATATTTCTAAGAATTGACTCTATAAATAGATAAAAAAAAAACAAAAACAAACACAACGCTTCCCACCCACAAGCTGTAGACCGAGTGCAGAATCTTTGTGATGATACTTTCCAAACGTGCATACCTATAGAAATAAATCCAATTCAATAAAGGATGGATTAAAAAACAAATGATTTCCACTACGACTAAATCCAGCATTTCTACTAAAATATCAAATGCTGTGCTTAATCATTTATTATTAGTACAGAGCAATAAACAATGTACGGTGATGATTAATCTGTTAATATGCTTTTATAAGCGGGTTCAAATGCACTTTTGGTAAGCATCAACACTGATCTGGCAACACTAGTGTGCATCTTTCCAATGTGGTAAAGATCCAGATCAGCCCTGGGACCTGGTAGCCTAATTAAACTACCTCAAGGTTTTGCCAAAGCCCAGGGATCTAAAAACTTGTTTAAATATTAGAAGTTTATTCGTCAGGCAAAGTTTGGATTTCCTACTTATAAGTATCCTCTTATAAGTATTTTATATATTTGTTACATTTGGCTTGAATAGGGGAACTAGGGGCAAGAAGGTCACCCGGGGCAAGAGTGCCATCCTCAATATATTTTGAAAATGAAATCATTACAATCCTATCTTACGATGAACCTATGCACGGTATTCCTATGAAGCATTCTAAAAAGTTCTGTCCGAATCGAAGTCGTAAAAAAATGCAAAAAATCATTTTGTGTTGATCCATTGAAAAGCTAGTTTTGACGTAGAACTACGTCTTTGTCGACTATACTGGGGTGCAAGTCAAAAAATATGTGTGGTGAAGGAGTGTTAGGTTTTGAACGCTTGTAACTTTGTCATTTATAGATGAAATTAAAATCCAAATACGCCAATCGATAGGATATTACATTACGAACCTGTTGAAATAAATATTTTTCCAATTTTTCTGTAATTAAACTTTTGAAAATGTACAAATGATAATTTTATCACTGTTTTCATGAAATAAGCCTTTTTCGCAAACCCAGTCATCATAAACGAATACCACTTGGTTGCACATCATTCTGCTTGAATCTGAAAAGATATAAATCAGCGCTGGTCTCATGCCACTGCTCATTAACGCTTCGGACGGCGTGGCGCTTGGTCCTGCAGTAAGCAGGACCAAATCAGCAGCTTAAGGTGGATCACGGCGTGACCACAATGAGGAAAAGCACACACGCCCTTCACAACAATCTCTCGGCCCCCCCCTCAACAACCTCTCCTACCCTCCCCCACCATCAAACCTCTCCTACCCCCCCCCCCCCCACCATGAAACCTCTCCTACCCCTCTCCCCACCATCAAACCCCTCCTACCCCCCCTCAAATACCTCTCCTAAACCCCCCCCCCTCAAATACCTCTCCTAACCCCCCCCCCTCAAATACCTCTCCTACCCCCCCCCTCAAATACCTCTCCTACCCCCCCCCCTCAAATACCTCTCCTAAACCCCCCCCCCCCTCAAATACCTCTCCTACCCACCCCCCCTCAAATACCACTTCTAAAACCCCCCTCATCAATAACCCGAAAACGAGACAGACTTTAATGATCCCTTTTTTCCGGGAAATAAATTTTAAACATACCACAATCATTAGTAAAACCAAGTTTTACCAAATTTGAACAAAAAATTGCATTGAAGACATGTTTGATGACATTCAGTTGGTGAATTACACACAACTGACGGTAAAACATATCTGGTGCCTCTATATATGCAATTATATTAACATCCAAAGTCCATCCTATTTTACATATTCTGCACAAAAGAAACTTTCTGCTCCGCCCCATTCATAAAAAACTGCGGGAAATCCTATCAGGTTCTGAACCTGAAAAGATATAAAACAGCGCTGCTGTCATGCTTTTGCTCATTGTCGCTTTGGACGGCGTGGCGCTTGGTCCTGCAGTAAGCAGGACCAAATCAGCGACTTAAGGTGGATCACGGCGTGACCACAATAATGATGAAACCCCCTCCCCCTTTCACAACAACCTCTCCCCCTCCCCCTTCACAACAATCTCTCCCTCTCCCCCCTTCACAACAATCTCTTCCCCTCCCCCCTTCACAACAATCTCTCCCCTCCCTCAACGACCTCTCCTAACCCCCCACCACCACTCATCAACAACCTTTCCTAACCCCTCCCCCACTCATCAACAACCTTTCCTAACCAACCCCCTCCCCACCCCTCAACAACCTTTCCTAACCCCCCCCCCCACCCCTCAAATACCGCTCCTAACAAAACAATATCTATGTGTCAGCCACATAGGGGAAATGACGCCTTCGGCTTGCAAGACTATTTTCGGCAACCCAAATTGAAACACTATTTTCACTGGATTTTCTTTCGAAAACACTTCGCTGAATGCATGCAAACGATTCTTTATGCTTTCAGCTTCAATTTGACTATATTTTTACCACTGGGAAAAAGCAATCTAGCAAGGTTTTCTTGAAATGAAACACACACACTACAAATTGTAGCTGATTTCGAGTTGCCGATAATAGAACAGCAGATTTACATGCAGTTCAAATGGAACGGTTGCCGACAATACTCGCTCTCACTAGAGAAGATTGGAGCTTTTTAAAAGCGTTTCAAAACAGTTTTTGACAATTCTTTCGACTGAAATTGTTAGAGCAGCTGGCAGCAAAAGATTGTAAACAAACCAATACTGCATATGTGTGCGTTCCTCAGAGAAAAAGGCTATAGAAAGAAGGTCGCTGCTTAGGTTGCCGAGAATACGTAAATTCCCCTACTTAAAATATGTACATTTAAAAACCATGCGTGACCACTAGACTGATGCAAAATTTGAAATTTTCGCTCCACAGTGCTCAAATGGTTCCAAATTGGGCCCTGATAAGCCTCCCAAAATTTGAACTCATTTAGTGAGAAACTGACTTGGCACAAACCATTTGAAGTTTATATGGGAATTACTATGGAGAAACCATAATTTCAGTTTATATCTATCTCAAAATTCACCAGTTCACTCTACTTTAGAAAATGATAGCTGAACTTGTTGAAAACCACTTTTCGATCAAACGTAAGGAACAAAAATTATTAATGATTCAAGTCCCTGATGTCTTATGATTATGCTCAATCAACTGTTCAGCAGGCAACATTGGTGTTTATGGCGCGTAGAATAGAGGACAAAAATCATGGCTACTATGTCACACTGCAGAATACAGTGTTGCCCACAATACAGTTGCTTAATCTTGCCATAAGATTATCAATCTCTTAAAAAATTAATAACTATTTAATTTGACGTTTGGATGAAAAATGATCTTCTGCAAAGTTGTAGCTGATAAAAATTCCCATAAGAATAGCAATAAAATGTGTTAACAGTACAATGTGTAAAAAGGCAAGAAGACAATGAACAAAAAGTTTTGTTTTCCCATAGTAATTTCCATGTAAACTTCAAATGGTTTGTGCCAAGTCAGTTTCTTATAAAATGAGTTTTCTCTTTTGGAGGCTAATCAGGACCCGATTTGGCACCGTTTGAGCACTGTGGAGCGAAAATTTCAAATTTTGCATCAGTCTAGTGACCACACATACTATTCATTTGCGTGTAAATTTCATGTGTACTTCTGAGTGGATTCTGTTTATGTGTGGTCAAATGAAAATCATGTGGAATTTCACATGGATATTTGTAAAGAAAATGTGTAAATTGTTTTGAATCAACCATAACCGAAACATTGAAATACTTGAAAATTTTAAGATAAAGTATAATAGTCAAAAATGCATGAAAAACAACAATTTTGTGTGGTTCTACGTCATACTGCGGTCGTGTCTAGGACACAACCCTTTACTTTTTTTATAAGAATAAGACATCATAAAATAAGGTTTTCGAAATTTCCAAATTTATTTTTTTCACAATTTTTGCATTGAGACGTCACTATTGATGGTTGATTGAAACATTAGTAACAATAAATTATTAAATATTTTCTTTAATTAATCAAAAATTATATTCCTAAAAATAAACTTTATACGGGGCACGCTATGTCTGAAGGCACTTTTTTTGCAACATTCATGTAGGGGAAAAGTTGGCTTCGGCAATACCTTAACCTATTATCGTCAGGGGGGTAAACAAAGTCCTAGAGCACTCAAATTTGGCAAATAGTTGCTCTGAAACACAATGTATCCACATGCCAAAATTGAGCTCTCAAGGATGTTGTTTACCCCCCTGACGATAATAGGTTAAGGTATTGCCGAAGCCAACTTTTCCCCTACCTCAGTTTTATCTTCACAGGAAGTTAGTTTTGATCCTAACAATCAAATCTGCGAAGATTTTAAAATATTTCATCTTGGGTTTTTTGTTCACAAAGGCATATACGGACTATTGATGATACAAAACTGTTACAGATCGAAACAAATTCAGCTGAAAATGATTCAAAAGGGGATAAAAGTTGTCAAAACACTAAGTTTCAATGATACAGTAAGATTCCCTCTTCGCTACCGTCAGATATCGTAACAATGTCAGATCTCAGAATGTTTAAATTAATAACATAATTAAAACAATGGTTTAGTCTCTAAATTTACTATTATTGAGCCATTCCATTGCAAAACGATATAGTGGTTCTCAGAATTTGGTAGGAAATGGTAGTTTTGAACCTTATCGTAAAATATTTTTTTCATTTTGTCATTAGGGTGATTATTTAACGTTAGGGTAGTCCAAAAAACTTTTATTTTTTATTTTTTTCAAAAATGACTTTAAATTTTTTTATAGCTTTTGAACAACTGGGCCAATTTTAAAGATCAAAATATCAATTGAAAGGTAATTAAAAGTACTTGTAATGATGCAATATAATGATATTAAAAAATTGGGATTTTATATTTGAAAACATTGATTGTATTCGTTTATTATGGTTTTCATGGTTTGTAGATAGAGGGTGCAATGTGTTTTTATATTTTTATTTAAAAATTTAGGCTTTTTTACACAACATATCGAAAAATCAGCGATGTGTTGTTTTTCATTAGCTGATGATTAAAATTGCATCCTTCAAAAACTGCACGATTATCAGGTAATGGCGTTTTTCAAGCACCTACAATGGCGACCAGTGAATCCAAATTGCTTATGCTGAGCATTTGCGGCAGCCACCATATTGCGTTATTGGGATCATTCTTGGCCGCGTTGTCTTTCATCATAGCTGATTTGAGGCCCGGCTGGATAGTTTGACGGCCGGTATGTCTCATACATTTAGCCAGTTTTAGCGTCTGTAATATAACAAAAGTATAGTTTAAAGTCATGTAAAATATAAAGTTATAAAGATAACTGTTACATACTGACCTTATTAACACTCAGCTTAAGATCTTTCTTAAAACTGAGTAAATCTTCGTGAGAAATCTTAGATTTGTTTCAAATTTAAACGAATTGGTCTTGCTGCGACGTTTGAAAAACTAACCTAGACTAGTTTTTTGCCTGCTAACTATCTAATGCTTTTGGCAACAAAGTGATGCTTACTTTCATCTGCCAATTTGGAGAGATTCTGAAGTCTGAATTGTGAAACCTGCGTTCGACATAATTTGAAATTTTTTATCAATTTTTTTTTTCTGTGGTGTTTTTATCTTACAAATATCTACACACCCGCACAACTTTGACTGTCGAGTTTGGTCTTCTGGACATTTATGAACCTCAATTTTCATAAACTGCTCCCTTTTTTATACCGTTAAACGGCAATGTAACATGCGTGAGCCGTACTCACGATTTTTGAAGGTGGCAAACTCTCATTTTTACGCCCTTCCACCCTGCTCATGCCCTCGATCACATTTCATAAAGGAAGCGTAAAAGAGAAAGAGATATTGCAACAAATTCTCAATATTATACCTGTTTTCTAAGACATGGAGTGGGAGTTGTTCCACCAACGACCCGATGAGACAGCTTATAGAAGTAACATTCAAATTCAAATCCCTGTTCATATGTTTTTCCTTGATTTCGTTGAACTTCGATGAAATTCTTCTAACTTTCTTGATGTTCTTTGATGTTCTTGTTTTTTTTCCTGAAATTCTCAGATATTTTTCAAAATTCATAGTACTTTCCTAATGTTATTAAATTTTCCTGTGGTTCACAGACCATCCTAAAGGTTGCAAAAATTTCCTCAAGTTTAAAGAACTGTTTGCAGCACATCATTGAAATTCATATAATGTTGCTATAGTTCACAGAACACTCTTGAAGTTCGTAGAACTTACCAGGATGGCATTGAACTCCCCTGAAGCTCACAAAATGTCCCTGATGTTGGCAGGTCTGGAGAGCGAAGCACACTTTTAAAGTTTGAAGAAATTTCCTGAAGTCTTTCCTGAAGTTCAATGAACATCTCTGAAAGTTGTTGAATTTCTCTGCTTCTTTGGAGGAACTTATTAATAGTTTGCCGAACTTTCCAAAAATTCACTACAGTTCCCTATAGTTCGCATAATTTCCTAGAAAGTCGCTGAACCTTCCTGAATGTTTTCTTATTCAAAATATGGGAATTGCAATGCAGCTCTAGCAATTCTGTAGTAATTCAAGATTAGGACTACCTAAACTCACTGGGCAAGAGCAGCTAACCTCATGTGAGTTTCATTCCTGTATTATGGGTTAGACGATTTTCAAACCAATTCGTCATGGTTGCCAGAATTTATTTTCAATCTCGCCATCGAGTCAAACATATCTATTTTTTTTTTAAATCCAAGCTAATTTTATTTAAATTTTTTCCAGATTTTCTACACGATATCTCCAATAAAAACAAAAACACTCGAAACAGGACGAAAATCAATGCCTACTATAATTCCGTGGCTGCCTCAGACTGTCCTGCTCGTTTCTTTCTCTTCTACTATTATGAGGGAAGAGAAATTAATTAAGAAGCTGTTCTAGCAACAATTATTAATTGATTTTGGTCAAAGTCAACATAATCAATACGGATCTTACTTGAGAGTCAAAGAGAACTCTTTAATGCCATTTAGATTAATTCAATCATCATTTGAACATTGTTTAACTGCATTTGTTCAATTCGTAATAGTTTTGTATCGTCAATAGTCCATAATCGGCTTTGTAAACTTCAAAACACTTTTTCTCAAAAAACCCAAGATGAAATATTTTAAAACCATCACAAATTTGATTGTTAGGATCAAAACTAACATCCTGTCAAGAAAAATCTGAGGTACATGAATGTTGCAAAAAAAGTGCCTTCAGACATAGCGTGTGATGTAATTAATTGTATTCATCTGTATTAAAAATATCAAATAGTAATGAACTCGTGCACTTTTTTGCATTTAAAACTGCTTATCAGGTAGATAATGAATAGAAACTAAAATCTCCATACAATTTCAAACGGCTTCATATCACTCTTATAAATAAGTACGGACGATATCACAAATGGCGCAATTATATCCCGTATGGTAAGTACGATAGCCCGAATAGGTGGTTAAGCACTTTTTATGGTTATTTTGTATGCACTGTATTTGTAAAACTACAAAACATGATTAATTAAGAAAAAAATCGTCAATACAGAAAATACAGATTTTTTAATAGAGTGGATACAGATTTTTTATAAAACCACCTGGCAGCTCTGCCAGAGAGATTTAAACCACACTTTCATCGTGGATTCCCTCGGCATTTTTTAAATTAAGATTCGGAATTTTTCAATTCATCGAAAAAAAATTCTAAGTGCATGTAAACAGTACCACGTTATAACTCTGTAGTCTGAACAAGGCAATACAGCGCACCATTTCAACCAGACTTGATAATCTCTATAAATATCAAGAATTTGTTTTCAAGGATTTTGTTTCTTTTTTTTTACAGATGGCAAACCAATGCTGCGTCTTGGAGACACTGGAGATTGGGTGGGTACATTCGAAGGCCACAAAGGTGCTGTGTGGGGTGTTGCTCTCAACAACAAAGCCACATTGGCCGCTTCTGGGGCCGCGGATTTTACCGGAAAAATTTGGAATGCGGTGACAGGCGAGGAAGTGCATAGTTTACAACACAATCACATTGTTAAAACGGTAGCATTCGACAGCAATAGCCAATGTCTGGTAACTGGAAGCAATGAAAAACTAGTCAGAGTATTTGATCTAAACGCATCAGGTACACCCGTGGAGTCTTACTCTGGTCATGCTGGTAACATCAAGCGAGCTATATTTGCTCGCAATGACAGATATGTCATTAGCTGTGCTGACGACAAGACCATGCGTCTGTGGGACCGTATGAGTGGTCAGGAAACAATGCGCGTTGAGTTCAACGCTCATCCTAACAGTCTAGAGTTGTCGCGGGATGGAAACATATTGACTGTCACATATGGTTCAAATGTTGCCTTCTTTGAAACGGAAACCCTGAAGAAAATGAAGGAAATCATTGTGCCAACTAAAGTCAGCTCAGCCAGCTTGCATCCGGACAAACAAATTTTTGTATGCGGTGGAGAAGATTTCAAAATGTACAAATTTGACTACATAACTGGAAACGAAATCGGTAATGTTTTGGTTTTTACATAGAAAAAATAGTACCATTATTCCTAACAAGCATAATTTTGTATTGCAGAATCCTTTAAAGGTCATTTTGGACCTGTACATGCCGTAAGCTTCAGTCCAGATGGAGAACTCTATGCTAGTGGATCGGAAGATGGGACACTGCGATTGTGGCAGACCACAGTAGGAAAGACCTATGGTCTTTGGAAGTGTACTGAGCCGACCGATCTCAACAATTCAGTCAATGCATCAACTACACGTGAGGTGACTGCCAACTAAACTCTAAACATGAATTCAACGTCGTTTGAAATTAGAAAAAAAGAAGTTGCTCTTATTTCTATGTCCATTCCTGATGTTCGGGAACGCAGGAATTTATAATTTATCCCGCCAACCTACCTATAAAATATAATTACTACGATGAAATTGAAAAATGTCTTTTTTTCATACAGCTTATAGTAACTTATTATTTCAACGATTAAATTGTCTAATTCTTTCAAATTTGTTTGTACATTTTTCATGGAACAAAAAGAAAATCTTAAACTATCTTATTTTCAGTTTTGACTAGGTAGGGTAAATGTTGGCTTCGGTACCCATTGACTGCTTTCGGCAACCAAAATTTAATTCTTATTTTCACTTTATACTCCCATCAAAACACATGTACGAAGATGCTGTCACACAAGCAAGAGACAGGAAATAGATGAAGAATTACAGCAAGCAGAAGTGGACATAACAGAAGTAAACATCATGGGAGTGAAAATCAATACTCAACATTATTAGCGGTGGGTGTCGGATCGGAACAATTCTAACAATATGCGAGGTTTAGCTATATTTAAAAGGAAAAATAGTAGGGTTAGTGTAAGAGGAATTAGAGATAATAAAAAAAATATGATGTAAGCAATAATGGAAAGCGAGCCAAAATAACCATAGGCACGCTATTTTGCCTTTTTGGCTATAAATGGGCTTCATCAGAACTCCCTGCGCTTTGGTCAGATAGCGTATAGGGCGTTGTTGTGCCAATTTGGTCGTGCCAATTTGGAGTATGAGAGAGTGATTGCTGTTTGCTCAAAAGTGTCTGAGTAAAATGCAAGTACTTTCGATGATTACCCGTAGTTGTTACAGTGAAGATATGCACCCATATTCTCGTTTATGTCTGGACGTGTTTGTCATACAGAAACATTTTTCGCTGATTTTGTGTGGTGGATGAGTTTCAGGCGTGGACGGGCATATGGGTGATAATATTAACACAGACAAACAGACGTAACTCTTTGATAAACTTGTTCTTGAAAACATAGTATCTCAAAACATATAACCTCAGTAGCGACATCTATCTGGCTTCTCGCGGAAAACAAGCTTGTTCGATAACTCGTAAACAATATTGCATAAAAGTTCTATAGAATGTATAGAAACGTCAAAGTGATCAGATGCCAGCGCTGCGGCGAGTAGTTCGCGGAACTGATAATATTCAAATCAACCGTTAAATGCATGAACGAAGATACACAATGAAGAGTTACGTCTGTTTGTCTGTGATATTAAGTTTACGTTAGGATAACGTTGAAAAATTGAGAAATGTAGGGGAACTAGGGGCAATAAGGTCACCCTAACGATAGCGCGTTTTACACGCAGAAAAAAATATTTTAAACGTAATAATATTTGACGTAAATTTAATAAGAATTTCATTTTGTTTTGGCTGCAAAAAGAAATCATTATTATTTCAACCCTCCCCATGGACATGGAGGTTGACGGTACTGAAGCAAAGGGTTATGTTTAATTTCTTTATATTTGCAAAGATGATGATTTCCCATAGTGACACATATCACCTTCTTAATGCTTCAGTATACCTCAAACGATTAATTCTTGGTTGTTAATAGAACTTCCTTGATGCAATCGGCTGCTTCATGCAGACTGAGCAATTCTGATTATAGTATCAGATTTGTTCTGTATACAGAGGAACTGGGAGGGCTTATTAGAAACTTCTCACCAATAAAGTAATGACCTTCTAGTAAATTTTGCATATCATTTTATTAATATTTTATTTTATTTAAGCATATTAGTTTTTGTTACAGTCAATTAGCATTAGCATACAATACAAGAGATTTAATAATACTTGCTCGGTTTTGCGTAAAATAATCAATATGTATTTTGCTTGTAATTACCTTTGATTTTTTTTTTGTGATTTCAAAATTTTCCTAGTTTGGTTAGAAGTTTCGAAGCTAACACATGTCCACAGGCCTAATAGAAAGATAGACAGACAAAGCGTATCATGAAGAATAGTTGCATGCAGGGTTGCTTCCACTCACTTTCTATAGATGAGTGATTTTCGGAGTTTTGAATTCGTTAGATGTTGTAGTGGGGGTTTGTGTTGTTGGATGCGGGAGGAGATTGGAGGGCGGGTGTTTGATGCATAGAGCCTGTCAATTTCGCTTTCAGAGTGTCGCAGTCAGCGGTTTTATGATTCGTGAGCGCTCGCGATTCGTAGAATCGTTGATTGTGACTGCCAGTGAATTTGGAGGGTTTTGTGTGTCGGACGCTTGCTTTTTGGCCTTTTCTTGTGTCTAACATGTGCAGAGTATCATTATAGCGTCTAATGGTTTTGAGATTCCTGGTTGCGTGCAATATACTTGTGAGAATATCTTTTTGAGATTTTAGTAGTCACGTTTTGTTTGTAGTTTATATGTTATTTCTTTCATGTAATTATCGTAAATAATAGTTATTCAATAATAGATAATTCATCTATATATTCAATAATAAATTTAAGAATGACTATAATTTGGATACCTAACAATTGGACAGAATCACTAGCAAGAATAGGTTGTGTTCGCCTTCGAAAATATCGATTCGTTTTTTCAGGGTTGTAGTTTTGGTTTTCATCAGTGGCCCGGCTCTGATTGTGAACGATTTAGGTAGTATTTTTAGGTAACATTTAGCTTTTAGCACAACTTTGCTACTACGAATCCACAAAAGACATTAAATTGGAGGCGGATTCTGGTACGGAATTACAGGCTGCTATCTTCATAAAATTAAAAATTACATTTAGGTATTAATTAGCAAATATGAATAGTAGTTAACTTTAACATAATTTTGATAAAACAATCATTTCATCCAGTTCACTTTAAAACAAACAAGTATGAAAGGAGATTGCTTAGAATAAAGATAAAAGTAATAAGCGCAATATTAAACGACATTAAATTTGAATCTGATACGGTAGGCCATATAACAGAGTCGATAGCCATTGCAAATCAACCATCTCTACCTGCTTATTTTCCTAACTTTCACTATTATTGCTGTTACTCTGACTATCCCCTATGTTCAACAGCTTTCCTTACTATCCGGTATCGTAAATAGGATTCATTTGACCCCTGTGGTTATTATTCTGTGATGCCAAATCTATACCTCTACCCTGGTGCAGTATGGACAGCGATTTTTCGCTGGTGACTTGGCCCTATGACCCCCTTCTGTGCTTGAAAATGAAAATGAAAAAGAAATCATTATTATTTCAACAATCCAGTATCTTTGTTTCTAAAAACCCATGGATTGTTAAATCAAAAAGAAAATATTTTCGAATTTACAAGAGAGCTTTTATGGTTTTGACGTAAGCTGTCAAATTTGGCAGCTGGGTCAACAAAAAATATGTTTGTTTTTAAAAGAGATTTCTTGTTGATTCAATCAATTTATTTTATTTAGACTGACAATATACGCAGTAGAAATAAAAATATGTTTATTGATTCATTATTCAATAATTTGGGATTATTTTTATGTTTTGTTTTCTATTTGTAACAAACAGAATAACAATTGAAACCTTTCGGAGGCATAAAATCTCTCCGGTTCATGAGTTGATGGGTCGATAAGTAGGGTCCAGGTGTGGGATCGGCCTTCCTGGCGTCGGGAGCATTGGTACTCAATACTGAAAATAAGATCGACGGAAAAAATAAAGGATAAAAAAGAAAAACTGTTTATATTTTGCGACTGCAGCATACTTGCTTACCTCTAGAGCTGAATCAAACGAGAATTTTTTTGTTATTGTTTACATTTTTGTCCGGGTGGAAACGAGGGAATGGTTGGTAGTTATTTTTGCATTATGGCCCGGGGAACAGACACAACAAATAAATGTTAAATTAAAATCAACTATTGTTGGCTGCTTAATAAAAGAATATTGTTGTTTTTACAATAGTTGCAGTTGAAGAGTGGCTTATTAAAACAAAAAGAATCTTATTTTGAATTTATTTGAATAAATATTATCGAAACAATAAAATGCAATATAATTTCAACCGGAATTATTTGTTTAAATACAAATGAAATTTTTTTTGGTTCAATGCAAACAATTTTCTGTCCGTGTAATATGCGATTCCGTGAATATTTATAGGAGTTCGTGAACCGAATTGTAAGTTTATAACCTTGTCTCCATGTATCATCATTGAAATTAAAATTAAACCCCATCAAAAAATGTTAATGATTTTTTCAAAATGTAATGTCGTACCTGCTCTAAAAAATGCTACGGGGCAAGAGGGCCACTCTTATGGGGCAAAAAGACCATATGTCTAAAATGAAGTGAAACTGATAAATGTTCATTTCTAAACAACAAATTACTATTCTTAGGTATGACAGCAACTGCACTAAAATATTGATTTAACGATATTTGTTTTTATCCAAAACATATAAACCATGTGCGTCAAAGAATTCAAATGGAAACTATTTTTGATACTATTTTATACAGTTTGTTTTCCAAAATTTCACGAAGACAATGTATATTGAAAACATAAATGCCCAATTGTGCTAATTTCTGAACAGTTTTGTACAATTTAATACATAAATGTAGGGGTGGCACTCTTGCCCCGTATAAAGTTTATTTTTAGGAATATAATTTTTGATTAATTAAAGAAAATATTTAATAATTTATTGTTACTAATGTTTCAATCAACCATCAATAGTGACGTCTCAATGCAGAAATTGTGAAAAAAATAAATTGGAAATTTCGAAAACCTTATTTTATGATGCCTTATTCTTATAAAAAACTAGCTTTTCAATGCATCAACACAAAATGTTTTTTTGCATTTTTTTACGACTTCGATTCGGACAGAACTTTTTAGAATGCTTCATCGTGGTTCATCGTAAGATAGGATTGAAATGATTTCATTTTCAAAATATATCGAGGATGGCACTCTTGCCCCGGGTGACCTTCTTGCCCCTAGTTCCCCTATCGCTTCAGTTTGAGAAGCACTTCACTTCGCAACCGATGAACCATTCTGAAGGCCCACATTATCGTGCAGGCGCCGTCTATTGGCAGGGTCCAATATTGGACAGTTTGATGTTTATAAAGTACCATCAGTTAAAACTGTATTTTTCAGCTTTATCTCTATATATTCTTAGGTGTTTCTTAGAAGATTATCATGTTGGTGTACGCTAATTCAAAGAGTAAATGGTATTAACATTGAGCTGTCCATAGTTGGGCATTGCTGAACTTGTGGTACTTGCACAACATTTCATGTGAGTACCAAAGTAACCATATAACCACAAAATAACTTTAAATGTAGTTTCAGAGTGAGACAATGCCACTGAGATATGGTTAATTGGGTATTCAGATGAAACTATTACTTTAAAAAAACTAATCCTGGTTGTATCTCATTTTCGTTTGCATGTAACACTGTTTGATATTACTCACCGCACCGAGCCTTCATTCCGGGTGGTGAGCGAACCTGAAGAAGAAGAAGAAGAGCCCCTTTTTGGAACGAGTGAATTGTTGATGGACCTGGTCTACGATTCAAGGTTGGATTTTGTGATCATGAGTATCACAACAAAGGTAAAATAAGTAGCACGATCTTCATCGAAATGTAAGCATGTTGAGGACAATCAGAGGTTATTAAGCTTAATCAAGACAAACAGAGAAGAGAGCCCACTGCTGTCGGACTTAGTTTCCGTGCTACAATGGGTGGTAAACCACTATCATCATCATAAATGGGCCTCATAAGTGTAGCAGCTCCAAATAAAAACGTCTTGTTCCGGTGAGTAGTTGAATATGAATGACGTTTTATTATCAGTATCCTGGCTTGGCCTACTATCATTACATTCTTAAATCTATGCCTACTATATCTCTCCTTCCTTTTTTTTATTATTATTATTATTTTTATTATCATTTGTTTAATAATCTTATAAACTTCATAATCATTTAAATATTCAGGTTTGCGTTTCTGTCTTTTTCTTCGAATTTCCACCGGTTTTACTGTTGCTTCTTCCTCCATTTCATTAACCGGAACATCCTCAGAATTGGTGAGAACTTCATCTAAAGCTGTACTTCCGACGTTGAATGGGTTACTAGAAATCAAAAGTTTTGCATGATTCACGTGACGGTCAAATTCGATTCCCGTGGACAAATTCTTCAGAGTGAGTCTTGTTCCATTTTTCTTCACGACCACATGAGGTTGTGGATTGAAAGTGGTATCCAATTTGCAGCGTTTCACCAGATTCTTCACTACCACATGATCTCCAACGTCTATTCTTGATTCTTTTGCCCGCCTTTTTGTGTCTTCCGGTTGACGAATATAACTAATCCCAAAAAACTCCGTATTACTTCTGCTGAAAGTGGTTGACGAAAATGGTTTATAGCTTCTAACTTTTCTCTAGACACCCTCGCTCCGTTTGCCGATAGATGAAAACCAAGAAAATTTATTTCCTCCACGCATTCAATAGTTTTAGCACAGACATAACACATTGAATATTTCTCACTGTAAAATATCGTCGATAAAACACTACCGCCATCTGTTGAGTACACTGTGGTGGGCACTACGCTGAACAGATGGCGGTAGTGTGTAAACGTCAAACGCAAGGGAATTGACTATGCGCGCCACAGGTGGTGGTACTACCAACTACGATACTTTTAAATTGTCCGTTAAATGCTTGTTCGATGAACAACTTGCGAGTGCTATGTCTGTTTGTCTGTGGTTTTAGCATCATTCTGAAACAAATTTCTTTCCGTTAAACGTTTCCTCACTAAATTTGTCCTAATTTTGAGAGATTCTTGATCAGGTGCGTGTATCAAAATGTCGTCAATGAAAACAATCAACCATGGCAAATCCACTAATTTTGTTTCCATGCATTTTTGAAATAGTTCAGGAGCAGCTGATAATCCAAATACCAGTCGTTTGTATCGCATTAAACCTAGCGGAGAAATGAAGGTAGTTATATAGCGGCACTCTTCATGCAGCATCAACTGGTGAAATGCTTGTTTTATATCAAACTTGGTGAAATATTTGCTGCCTTTTAACTGACAAACCTGTTCCTCTAATTCCTTTAACTTTAGAAGCGTTAATTTTTCTAGGGGAATTGGCATTTTTTTTTTTTTATACAGGGGGGAATCTGCTCCCAGACTCCTGAGAAGATAACTCAGGGTGTGGGGATGGGAGAAATAGCTCTCCCGACCCACTAAACCTTACCCTGTGCTCTAGGCCAGGGCTTGAAGAGGGAACGCATTCTGCCTGTGACTGCATGAACTTGTACATTTTCCGCATTCATCATTCGCAGTGATCGGCATTCACTGAACCTGATGAAAAAACAGTCGCACTGAATGGGATCTAAAAACAGTCAGATTTCCTTTCTACGCTGCATTGTGCTTTGTGCAGTTGCTTTGCAGATGCCAATTTTTAAATTCATTCCTTCTGCTTTGGCCAAGTTGATCGCCAACTGCGGGAGCTGTAAATTCAGACGGATTACCTATCGGCTACCGCACGGAAGCATTTCGCACACACATTATTTTCCTTTCCAGTGTGAAATAGCAGCGCTTGGAATATATACGTATGATACGATTCATCTCGATGATATCTTTTTTTATATATCGGCAGTCATATTAAGCGGGTTAAGCGTTGGAAAACAGCGATCCGCGACGCGGATTTCGCGTAAATGAAGGACTCCCGCACGATTAGGCAAACAATTAAACTTGTCAAATACCACACAATATGAGTATTTTTGGAACCGGTGTGACATGTAGATGCAGGAAATGGAAGTTTGACGCCATTTTGGAATCCAAGATGGCGACCTATGTTTGCTATAAAACTGTGAAAACTCGTCAAACATTATGCAATATGGGTATTTCCGGAACTGGTGCGGAATGTAGATGCCAGAATTGTATGTTCGATGCCATTTTGGAATTCAAGATGGTGACTTCCGATATTCTAGAATACTATGAATACTGGATAAATACCATACAATATGGATATTTCCGGAACCGGTGCGGAATTTAGATGCCAGAAATGGGTGTTTGACGCCATTTTGGAATCCAAGATGGCGACTTCAGGTATGCTAGAATACTATAAATACTCGTCAAAAACCTTACAATATGGATATTTCCGGAACCGGTGTGGAATGTAGATGCCAGAAATGGATGTTCGATGCCATTTTGAAATCCAAGATGGTGACCTCCGATATGCTAGAACACTATGAATACTCGTCAAATACCATACAACATTGATATTTCCGGAAACAGCGTAACTTGTAGAAGTCGGAAATAGATGTTTGATACCATTTTAGAACTCAAGAAATCTATTAAAATATTAATATTTACGGAGCTAACGTGACTAAACTCGTCAAATGTCTTACGATGATGATATATAAGAACTCGGCATGACATTAATAAGTCAAAAAATATACAAACATCTACTCTTCTTCTTCTTCGCATTTCAAGCTTATTGCTTATCGCATATTAGCTTATTTCGTGCTCTCAACTTAGTGTTCTAGATGCACTTCCACAGTTATTAATTGAGCGCTTCCGATGCCTGTACCATTTTTGCAGTAGTATAATTGTGTGCCCAAGAAAGTCGAGAAATTTTCCAACCCGAATAATTCCTAGACCAGACCGGGAATCGAACCCAGCCACCTCCAGCATGATCTTGCTTTGTAGCTGCTCCTTATCGACTGAGCTAAGGGAGGCCCCAAACATCTACTCTACTACTTGTTGAACTCAAATAATAGAAGTAATGCAAGGGTGATGATTTAATGAACTTCAAGGCAACGTGCAATCATTTTTAACAAGCATAGAAACAAAAAACCTAAGTAGAGTAGACTTGTTAAAAAATGATTGCACGTTGCCTTGAAGTTCATTAAATCATCACCATTCCATTACTTCTATTATTTGATTTGGTTGGTTTATTTTGATAGTGAGCAAATCTTCTAGGGTGTTTTCACCCAAGGATGTGCGCTGATCTAAAATCGTTAACGCCAGAGCACTGAAAGCACGTTCCACTGATACTTGCATCGATGGAACGGCCTAAATTGCAGCAGCTGCTTCAAAGAGATCCTTTTGCATGATTTTCTTCTGTACCCAGTACTCCCAAACGTTGACATGGTGTGGTTGTCGCAATCCAACATCCAACACACTTAACTGTTCTGGAAGCGTTTTGTTTGGGATACATTTCGGGTCTCCGCTTGAACCTGCTAGACAGCCTCCAAACATGTCCGCTAAAAAACTGTCCAGTTCATCCTGCTGAACAGCTGGCTCAGTAAACGTGGCATGCTGAGTGCAAGGTCTGAAATCCGTGCGAATGTATTTATGATGAATTTCTAAAAGGTAGAAGTTAATAGGTTGACAATTTAATAAAAATAAAATTTATTAAACAATCCTATATGAAAAGGCACTATAGATTCATTCAAATACTCTCATTCTGATAAACAAAAATCATATTGATCCTTGATTGTTGTTATTCAAAAACCAAACATTGTTCTTTCAAACCAACATATTATTTTTTAGCATCTAACACACCAACCACTTTGCTCGATGAATGCCGTTCATTGACTGTTTTTTCGGACATTCCCAACTCAAAACGAAAAAAGGAACCTGAATGAAATCAAAATGGGAATGAAACCAGAGCGAAAGGGAGCGACTGTACGGGAGAGGATTTTGAAGAAGAGAAAGTGGGAATGCTTTTTGGTATCTATTCGCTTTACTGTGCATCGGTATGTATGAATGCAAAGCGTAGTGTGGGGGTATTGAATGGTATACAAAGTACCGCACATAAGGGAGTGGTGAAATTGAATTCATACTACTGCTGCCGTTCGCTAGAAAAAAGGAACGATCAGATGCCCTGCTCTAGGCCCTTGCCCTCCCCGGAACCGCCCGAAAGCATTACGTCATGGGAGGGGGCCGGTTGCGCTATGGCGCATCACTAGGTGTTGTGTCCGACGTGACACTCTCTACTGCACAGTGAGCAGCTGTGCAGGGCCTTCCTCTTGTTGTTCGCTGTTCGTTGTTCGCCTGGGTTCTAGAGCAGACGTGATAGCCAGCCAACTGTCCAACAGGGCAGCTTAGGACAGATATGACCGCTTACCAGCTGCGTGTGCTAAGCACTCTAGAACCCGGCGTCACTCCTGCCTTTGCACTACGAGGGTTTGTGCAGGGCTTCTCTGCGGTAGTTCGTTTAGCCGCAATATCTCTCCCTTGGGTTCGATAATTAGCGTTTTCAGGGCACACCACGAGGAGGCGAACTACTTCATGTCCCAGGGGAATTGGTATGCGCCGGAAAGCTTGCCGAACCGGGGGGACTGATTTATCGATTTTCACAGATACTGTCATGTCTATTTAATTTATATTACATTATAACTGTAAGCAAAATTATAACTGCTATTAATTCTCACCTTTGATACAGGGCATGGCACTGCTGCTTGTAACATTAAGAAACTTCCCCGAGCAAAGCTGAAGATCAAATTGAAATCAAAATTTGCTGTTATGATGTAACTTATTTTGAATACTCCGGTTGATCTCATTTTGGTTGACTTAACGGTTAACACAGCAAAAATGAGAGCAAAATTTTACACTGTTGAAGCAAACGGAAAACTAATCCTGCTTTCAATGAAATCAATTTGATTACTGATTTTGTATTCATAATGTTTAACTGAATACGGACCTAGAGTAAATGGTTACCATTCATGTTTCTCAAGCTGAAAGACTTAGGCTCCAATCTCACCGCGGGCAAGTCACGAATGACCTAAAATGTGTTAAACAAATCAGATAAACGATAATCATTAGTTCAACGACAGATGAATTTCAATTAAATTTTAAACAAGACGTAAACAGCAGAACTTCAAGTTAAGTTGCTTTCATTTAAAACGTCTTGACTGCATAATGAAAGCACAATATGATATCAGACTTATGTCGCAACATTTTAAATCAAAATGAGTTTTCATTATGATAGGAACTGCACACTTTAATATCGATTTGCTTCCATTTTGTTAACCGACTTTGCTCGGGTCACCACTCCTAATTTTTCTGCTGAATTTCCAGACAGCAAGGAACACTTCCCATTTTCGATTGCAAAGAACGTTGTTTTGCAGATCCGGTCTCCAATGACGATTTCCACATCGATTTCTCCAAGCACTGTCAACGGACGGTTGGATCCATATCCTCGAAAAATGTTACTGCTGCCCTTTCGTACGTCGAAAGCCTTAAATCCCACCTTCTCCAGAGTCTTCCAATCCATTGTACTAAGGACGTCTTCATCAGCAGCAGTATCTACCACAAACCGAAGATTTACACCACCAACTGCAGCTATCACTGTGCGTTTACCGTCCAGATGAAACAATTCGCGAATCTCTACTGTGTTAGTAACATTATCCACTTCTCTTGCGAATTTGTGCTTTCTGTTCGAATTTTTACCCTGAAAACGATTTGTTGGCGATTCTAGATTCTTAACATCACCTTTCCGATTTTCTCGATGGCCAACTTTCTCACAATTGTTGCATCGAGAGACCCGAGCAGGGCATTGCTGGTCACCAGAAATATGATTTCCCAAACACCGGGTACACGTACCTTTGTTGTCCATTGAAGTGTTGCTTGATTTAGAAACCGCATTCAAATCGTTGAAATCCGAAAGCTGACAGGACCTTGAACGAAATTCTTGCACTTGTGCGGAAACTGATTCATGAGTTCGCCCAATTTTCAACATTTCTTCAAGAGTAACATCAGCTTCTAAATATTTGGCCCTTAGTTTATCATCGTTTTCGGTCGCATACACTATTTGATCCATTATCATTTCATTGACTTGATCTTCGAAGTTACATGCTGTTGCTTAAGTTTTGAGGCGTAGAACAAATGTATCCAATTTTTCCTTGGGATTAAACTTGAGCTGACGGAACTTGTATCTCTCGTATCGGAGTGACATCCGAGGTGAGAAATAATTATCCAATATCTCCATTGCCGCCCGGTAACGATTGTCCAAAATGCTTCCAGATACCTCCAGATTTTTCGCAATTTTCCGAACGTCCGGTCCACCGAAACACATCAACATTGTATAGCTCATCGTGGTCATTAACACCTTTTAGCGCAAGGTATGATAAAAATTGTCCTTTCCATTCTTCCCATCGCACAGATGTAGGACCGTCGCCAGACTCGTTAAATGGCAGTATATTGAAATTCAGCTGTAAGTAAAATTTTCTGAATATTTGTTCGCATTAAACCACACACGATTTCATTGATTGACTTTTCACTAGCTTTATCTATTTTCAATTAATATAAGAATTATAATTTAATTTTAAAATAAATTTACATAGCGGACTGGAACCCGAAGTTTCCTTCGCTTTTCCCTTATATGGGATCAGTCAAATAGCCTGGAATCTTTGTTCCCTTCATTTGACTCTCTAAATGGCCTAGAACTTGTATTCCCTTCATTTAGAGACACTTCAATTGCCTCACCTCAGTAGACTTTCAGACAAATGGCCTGGAATTATTATTCCCTACATTTATCTACCTAAATGGCCTGGATATTTTTCCATAATTCCCTTCATTTAGGTTCTGTTTTCAACATTGAAAGATTTAAAACTTCACATTTTCCAAAATGAATGTACAAGTTATATTAGTGGAACTCAAACAACTGTTACTAAGAAAAAAAAAAATTCGTTACCGTGGACATGTTGACGTTTCAAACAATTTTCACAACTTGAAGAAAATTTCCGTCCAATCGACTTGTGATGCCTTGCTGCTCTAACCTTCGCCCTCGTCTTATTTGATGAACTTCAAATTGTTTTTACACACGTACGGGTAACGTTTCACCACTCGTCGCCAATGTAGCAGCTCCAAATAAAAACGTCTTGTTCCGATGAGTAGTTGAATATGAATGACGTTTTATTATCAGTATCCTGGCTTGGCCTACTATCATTACATTCTTAAATCTATGCCTACTACAATAAGAACTTACAACCACTGGTATACCCGTTGTTTAGTTGTATACAGCTAAAAAGGCGAAATAACGTGCCTATGGTTTTTTTCATGATTTGTTTTCCGTCGATCTTGTTTTCCGTGCTAAGCACCAATGCTACCAACGCCAGCTCCTACACCTGGACCCTACCTATCGACCCATCAACTCATAAACCGGGGACCAACGGCTTTACTTATTAGGCGTGATCAGAGATGTTATGCCTCAGAACATCCCGGCGGCGCCGACTGGGATTGAAACCAGGCCTGCTGGGGTGAGAGGTAATCACGGGGGAGGAAGGACAAGAAAGTTGGATAATAGTAAATGTACATGCGCCAAATACAAATGCAAATTCGTTCTTTGCAGATTTAGGATCATATGTAAATGGTCACCCAAGGAAGGATAGAATGGAAATATTGGGAGGTTTTAACTCACATATAGGAAAAGAAGATTCAGATGAAGATGATATGAGTAGGTTTGGAAAGCACATCGGACATAAAAAGACAAATGAAAATAGTGAGTTTATGAAAGTATTTTTGCGTATGTAAAAAATTAACATTATTTCGATGCGATTTGATAAATCCTTGTTATGTACATGGACAAATGAAAACAAATCATCTCAAAACGCGGAAAAAATCTCAAATCGTCGAATCAAAAATATTTGAGGTAAATTTAAACGTAAACTCAGTTTGTTCTGGCCACAAACATAAACTAGGTTGATTTTAAACATATTGCATGTTAGAAGTCATATAGGTAGATGTTTAAAACAAAAATAATTTTACGTTTATTTTAAAAATATTCGTGTTGAAAATAAACGTGAATATTTGTGTTTGATTTGGCAACTAGGGGAAATGGCTCTAATGTTGGCCTATGGATCTAAGATTGGGCCCATCGCTAAAAATCTGCTATTTATCAATTTTATCTAGATGAACGCGTTATTGGGACGGTACTAATGTATATTTTTGGTCGCTATTGCAAATTTAGTAAATTGCTGAATTTATGTATGGGCCAGATTAGGGCTATTTAGGCCTGAAGGGGTCGTCAATAATTTAAATCCCTTAGAACAAAAAATTAAATTTCTAACTTTATTTTAACTTATTATAACTAATTTTTAACCGTTTAGAAAAATAAAATGTTGCACAAAGTTGTAGATCTTATCATTTCCACAAATTTTGCTCAAAACATCAATGGTTTAAATCGTCGTTTTCATTGAGATATGAAATATTTTTTTAAAGAAGGTCCCTTCAAATCGTTTTTTCAACCATAACATTTTTATTTGATTTTTTCATGGCATACTATGTTAAAAAGAGTTTTTTCATTTATCAAAACAAGCAACTTTCTAGAATACTTCAACACGCTACCTTACAAATGCAACATGTTAAGAGCGTTTATGTGTTCAAAACATACGATATTCTGGTGGATAATTTGCAAATTGGGGCAACCAGTTTTTAAACTAATGACGTGATAAAATTTTACGTGCTTGATGAATATTTTCATGTAAAAATATCAGAGGGGAAGTTATTTTTCATTCCAGGACAGCTAATTTAAAATCACGGTTTTTAGATCAATTTTACTTAAAATTGGCTCTTTTCTGAGCTTACTTTTATACATGGTGGGTTTTGGTTCAAGTTTGGTTCAGGTCACCTCTCCGGGGGCATCCGGGAAATGCCCGGAAGTGGCTAATGTGGTCATAGATACTTAATATGGACACCGAGGGTTGACTGGTAGATGTAAATAGATGTTAATATTTCCAGAAGAATTTCGATGCGGGAAATTTTGTGTGCAATTTTCGCAGAACACATTTCGCGGTGGCTAGGGAAAGGTTTTTTTTTTAAAGGAGAAAAACATTGCACACGAGTTGAGAGGATAGTTAATTTCACTGAATTTGAGAATGAAGACCAAATCGTAAAAAGAACCGTTGGTAAGTTATATATTTTTGTTCAACCGTTATCACTCAATTTAAATTGGTTTAAAGTTCTGACCGCATTCAGAACCCTCCATCAGAGCCGAGTCCAGGGAAATGGCAATCAGCCATATTCTTGTTTTCGTTCGAACCGTATTTTCATACAAAAAAAAAATATGTTTGTATGGAAAATACGGTTCGAACGAAAACAAGAATATGGGTGAATATATCGATTGATTATAGGCGAAGACAACAAATCAAGAAGACTGGTAACTTTGCCAGAATCCAAGCGACAGATACAGTAGCGCTGCACTTGAGTGAAGGTGGAAGCAATGCATAGAAAAATGAGCAAATACACAAACCCTTCTTCTGCACGCAGAAAAATTTACCGTCGAAACAAAAATATTTGAGGTAAATTTAAACGTAAACTCATTTTAAAAATATTCGTGTTGAAAATAAATGTGAATATGTTTGATTTATTTGAAAACTATATGCGATCAAAAATAAACAAACATATTTTGAAATTATAATAGCATTTGAATGTGGCATAAAACAAAATAAAATAGATAGCAAATAAATGGAAATCTGTAGACAGGGCATCTAAATTCCTGCGATGATGGAAAGTCTGTGGATGTTTGGATCCAGGGGACCATCGGGGTGGGTGTCCGATCCGATCCAGTTCAGTAAAACCGATGAAACTTTGTGATGTTAGCGTCGTTTTGTCGTTTCTGACGCTGGTCCTCATACCGGCCTCTTTCTAAGTTTGGTGTTCGGGGATGATCTGTTTTTCTTTCGACGTCGGGTGGATGGTGAGGATGATATGAGGATCGGCATCAGAAACGACGGATTGACGTTAATATTGTGAGGTTCCATCGGTTTTGTCGAGCTTGGAACACCTGCTTGCGTGGGTTTCCGGACCCTCTACTTCGGTTTCGCCGCTTACAGGCCGTTTTCGGTTAAGTTTGCCGAATGTAAACAAGAAGGAAAAAAGGACAGGCTAAAAATTGATTGCCCACATTATGTATTGTTGAAATAAACATGCTTTTGAATTTAATTTAAACATACATATTTTTGTTGAAAACATATTTTTAATTTACTTTGACCTATTCATATTTTTATTTAATAAACATATATATTTTTAACTTCAATGAACAAAATTTGGTTCGTTCGAAGCGTTTGTATGAGAAAATGGAAGAGTTGCCAGTCTTCTTGATTTGTTGTCTTCGTTATAGGCCAATTTTAGGTATTGGTGTACCATTCGCATTGGAAATGGTTTTTCATGCTGTGTATTAACTAAAAATATAGATTTTTAACCGGCATCCAATAAAAATCTAATCACAGATTTTGCAAGTAAGACAAGTCTTCCGGAAACCCGGAATATCTCCGGTGTCCGGCGAACACGGTTAGTTTCGTGGTTACTCCATAAAACAATAACGTGCTTGCTGCGCACGTTGAATGCAGAAAACGTACGCGCTCACGCATTCACAGTCGATATGCGATCCCATTTCAAACCCTGGTTATAACATTTGATAATGCTATCTTGGTATGTTTTGTTTTTTATTGTAATAACATAAGTATTATAACATGTTATTACTCTACAATCTGAACTATGCATTAGGTTCATTCTACGTACGTTTGTGCAGTTTTCAAAAATAAAATATATTTGATGTAAATTTTAAGGGTGCCCACTTTCTAAAGACTAAAGTATATCAAGTAAAGGATTGTGATTGATTTGAAATAAATGGAAACAAAAATAAACACTTGTTTGATTCTTAATTATTGTTGACGATAAATTTGTTGCGACCTTACACGTGGGTGCCTGTAGCCCAGCCAAATAAATGTAAAGTTGAGAAATTGATTAAACTTTCGTCCTGACGAATTCCTTTCTGCTGTTGTAGGTGATCAAACCAACGAGATACATTGAGATAGTACTCCTTGTCCAAGGGCTGTAGATTGACCTTTAAAAACATTCAATTGATAAGAGGTTGCTGATGTAAATATTGTATGAAAATCTTACTAGGGTATCCTGAATAGCATAAAATACTACAATATCTGCAAGGCTCAGCTTGTGATTGACCAAGTAGGAACGAACTTCCAGGTGTTTGTTGAGCTCCTTAAAAAAATACACAAAAAAATAAAACAATGTTTAAATTTCAAACATTTGAGAACATAGTAAATTTTCTTAAAAATTACAATCCGAACATAAACCAAAATGATGTTAACATAAAGTTTACTGATGCCATAAATGTTCTGTTACTTTTTTTCATGGATCTCAAACTGTAAAAAAAAAAAAAACCTATTAAATATCGATTCTAGGGGAAATTTTTAAAAATACCTTCCCCTTGGCTAGTTTTTGCACCTTACTGGGTGGGCGGGCTTAATTTCATGCTAGTGAAGTGTTGGAGACGGTGGGTTTATGGCCGGCGTTGCTGGTTCATGCCGCGATAGAATGGCGCCATGGGCAGGCAGTGGGGATTACTAAGCTTCCCCTCTCTGATGAACCACTGCATGAGAAAACCAAAGATCTAGTCCAGCAGTGATAGTATCACACTTGTTACTCCTTTGATTGAGAGCCGCATCGTAGTACGCTTACGTATAGGCACTGACGTTGGGTGTGATACTGGCGGGTTTTGCCGCAAATCACTCTTATTTTATTTATTTTTACGCAGATAGATTTATTTGGGTTTGCAAGGGAATTATACTATTGAAATATTTCAGAAAGTGCCCAACGGTGCTCCTTCTATTTGCGTGACAAGCTTTCATTATTGTTTTCATTGAAGTATTACCAACAATCAATACGAAACTAAAGATTTTAAATTGGCTCACTACTTGACTAGCCTATTGGTCCCAAGCAAACGATTAACGTATCCCATTCTAGTCGAAATTCTAGTACTACGCAATGTTTGTTTTGATTCGCTATGAAAGTTTGACAGATAAAATGAGGGGTTATTGGTTTTTCTTATGTTTCGAGGGGTGAATCGATTAGCTTGGGACCGAAGAGAGTACCAGAGCTGAGGCAAAAAGTTGAGCACGTTATTTTGGGACCTTCTAGTCTTAGAGTTACCTCTATGGTATTACTCAGGGAACAATGTTAAACATCATTTTTGTACATGGTATTGTAACTAATCTTATATGTGCTTCATTTTGATTTGGGATACATGTTTGAACTATGACTAGGGATTTCCACTGTGGCGTGCTTCTATTGTGATATATCCATACGTAATTCTGCGGGACGACATAGTGGAAACGTGTGAGCGTAGATATACTAAATAGGTATAGGTCAAAATCAAAAGTACTTCAAACACGTTTAACTTTAGATTACAAGCACAAGTGATTGATTAGGTGAATTAGAGATTTCAATAATTTATTAAATGAGACTAATGAGATATCATATTCATCAAACGAACTTAAATAAGAAAATTCAGAAAGTCTAATAACATTAGGTAGATTAACAAAAGAATAAGGATACGGGGAGTCCGCTAACCTTTAAAGTTATATAAATTAATAAATTTTCCTATTTAGTCTTGAACTTCAATAAGAAAACGCAAGCAGACCAATAACAAGCAGCATTAACAAGGAGAGGAATAGTTTAGGAAATAAGTTAAAGTAGAGGTATGTGACAATTAATAACTTTTAATCTTTTGTAGGTTTTGTTTTCCCCTGAGTTCATTGTACTCGATTACTATATTATTCTCTCAATACGCGAAATCTTTGATATATACGGTTAAAGTATTTGAGTTACCTTATTTCTTAGTGTTCAAGTACTTACATTTGTAAACAACAGTCAATGTTAATCTATGAACTAAATCCTACGTGACTGAAAAATAGATCATTCCTTATGTTGTATTGATGCATGTTTAACTTCTCGCGGCTGTCGGAATCAAAGTGCATACGTCTACGTAGGTTACGCAGAAGTAATTCGCAATTCGGTAGAGTAGAGCTTACCAATTTTTTTTTTTTTTTTTAGCTTATGTAGTTCGGTTGTCTTGCACGGCTCTCGGAATTCGCGCGGTTTTCGTAACTTACATAATTTAGATATTTCGTTCAAAACGGATTTACTTATTCAATCGGTTTACTACGCGGCTGTATCTACGCGCTCACGTTGCAGCATTTTTTTTTCATAACTCTCTTGAAACAATACATACGGAATCCAATGTTCTGATTCAAAGCAGAGCACTCAGTAACGAATTCTAAATAACTCATTCAAATTTCAAACTATTTCCAGCTTACACATTCCATATCATTTTGTAGCATCGTGGCCATCTCAATCCAAAAAACATTATCCCTTCCCATGGCGATCATGTAGCCTGCATGTGGCGAGTCAGCCATTACCCCTCCTTTACTATCGGCCTTGGATTGACTTGCGCTCTTACTGCCCCACCCTGCGCTGCAAAATTTATTTATTTATTTATTTATGTCGTCAATCAATCGTAGACCAATTACAATGAATGCTTATTAACTATGTCTTAAATATTATTGCCTGGCTAACCTTGAAAAGAATGCTTTTTTTAGTGTTATTTTATTCATTGTTACATCAATTGATTGGGAATATGCGTTATAGCAGGTCATAATTCTATTCAAAAGCCCATTTTTAGCATAGTTTGTTCTTTGATTGTTAATGTAAAACAAATTCCTAATCCTCAGAGAGCGAGTGGGAACATAAAAATTTATATTTTCTAAAATTTCCGGAACATTAACTCTTTGAGCAATAACATCGTTTATAAATGTTACCATGGCAAAGTCTCTTCGTTTTTTCAGTCCATCTAAACTTATTAATAAACATCGCGATTCATAAGATGGAAGTGGTAATCTCGTCCAACCTGCGGTTTATATATGTATCCTGATACGGAGCCCACACTACGCTACAGTATTCAAGAAGAGGTCTCACATAGGCCACATAAAATGTTTTAATAGTGTAAGGATCATTAAAGTGCAGACTAAATCTTTTGATAAACCCTAGCATGTTACTTGCTCTATATATAATGTTATTGTAGTGATCAACAAATGACAACTTAGAGTCGAGAATAATGCCTAAGTCCCTTACTTGATTACACCTTTCAACTGTTTTCTCACCAAGGGAAATTGTGTCATTTACTATGGCATGCTTTCTTGTAAACGATATAGAATTACATTTACTAACGTTAATCTCTAACAAATTCTTCTTACACCAAGTGTAAAAAATGTCAACTTCTTGCTGAAATAGCTGCATATCAGATGCTTTAGATATTTCCATGAAAAGTTTCATGTCGTCTGCATATATTGAAACATGAAGCAGCTTCAAAATGTATTCTATATCATTGACAAATAAGATGAATAGTAGTGGACCAAGATGCGAACCTTGTGGCACACCAGATGTTACATGAACGACAGACGACAATTTTCCTTCAAATCTTACTCTTTGCGTTCTCCTTGACAAGTATGACTCGATCCATTGCAGTAGCCTGGTATTAAAACCTAACTTGGACAACTTGAAAATCAACAGTGGTATATCCACTTTATCGAATGCTTTACTAAAATCAGTATATAATGTTTCTACGTAATTTCCCTTATCCATTACATTTAAAGCATATGTTACAAAATGTATCAAATTAGTGGCTGTAGATCGACCTTTAACAAATCCATGTTGTTTACTAGTAATGAGAGATTTAACTTGGGAAAATATGTTGGCATTAATGATGGACTCGAAAAGTTTAGGAATAGTAGATAATATAGCAATCCCGCGATAGTTTGTGATATCCGATTTTTTCCCGTTTTAAAAAATAGGGATTAAAAAAGATTCCTTCCAAATTGGAGGCAGCATTCTGGCGTTTAACGATGAATTAAACAACCAAAATAAAGGCTTTACTAATTCATTTGAAAGTGTTTTTAGAAGAATAGGTGGTAAACCATCTGGACCAGCGCCTTTTGACGTATCCAAGGACTCAAGAGCATGCAAGATTTCTTTGAGGGATAAATTGTTAACTGTAATATCCGTCATTGGCTCCGGAAGGTATGAAAAATATTCATAATCGCGATCATTCTCGTCATGAGTTGTGTAAATGTTCTGAAAAAAGTCCGCAAATAAATTACTGATCTCACCAGATGTGTTCCCGGTTCTGTTATCTAACTGCATTTTAGAAGGAAAGTTCTTCGATTTTTGTCTCTCTTTAACATAGTTAAAAAATGATTTTGGATCTGTTTTAATATTATTTTCTACCTTGGTATTATGTTCTTCATATGCATTTTTCATTTCTTCATTCAGTTGATCGCAGACTTCTAGATAAAATGTAAGATTTTCTTAACTATGATTTCTTTTATAAATCTTATGTGCTTTCTGTTTCCTATTTTTAAGATTGATAACCTTTTGTCCACTGCCTGTTCTATGTCAAGATGACGTATTGTAGTTTGCCAGTCAATACAGGCTAATTTTTCTTTGAGAAGTACATAGTTTGCTTTATGAAAGTCGAAGTATGTTTCAGATAAATTGTTATCCAACGTTACCGTTTTTTCATGTATGAATATAGAGTATTCAATAGCAGTGTCGAACACTTCGTTTTTCCAAAGAGGGGTGGGTGACTCTGATACCCAGAAATCATCAGTCATATTAGTGAATAACAAATCTAAGTAGCAGTTATTTTGATTTTTTATGTGATTTATTTGGTTGAGTCCAATTTCTGCACTTTTGTCGAACAGAGTACGAAGTGTTTCATTTTCTCCTATAATCGGTATCAACAAAGATTCGTTGTCGTCATCAACAATAAAATTCACTGAGCGTTGGTTAAAATCTCCGTATATGTGAACATTTGCTTCCGCCTCACATTTCGAAATAATATTTTCAGCTAGTTTAAAAAAAATTTCGTATGCATCTTGCTTTGCATATTCTGGAGGAAAATATACTGTCGCAAAAATATGAACTTGATCTCCAATGAAACATTTGACCCAAACGTGATCAAACTCCTTACACTTACAAGATGATATTTGTTCAGATTCATAGTCAACACTAACTGCTACTATGACACCACCACCACTTTTTTTGTTGGATAACGTTTTATCACGATCATCCCTAAAAACATTGAATCGATCACCGAAAACTTCTTCGTTCTTTACTCCAGCATCCCAGCTGGTTTCCGTTGCTAAAATTGCATGAAAATTGCATGCTGATACTTGTTTATAAATTTCGTTCACTTTGAAAGCACTTTTCATTCTGTTAAAATTTTGGCAATAGACGAATAGCTTCTTGCTTTCATTTGTACATTGCGATGTTGTATTCCCTGAACACTTAAAACTATTAAAATTAATTACTTCTTCTTCTTGGTCCTGAAAGGTCGTCAAATCTTGAAAATCGGTCGGTTCTGCAACACTGTTGTCATCTACTTCCTCTGGAGAGAGCGTCAATTTCGACGAAAACACGAATGTCTACATAGACACGCTTCGGTCGATGTAGAGGGGTTAGCCAGCCAATGTGAATTCGCAGTACCGCTGACCGGGTAAGGGTTTAATATTTCACCTTTTTCAAATCGCATCGACGGTGTATAGTTAACCGGAGGTTTGGAGAAGCGATCCTTTGCCACAGTTAGAAGCTCTCGATCAGTGGGGAGCAAATTGGATCTATTGTAATTATTGTCGCCGTGGTTATTGTTGAAGCCGAAAATTGTCCTCCGATTGTTGTTGTTATTGTTGCGGTGATTTCGCAAGCTAAAGTTGTTGATGTTTTGATACCTTCTGCTTTGTCGCTTGCGTCGCCTTTTTGCATTATCAGCCTGTTTTTGCTGATTCGAACGTCTTAATTTCCGCGCATCGTATTCAGACCAATCGGCCTTCCATACTCTCCTCGTACCTATAAGACGCCACCCGGAGCTATCAGCGTCCTTTTCCTTGTTCAATTCTACCTCCAAACTGGGGTGTAAGTCGGGAGAAGATGGTAGCCATGCAGTATGGTGTGCTATGTTGGCAGACAGCGCCTTCACCTCATCGAGTATTTCAAGCTCCAACATTGAATTTGTTTGCATTGTGCAACTTGCCGCGGTATCTAAAGAGAGCTGGGTGAGATGGCTAACCTCATCATTTAAGTTACGTAGGTCAGTTGATAGCCCTGACGTCACTGATTTGACCGCCACATTAACATTCTCCTTTGTTGACATCGTTGCAGTATCAAGTAGCGAGGTAATGTGGTTTTTTATGGCAACGACACTGCCAGCTAAACTGTTACTTTTATTAATTGCGGCCAACTCATTTTTCATACTAGTCAGCAAAATGTCTATGCCATCGATCGCTTCATGAACGAGGTTCGGTTTTTCTTGTTGAAACGTGAGCCGGTGCATCACCTCCGCATTGCTATTCAGTTGCTTTTCGATCGATTTTTGCTGTTCAGCAATGCTTTTAAAATCGAGTTTTGCCTGTAAAAGCTCTTGACAGGACTCGCAGCATGGTAGTATGTAAGATGTAAAGTCCGATACCTTCCTGTCCTTCCTGCGAAGTGAGTTCCGTTGTACAGTTACCCCAATGCAGGTAGTGTGGAACATTCTTGGGCAACCTGCACACGTCCACATGACCGAGTCGACAGAAGTGTCGCAAGCACAAATTTCGCAAACCATGATGTATGCAAGTAAAAATAACTGAATCACAGAAGGTAAAAAAAAAAAAAAAATCGCACCAATTAAAAACGCGGAGCCAAATAAAAGTACGTCCGAACTTATCGACGGTCGAATTATTATGAAATTTTTTTTTTTTTTTTAAATCTTTATTTTAGAGATTTTTAGCCTGAGGCTAGTTCATCTCTTAATATTATGAAAATGAAATATAGGGGATTTGGTTGAAATTTTCATATACAAAATGCTCATGCACTTTCAAAATCAAATATCTCAATAAAACTAACCGGATTCATAATGTAGTCTTCAGCAAAGTTGTTATTCATTGTTTGAACTACAAGTTTTGTAAACCTGAATAAAATTCGGGATAATAAAACTTTTTTATGATCGATATGTCGTATATATGTATATGATCTATCGCATCTCTCATTTCTTTACCGTTCTCTTACCCGCAGCTAACACTTACTGGTTTTTCCCAAAAAGTCAGCAAGTGAGAACACCTATGCATCTAATTTCATTTTGGCTTAACGAGCCGGGTCAGTTGTGCGAGCAGAAAGACTTTTGAACAGATTGTTTGGATGCGGTTTTCAACAAATTCAGTTTTTGATAAATTTTTCGGTCTTTTGTGTTTCGTCCTTTTGTGATTCGGCCTCGCTGCCTCTGGATAGTGGGTTTGACGGTGGTTCAGCAAGAATAATATGTAATTCATATACAAATATTGTGAAATATGTTTTTAATCCTTTTAAGATTCTTGGTGGGTAACACCTCCGACCTGGTTGCAGCAACAGTGTCGCATGAACTAACAACAACTCCCTGCCTCTGAGGTCGGGGGACCGGCAGCGCTAACTACGGATCTATACTAACAAGACCCCGAAGCTAACGACTATCCACACCTGTTAGTGGTGCCTCATTTAATGTGTCATCACTGTCACCCTTAGTTATTTTTACAAAAACAAGTCAATACTTTTTACCACTTGTGGCAACGTTGCAAGTAATATTAACCCTGTTATACTTTGATATCTTTTAGTCTAATAGATTCTTGCACATCCGATCCCATTTCACCACTCGTAGCAAGTTTTGTTAGATTGTCTAGATCTCTTCTAGTCTAATAAATTCCTTTTCCACATTCTGTCTCATCCTCTCTCTAATTGCGCACAACAATAAACAAGTAAACAGACACAATAAATGGGTTACAAAACAATATGTCCACTAATAGTATCTAACCTTAACCTTAACTTTCTTTCTTTCCATAACACAATGAACGAGTGAGACATACGTAAATGCAACAAACGTGTCAAATTAACTGTATTGGTAACGAAAACACAGAGGAGCGTACACCTGATGTCACACACTAAGGTGATGGTAATAAGGTCGGTGATAATTGGCGTTGACGCACCGTCGAAAAATTTGCTCTTTTAGCAAATATAGACAGTTTCTTATGGGAATTTTCGGTGGAGTGAAAGGATAGTACAAAGTCCGCCATGTTTCACGCACAGTCTGACGTTTGCTTATGGATTTTCTCATAGGAGTAAAGAGTTACAGAGTCGCCGTCAACGCCAATATGACATTTACACAAAAGCGGAGATCAAATCAGATTGGTCAACGTAACAAAATTCGAAACTTCGATTAAAACGTGGAATCTGTGCAGCACTAGTGGAGAACACTCAAAAGCTGCAGGTCTCACCAACCGCTGCCTGCGGTATATAACTTGTGGCTGGTGGCCTCAAAAATGGATCTCAGATGTTAATGTCATCAGAAGCCGATAGCAATAGAAACGAAGTCTGCAGGCAAGCGTTTGATTATGAATTAAACCCGCCAGAACATCACAGCAAAGGCAAATACTAATGCGGCGGAGCGTCAACAAGTAAATTAAGCAAGCCGATAGGAATTTGACCTGGGCCCAGGTCAAGGAGCTGCCCAGAATGAAAGTCTTTCACGTTGGCCCTGTGCACCTCTGGAGGTTCCCAGGTATTTGAGTACGACGACGATGGACGTTGCCCCTTGGAACGGAAATGAAAGCGAACAAACCTGATGTTGCACAACAAGCTGGCGTGTTTTTTTGTGTGGTTCTATTTATTTCTTTTTAGCAAAACAACAAAATCCTCTATCTCTCTTCTTTATTCTTTTAATCTCTTACTATCCCCAAATCGGACGCTAGTGGGACCAAAAAGCCTGCTAGTGAAAGGAAAGTCGTTATGCTATACGGTCTAGCATAGGCCACGACTAAATTTCCGTAGGTTCATGCCTGGCTTAAGTGCAGATCGGTAGGCAGCAGCCAACCAGGGTGTGAACTGAGCAATAAAAATCTAGGGGAAATTTTAGAAATAGTTTGTTTGATAATTTTTATTCAGTAAATGTATTCATTTGGGAATCCATCACTTCGCAAGTTGAAAGTATTTTGAGATTGACAGTAAAATTAAATTCTTGTGGATGAAAAAAAAAATTACAGTGGAATTTTCAGTGGAAACAATGCTCTAACATTAATATTTATTGTCGACAATAAAAATGATTGTTATAATGTTGTACCCTTCCGAAAACGGCAAAACTGCTACCTATCTGTACAATGAATGTACGTAATAAAATGTTGTTACAATGCTTTTTATTGTATTTTTCATTTATTTTATTGTTAACATGATTCGATCATAGAGGTAACTCTAAGACCACTGGGTCCCGAAGAAAATCATTATTATTTTTGGCTCACTCAGTACCAGAACAACGGTCCCAAGCAGTCCCAAGCTATTTCACTCACCCCTGCATGTTCTGCATGAATCCACACACCCCTGATGTTATCTGTCAAACTTTCATAGCGAATCAAAACAAACATAGTGTAGTAATAGAATTTCAACTAGAATAGGGTACGTTAATCGTTTGCTTGGGACCAATAGGCTACTAAAGTGGTAAGCCAATTTAAAATCGTTAGTTTCGTATTGATTGTTGATTCGATCACGAACAATAATGAACAACTCTATTACAATAAAAAATGTTGTTACATTAAACATTGGTGTGTTTTCAATGTGGGTTACTTCACGAACAATAAAAATAAATCTGATTGAAGCATGCAGACTATGAGAGGGTCAGCAACACTGCCAATGTAATCAAGATAGGCACTGCTCGTTTGGCTCTTGTTTTGGCTCTATTCGTTGCCAATTCAATTGAACGCCTACGACCAGATCGGTTTGAGTTGAACTCAACTCTCCTGCCTCATCTAAATCCCGCTTAATGCAGACCTTTTCCGTGCAGTCAATAATCATACAATAATAATAAAAAAATCAACCACTTGAAGTTGTCAGGAAATAACTCTCAGGTGGAAGCATATTTCATGGGCGATTCTCTCCAGTTGAATGCATTAACTTATCAACGACGCTCAATCACCAAGGAGACGTGACCTAGAGAGATCGAGTGCAGGGGAGTTGGCCTCAATTTCTCACAAGTTCCGGATCGAATCTCAATCCATAACCAGTAAAAAAAGGACTCAACCGTAACAGACACACCACCCCCTTCCCTCCCCGGGGCGATGTTTTATTTTTTCGATTTATTTTTGAAGTCGATAAAGTAGATCTGTCAAGCCAACACATACACTCTAAAGTACACTGTTATTTTTTTTAATCAATAAATTCGCCAACCAACAGTAAAATAACAATAATCTATAATTTTATTGAAAAAAAATTATATGGGGAAATCACGAAAATTTCATTGTTAAGATACTTAACAACCCCCCTTTTTTATTGTAAATTTTCCATTTACCATGAAATTTACTGTTTTGTACAACATAAATCAAGGTAAATTTATTGTAGACGTAACAATATAAATCATTGTTAAGACAATAATTTTCGTCTTATTGTTACATTGTTTTTTATTGTATTTTTGTTGTTATTTTTTTTCGGGTAGAGATAAAGAGAAAAAATGATCTGATATTTGTTGTATCCTCGCATTGGTGAATCGAGTTAAAACAGTTCGCGATATCTCCTTCTTTCATCCCAGAAAGATCGCTCAGAAAATATTGGAGTATGAAACTAGTAACGGAAAGGTCCCAAGAGAAAACGTATCTCACGATAAAATGGTATTTTGTTGAGAATTCCATCACTGCAGCTAGAGCACCATTGAAACTCTTAAAAAGTGTTTGATTTTGATTTTACGTGATTGAATCGTTACTTGGAAAAGTTACTGCACAGAATCTGAGACTTTTGCAGGTTGGATTGCCGAGTGCGTTTTAGCTGACTGTCGCGCATGTAAATAAACCAAAGATTTTTCCGAAAATCAAAGATTTTCAGCTGGTTTTGCCTATAGATCGTTCCGTTTCAACCACTTCGTCGATGTCCTATTCTCATTCTTGGAACGCGTTACAAGACCGACCTCTTGGGTATCGCCCATAGTGCCAATTATGAAAGACAGTGGTGAATTGAGGTTGTGTGTCGATATGAGACGTGCAAACCAGGCGATTCAAAGGTCATCACCCTCTGCCCGTTTTTGAAGATCTGCTGTCACGGTTTAGTAGAGCTAAGCCGAGACTTTAGTATTCTTTACAAATATTCATCAATAAACATTTAAATACTGAGATCATCGTAACTTTGAACTTTGACAAATAACAACAAAGATTGCCATCGATGCACATTTATAATCTCCTTGTTATCGATTTGCATCGCTGGTTAAAGAGAGTTCGAGACACACCAGGTGACAGATGGCAATGTTTATATTATTTATTGACATATTCGGCATTTCATCGAAGCAATGTGCCAGTAAATGAACGAGAAGACCGATGGCCGCGACGCAGCAAATGTTTACCATTGTAGTTCTTCAAGTTTACGTCTATATATTTAATAAACCGTGATAGCATGCGTGGTGGGATTCTCGGCATTTGGAACCCAATTAGGAAAATTGATACCTTTTGACGTAGGACTACGTCTTTCATTTCTATACTGGGGGTACACTTTGTGAAAACCGTAAATGGAACATGAAACAAAATTATGAAAGATTTTCATCATTAATAACTCAGCTGCTCCTGGACCAATTTCAATAATTTTATCACCAATCGATCAGAAATATTTCTACGCATCTATAGCAATGCTTCCGACTGATTTTTAACGAGAAGCTATTGAAAAAGTGGTAATGTCAAGCATTGTCCAATGTACAAATAAAAAGTGATAATTGTATCACTGTTAAACGTTCTTCCCAAACCCAGTCCTCTTAATCGAGTACCACTTGGTTGCGCATCATTCTGCTTCAACCTGAAAAGATATAAAACAGCGCTGCTGTCTAGCATCAACTCATTTTCGCTTCGAACGGCGGGGTGGTCAGCTATAGCAGCAGTAGGAAGATGGTAGATAGTCAACTCTTCTTCATCCAACAAGTAACAATTGGCTGGCTGGTCGTGGCAAAGGAGGAAAAGGTCTTGGTTAAAGAGGCACCAAGCGTCATCGCAAAGTTCTTCGAGACCACCATCCGTCGTCTGGCTCGCCGTGGTGGTCTACGCCGATCTGATCTACCAGAAAACACAAGGTGTGCTGAAGGTGTTCCTGGAAAATGTGATCCGTGATGCTGTCACCTACTCTGAACACGCCAAGCGTAAGCGGCCATGGATGTCGTCTACAAAAACACGGACCTTTTCAGGGCCAACAAGCTTATAACAGTAAAGAGTTGGAATAGAATTTATCTGTGGATGTTTGTCCATATTCAGTACCAGCCCCCAACGACCACACAAAATGCTCTCCAGAGTTGTAATTTTGTAATCAAACTTGGAAGCAGGGGTGCAAGTGATTTTGATTAATTGTCTTCATCAACTTTCTCTTTAAAAAAAAAATACTACAAATTTGGTACGCCTACAATTCAAAAACGTAAAAGTTAAGATAATTGATGACTGATCAATTAAAAGAACTAAATGCTCTTCACATTTGTTCCGTCCACTAGCGGTCCTACGTCAAGCTTCCGTTCGTGCCCCTGCTTTTGGCCTCTATTACACCTACATGACTGACTGGTTGATGGTTATGACAAATAAATATTGAATTCATGTATGAAAAGATTTACAGAAATTTCAATAAACCACATACTAGAGTGTGTTTGCCTGTCGTTGATAAGCTCATCAGCAGCAGCCGTGGACCCGAGGATTAGCAACCGACAACGAAATCAGTACACCCTAGATGGCATGGGATCGAAACTAGAAATTATGCAGATAAAAAATCCCAAATAAAATCAGCAGTTGTGTATCGATATTTTGATTTTACAACAGAAATCGATATTTTGATCTGGCAACACAATCGATATTTTAACATTGGTAACGATTGGTAGCAATATTTTGAAAAGATCTTTATAAACGATTCACGATTAGACTTTTAGCATCTTTACAATTATTCATAAAATGGTGACGATCGCTATCGATTTTTCTTATAAATGGCTTTGAAGATCGATGTATAGATAATTAAAGAAAATTAACAAAATGGTTGGTCGGGAAGCGATGACTTCTTGGAGTGTTTTAATTGACTTACGGTCAAAATGTCCGTCTTTGTTTACTCTGCTTTGCTGACTAAAACGCTGTCCAGACTGGAGAGTTATAAAATGTTATAACGGTTGTCAAAAAATTGCAACACAGAAACCACCATCAAGATAGCGCTATAACATGTTATAACTCTGTAGTCTGAACGTACTATAATGCAAAGGATTACGACCGGGCAAAGCAGGTATTGGCACTGGGGAAAACCACCGGTGGCTTAAAGGACAGATCTGGAGTGGATGCCAATCAAAGCCTGATGAAACTGGTGTCCAAATTGAAGTCAGTAAACCAGGATCGATTTGTGAAGCCTTTTAATGCCAGTTTCGTTTAGTGGGCGAACCAGATACAAAGCTCCCCTGCACATCTGAAAGATTCCCTAAAAACTGGATCGCCGCCGGATCATTTACAAAACCTGAAGTGGACGAAACCAGGCAGCACTTTCGGAATCGGTCGAGGATGCTACAATTTCTGAGACTGTTAATGAAAACTTCGGGATCGAGATAGCAGAAATCGAGGAAGCTTTCGAAAAGGTAGCGACCAGTGTTGGTGAACTGCGAAAATTTTTTTTGAGAAACTCAAAGCTTGCAGACGGAACAAGTCTTTGATTTCAGCCTTCAAGCGTTCGTTCAAAGTTTCCGAGGGAGAAGAATCAAGACAGTACGCTGAGAAGGTCGTCGATTGTCCTGACATACATCATATGTGATTTTTTTTATAACATGTTTGTTAACCCCTGTCGAAACCGTAAATCGCTTGTTTAACTATTTTTAATAAATAAAACTCGGTTTATTCGTGTTTATTGGCTTGGTTCAAACTTGGCTTCAAACCGTCCCCCTGGATAGTAACCACATTTTTAGAAAGCTTGATAGCATCAAAACTTGTGAAGTTTCGTGCTTCTCAAGCACCTTTCGAGAAAATCCTATTTTCTGCAATATGCGGCAAATCGAAGACTTGTTAATCTCCTTTGAAAAATGTTGTTGGAATCGGTGCTGAGCCTCGTCAAGGTAGAATGTTGGATCCGTGATATACAACCGGCTCAACCATTCAACCATAGAGGTAACTCTAAGACTAGTAGGTCTCGAAGAAACGTGCTCAACTTTTTGGCTCAGCTCTGGTACTCTCTTCGGTCCCAAGCTAATCGATTCACCCCTCGAAACATAGGAAAATCCACTAACCCCTCATTTTATCTGTCAAACTTTCATAGCGAATCAAAACAAACATAGTGTAGTACTAGAATTTCGACTCGAATGGGATACGTTAATCGTTTGCTTGGGACCAAAAGGCTAGTCAAGTAGTGAGCCAATTTAAAATCATTAGTTTCGTATTGATTGTTGGTGGTACTGATTACGTGGACTTAGTTGATTTTTTCTTGGGTAGATTCTCTCGATAATTTTTTAGACTGCTGTGAGATGTAAATCACATGTCTGCATTATCCACGAGCAATATCCTTTCGGAAATTTTGGAATATTTTTTTCGAAAAAAATGACTATGAGCTTGTAAACAGGAAATGTGTGGTGAAAGGATGTTGCTCGTGGACCTTGCAAAAGTGTGGTTTACATCTCACTGCAATCCAGAAAATCTACCCAAGAAAAAATCGACTAAGTCCACGTAAACCGTACCACTGAACTGCCATCAGATTGAGGTTAACCCCGACGGTGTAAAACCTAATACGGCTGCTACATTAGCTATACTGCCAGATGCATTAGAAAGGTCCGATTATGATGAAGACATCGAATTCACTATACGATCAATCCAAGAAACAGTTTGATATTTCGGATTGATATTCGGCAATTGATATTTCGGAAGTAGCTGAGACTACTGAGAATGATAGTCAGCTCGAGGGGCACGCAATACAAAGAACCGGTGCGTTGAAGTTAAAATGCAATCAAAAGTACTTAAAGTATTCAAAGTGTTTTTTATGTTACTTCATACGCGAAGTTAACGATTTTCATAGTTGGTTGTAAATGCTAACATGAAGCTTTAGTGTGATGATTTATTAGCTAGAGAATGATCTTTAGAAGAGGGTAGGTGGATAGTTCCGTTAGAGTACGGCAGTATGAAAATTGAATAGAAGTTGAAAATGAGCGAAGGGCCATTAATGCGTCAGTTTTTCAAGATAGACGCACATTTTTGCCTAACCCGTACGATGTACGCGGGGACTTGAAGTATGTCTCCAAGTCCACAGGCAAAAATGTGCGTCCCTCTTTTTGCTCATAAACTGACTGCGGCTGTGGAATAGTTCTAGCGACGTTTTCATCACTACCTAAAGCCCCACGTTGCGAGAGCATTTCCAGTCGATGGTGTGTTATAATGCAGTTCTTCTTTACCGGAACTATCCACCTACCCTCTTCTAAAGATCATTCTCTAGCTAATAAATCATCACACTAAAGCTTCATGTTAGCATTTCCAACCAAATCTACTTAAAGTAATTAATGCGTTTTGAAGTAGTACTGACAGTTATTAAAATTATCTATCCGTAATTATTGTAATTAAAAGTATTGAAAATGTAATTAATGTGCTTTAATTTCAACTGTAATTAATGGAGTTAAAAAGTAGTTAATGTTCTACATTGTGTAATTAATGTAATTGGAATTAAATTAAATAACAGCCGTTGCCTGCGTTGGAGTTGAAGGTTATTGCGTGCCCCTAGAGTCAGCTACAGGCTGTAAAACTCGCTGTCATGACTGAAGACTGGTCATTGTAGTAGATAGAGTTGGTATACACGCAAAAATAAATAACATTTCCAATGGAAAATATCCATTAGAATTCCACATAACTTTCATGTGATCTCATGATTGAGAATCGCCCTACAAAATGACATGAATCTTATGTGCGCAATGAAATTTATGTGATTTATTACATAGAATTCATGTGATCATATGAATGTTATTTGAATTTCAGATAAAAATAATTAATTTTGTTATTTTTTTTATCCCCATAGGATTGCAATGATTGGGGTTGATGAGAAAATTTTTCAAGTGGCTTCGATGCCGGACGAATTAGTCTATGTTGACCAATTAAACACCGGATTCACGATCTTGATTAATCATAATCTTCTTGAAAGTCTTTATGGTTCGGTAATCGCTGGTCTGTCTTTGTTTATGTTTTCTTCTCATTCGTACGCTATTTTTAATGTCTGGATGTTTTCTTGTTTAATGTCATGATGTGTTTGTGCATCAGTGTGTGAGTGTGTGTGTGTTTGCACCAAATGATTATATTTCTTCCTCATTTTCCTGCGTTCAAAAAAAAAAAAAAAGGTTGCAAAAGTTCATACCATAACTTATCTAACTTACTATCCACATTGTTGACTAATACCTAAATCACAGAGAATGGATGCCTTGAACAAATTTCTCAAAAAATTATGTGTTATAATTCAAATTAAAATACGTTAGAAACACTAGCGCCGCCATACGGAATGTTGCGACTCGAGTTATCACTTTTTGCGATTAATGAGTAAATTGAACTCAAATTTGGGTTGATCTTATTGACCGTGCATCCATCCGAACTGTCAAATAAGTTCTAAACAAACAAGACAAAACAACGGAAATCAATCGAGTTTCTGCGGAACCATTATTTTCGAATAAAAAACTAAGCGGTGAAATGAGGGTGTGAATCAAACTGTCGTCATGTGAGCAGAATTCTAGATAGAGCTGGAATTAGGGCGTGCCTTGAGTTCCTAGCAATCATCTATAGAAGTCATTGTTTACAAAAGCTGTTACGCTGTTCCAGCTCTATCTAGAATTGGTCTGTGAAGTCGATAGAATCAACAGCTGGGCAAATCATCGTTATAAGCGGCGCATTTTCCGTGTGTGTGTGTCCTGTGCGAGTGCAGTTGGTATTCTGAAATGAAAAGTGACCTGAAAACAAATTACTTCAAATTAAATTGTGGCTGTTTCCATACCCGCCGTTGTCTTCCGCAATAACATCTGCAGGATCAGTAAATGCTCTCGATTGGTCATTTCATCCGAAAGAGCACTATCCGAATTGTGCTCGGCATCAAGATGTGTTTCTAAAGAGTTGTTGTTTTGCTTGCCGCTGTTTCCATAAGGAACACAAGGTAGAAGCTACAGATTGAACTCCGCAATTAACCGTCATTTAAATTCAGAAAAATGTGGTAAGATTTGAACAGTGCTAACCCTGCATCCATTCTTCCAGGAATTCGAAAACCCTCCGGGGGGAAGTGGTTCGAACATAACTTTTTCGTTGCAAGCGCTTGGACTTCACGTGAGAAGAAAATCTTCTGTACGGGCGATCGGTTATAAACAAATAATGTTTTGCTCACAAAAATTTTGACACTTATGTTAAGATGACGTCTGCCGGACATCGACTTCGATGGTCAGCGACGTTAGCGCCACCAAGATATTGCTAGTTTCAAATGTCTATTCAAAACAGCAGTTGAATTTCTTACACACTTTAGGAATTTGACTTGGATGTCTGTTATCTGTGCCTAAATGAAATGACTCTAAAAAATCTGCTATTTATCAATTTTATCTAGATGAACGCGTCATTGCGACGGTACTAATTGATATTTTTGGTCACTATTGAAAATTTAGTGCTGAGTTTATGTATGGGCCCAAATTAGGAGCATTTAGGCCGACATTACATCCATTTCCCCTAATTTTTTATTTTATTTTATTTTATTGCTCAAAATAGCAGCCTGTAACTCCGTACCAGAATCCGCCTCCAATTTAATGTCTTTCGATATTTTTGAAGGCGAACACTCCCAGGGTGGCCACAGAATTTTTATTATGAAATTCCCGGTTTTTTCCCGGTTAAAACATTAATATTTTCCCGGTTTGCCTCAAACAAAATAAAATGAAAATAACTAAGCAAGTTTTCGACAATTTTCATCCACAAAAACAGAAAACGAAACTCATAGCTGAATCCAGATGAAGATACAATAATAATAGGAAAATATGTTTATGTTCCATACAAAATGGTCGAATCAGTTTATATTTAAAAAGAAACCTTAATATTACACTTTACTTTCTCAGCTCTTTTAGTTTAACGTCCAAAGCAGCAGCCTCTTTCTCTGCGTCTGCCAAAAGTTTAGCCTTTTTCATTTCCAGCTCTTTTATTGCTTTGTCCGCTTCCCTCTTTCGGCTAGCTTCTTTATCGCTTGCAATCCCCTCAGCTCGCTTTGCATCCAAAAATTCCTGGTACCGACCTCGGGCGTTTCGACAGTACTGAATAAGCTGCTTGTCCACTTGAATGTTGGTCACACCACCAGCCGCTAAAATCCCATCATGTACAGTTGATTGGCGCCTACTGCCACTTCAGATGATGTTGAAGCATTTGTCTGAATTGGATCGACCAAGGTAGTTGTACTCACCTTGAGATCGACAGTCAAACTTGAAGTTGAAGATATGATTTTATCACTAGTTTTATCATTTGTTGAACGATCTGAAATTTGTGATAGAAGATCAGTATTCAATTTATAGAATTCTTGTATTAAAGTCTCAGCACATGATGAACTTGATTCGATAGCAACCAAAACAATAATCGAAGCTTCATTGCAAGTTTCAGTGCATTGTGGTATAATCAAGCGTGTTTCGGAGCTTACCATTCGTTCCAAATAAGCTGCTGATCGGCAAATTTGAGCGACGTGCTGCAGCCTGATGCTGATGGCCTTTGCTTTTTTCATGACTCCCAAAGGCCACCCTTCCCATCGTATCAATTTTGAATGATTTATTGCACCAGGTGCATCGAGCAGCAGTCGGAACTTTGGGATCCGGCGCGCTCCATGGATAATCCTTCTCATACCTCGTCGAATATTTTGCAGTCATGGTTATTTGCTCCAACTTTCTCAAATTTCACTACTCTTATTTGATAGTTTTACACTTATAAACACAGATGGAAAACGCGTCTCACTTTTTTCAATGCAAATGCGGTTTTGAACAGGCCAATGCTCGCAAAATGAATGAAAAAAAAAACACGAAGCTTTTTCATTGACGAAGGTTGATAGCTCGTCGTCAGGTCGGTACGTTTCAGAACATACCAATACCTGCGAAGAGCCGAACGTGAGGTGAACGAAAAAGCTTTTAAAAGAGAATGTCGAACGAACCCGATCGTCCAACTTTGCTGAATCTTTTTCAGACGCTTGATCGCCGTCGAAAAAAAAGCTTCAAGCCGCTTAATGTCGTTCGTTTTTGTTCTGGAGTAACAGCAGATCTGTACTACCGTACACCCAAATTTTTCAGGGTTTAGCTGTTTGTTGCATGTTTTTTTTTTTTCTTTGGTTTGTTTTTTCCGTCGATCTTGTTTTCCGTGCTGAGCACCAATGCTACCGACGTGCCAGGAAGGCAGCTCCCACACCTGGACCCTACCTATCGACCCATCAACTCATGAACCGGGGACCAACGACTTTACTTCCCATCCGAAGGAAGGCGTGATCAGAGATGTTATGCCTCAGAACATCCCGGCGGCGCCGACTGGGATTGAACCCAGGCCTGCTGGGGTGAGAGGTAATCACGCTTACCACTACACCACCGGCGCCGTTATGGTGCATGTTTGTTTATAAACGAATGATGCTGAGTTCTCAATAGCTCGCACTTGTTGGCGCTCAGTGTTAGGTACACCTCGAAAACGAAATCGGTGTAAGAGAATAAAAGCTGCCATCGCCAGTCAACATCAAGGTGGGACTGATTAGCATTTTCGAATTATATTGAGCAAGTTGGACTGAGAAAGAGTGTGAACTTGTGCATATGCAATTAAATTAAAATAAAATATATAATTTGATTTTTCCCGGTTTTGTTTCGGAATTCCCGGTTTTTTCCCGGTTTTCCCGGTCCATTTCAAATTCCCGGCTATTTCCCGCTTCTGTGGCCACCCTGACTCCGCAACCTATTATCAACCGGTGAACACTCGTGTTTATTTCAGTTACCGTGGGGACGTAATTTGTGATTAGCCCCGGTCCCTTTCAAGTTGTATCATTATTTATGTACGGTCCTTATATTTTAAATGACGTTTCACATTCATCTAGTGATGGCCGATTTTCATTCGAATAATTGATTCATCGATTAACGAACCGAAAAGTAAAATATTTGTAATCGGTTATATCATGCCGATATAATAAGCATTAACATCTCCAGAGGATCATCATCGATTGTTCAAACATGTGCTGCACTCTAGACACAAGAAGAGGCCAAAAGGCAAGCGTCCGACACACAAAACCCGTCAAATCCACTCGCAGCCACAATCAACGATTCTACTAATCGCGAGCGCTCACGAATCATAAAACCGCCGACTGCTACACTCTGAAAGCGAAATTGACGGCTCTAAGCGTCAAACACCCGCCCTCTAATCTCCTCTCGTATCCAACAAACACAAATCCCCATTACAACATCTAACGAATTCAAAACTCCGAAAATCACTCTACCTATAGCAAGTGAGTAGAAGCAACCCTGCATGCAACTATTCTTCATGGTACACTTTTTCCATAGAGGTAGTAATACCACAAACGAAGTGACAGACGACTAACTGGCGAAGAAATCCATTAAAATAATGTGGTTCACTGTAGTAGAATTTTCTTGGAACCTTGTGCCATCATCCACCAGATGGGTTAGTTTTTTGTTTTGATTTGAACAAAGTTGATTTTGTGTACAATGATTCTTTGACAGTGTGCAAAGAGTGTATTATTTTGTCATTTTTTGTATGCATTTCAGTTTTGAGTAGAGTGAAAGAGATAGAACCAAAACATTCTAATACATTTGGTGAAAATGCTAGTACAATCCAGTAGTAGTGTTGCCATGTGGTACAATCTAGTAGTAGTGGTGTTGCCATGTGGTACACTGAAAAATTGCAATAGCAGGTTAGTCACCAAAGTTTTCGAGCCGCTCCGTCTGTCACTTCGTTTGTGCTAATACTGCAACAAAAATAATATGTTAAAATAAAATAAAATTTTAATAAAATGATATGCAAAATTTACTAGAAGATCATTACTTTATTGGTGAGAAGTTCCTCCCTCCCAGTTCCTCTGTATACAGAACAAATCTGATAATATAATCAGAATTCCTCAGTCTGCATAAAGCAGCCGATTTCATCAAGGAAGTTCTATTAACAACCAAGAATTAATAGTTTGAGGCATACTGAAGCATTAAGAAAGAAGGTGATATGTGTCACTATAGGAAATCATCATCATTGCAAATATAAAGAAATTAAACATGTCCATGGGGAGGGAAAAACAATTAATTTTGTTATTGGAAAAATATCATGTCGTTCCCAATGAAAACTTTTTTCGGTGTAGAATAATAATCATAGTAAATAAGGTGATCCAAGAGACGTTTCTCCGAGGGGCGCGCACTTCCAGGTATGAGTGCGTAGTATTTAGATTACATAGTAGTAATTTAAATACTTTGAAGACAGTAATAATTTTAATTGTAATATTTTTACCGGTACTGAACATAATCAACAAATAATTAACGATAATTAATGTTATGACAAATAATTAAATTGTATTGAAAGTAATTAAAATATCAAATTTTGTTAGTCATTGAAGTATTGAATGAAATTAAGAGTGTATTTATAGTAATCAATGCAGTAATGGCAAGATTTTAAATACTTGATCAGCAGGCTGCGTAGTATTAGGTTTTGCACCGTCGGGGTTAACCTCAATCTGATGACAGTTCAGTCACAGACAAGCAGACATAACACTCGCAAGTTGTTCATCGAACATGCATTTAACGGTCAATTTAAAAGTATCTTAGTTGGTAGTACTGCCACCTGCAGCGCGCATAGTTAATTCCTTTGCGTTTGACGGTTACACACTACCGCCATCTGTTCAGCGTACTACCCACCACAGTATACTCAACAGATGGCGGTAATGTTTTAGCGACGATGTTTTACAGTGCGAAATATTCAATGTGTTATGTCTGTTTGTCTGTGGTTCAGTGGTACTGTTTACGTGGACTTAGTCGTTTTTTTCTTGGGTAGATTTTCTCGATAATTTTTCAGACTGCAGTGAGATGTAAACCACACTTCTGCATTGTCCACGAGCAACATCTTTTCACCGCGCTGTTCCTCGACAATTTTCAAGTTAAAATTCGGAAATTTTAGAATTTTTTTTTCGAAAAAACGACTAAGGCCATTGAACCATTTGCCGAGTTAAATTTAACTCGTGGTTAAAAGTGACATTTCGAAAGTTATTTTCTATGTTCGAAAATCCCCGTGCTGTCGATCGGCCGGTTTTCGAGCCACGGTTGTCAAAATTTAACTTCTTGTCTGTCAGAAATAACCATGCTCGGATAGCAGGGTTAATCGATAACTTTTCATCTGTCAAATTTTAACCAAAAGTTAAAATAATCCACCAAATGGTTCAGAGCCTAAGTGCTTGTAAACAGTACCACTGAACTGTCAAAAAGGTTCAGCCGATTAACACTGAGTTCATTTGTGACGTCACGCTGCAGAACCTAATTAGGTTGCACCCCGACGGTGCAAAACCTAATTAGGTTCTGCAGCGTGACGTCACAAATGAACTCAGTGTTAATCGGCTGAACCTTTTTGACAGTTCAGTGGTACTGTTTACAAGCACTTAGTCGTTTTTTCGAAAAAAAAAATTCTAAAATTTCCTAATTTTAACTTGAAAATTGTCGAGGAACAGCGCATTGCAAGGATGTTGCTCGTGAACATTGCAGAAATGTGGTTTACATCTCACTGCAGTCTGAAAAATTATCGAGAAAATCCACCCAAGAAAAAATCGGCTAAGTCCACGTAAACAGTACCACTAAACTGTCATCAGATTGAGGTTAACCCCGACGGTGCAAAACCTAATTGAAAGACTAGTGCGTGCCCCTCGCGTTTCTCAGTGGAACTGACAGCTAGAAATCTAGAGTGTGTGAGTGATCTGGTGTTAATGGTGCTGAATGTAATTATAAACAAAGCAGAAATTCATATGAGAATAAACTACCAGTTCTACTGTAATCTTTCAAAAGTTCTTGGTAATCACAAAAGTCAGCTGATCGCAACTGTCTCGTGGACAGCCTTATAACGATAACTATACCTTGAGTAAAGTTGTAGCTCTTATTTGATGATCAAAGAAACGCAAACATAAATATGCGATGAGGAAACTACAGCCAACCGGTGAACACTCGTGTTTATTTCAGTTACCATGGAGACGTAATTTGTGATTTGTGATATCGCTTTTTACGCGGTTTTTTCTTACACGGTCTTTTTTTACTCGGTTTTTTTTTACGCGGATTTCGGAATTTACGCGGTTTTTTTTTACGCGGATTCCGGAATTTACGCGGTTTTTTTTTACGCGGTTTTTTTTTACGCGGTTTTTTTTTTACGCGGGACGTATCACCCGCGTAAAAAGCGACTCCAGTGTATTTTTTATGAACGGCCTTATATTTGAAATGACGTTTCACATTCATCTAGTGATGTCCGATTTTCATTCGAATAATCGTTTAATCCAATAACGAACCGAAAAGTAAACTATTTATAATCGGTTAGATCATGCCGATATAAGCATTAACATCTCCACAGGATCATCACCGATCGTTTCAAACATGTGTTGCACTCTCTCTGGTGGAAAAATGGCAACACAGCGAACAAAAAATAATCAATTAGTTGTTAATCGAGTAATTAAAAAATGGGACATCTCTGATTTTGGTGATTGTTTTGATGAGCGCAAAATTTCATCTCTTCCGAGGGGGCAGCAAAACCACAAAATTACCTTGAATAGTGGGGGTTCTCATTGGATGAAAGGGACCGTGAAAGACGACACTAAAATAGAAAGTTTTTCTTCCGACAGTTTCATCTTAGTATTCATCTTTGCTACAGCGGTGCCAGATATACAGATATGTCTGTATTTATACAGATTTTTTATGTCTCGTAAAGACCCAATACAGACTACAGACATTATACAGATATTTGAAACTTAATACAGTTTACAGATTTTTACCAATTGGTTCCTGAAATTTAACTTAAAATAAGCAAAATTATTTTCGAGTGTGTGCATCTTGTTATGATTATGGTACGTGTTATGATTATTAACAGCTTTTCGACTGATTAAAGCAACGTGTATGATAAGGCTAAATAATAACATCTGTTCGGTAAGTTCTGATTTGTTTCTAATTTATTTTTATTTGAAATAATAGATTTTACCTTTTTCTAGCCTTATCCACATGCCTATGTTCGACATTTTTTTCATTTGTTACTTTTTTACTTTTTCTCTTTATTTCACTTTATTCCTTTGGTTCGGTATATGGACTTTGAATTGGATATTTATCTTTTTAAATTTCGTGATTTTAAACAGAAAAATGCTTTTTAAGTTTTGACTGCGTATTTTTTGTACTAGGAATAATAATCTAAATTAAAAAAAACACACATAAACGCAATTTTTTAAGTACAAAAATGCTTATTTAATCATTTTAGCGTGTGGCGAGTAATTGTATAGCCTAAATACATGTGGGAAAGATGTAATCAGCAATGCGGCGATTTTTTCTAGTGTACAGATCAAAAACGAAGTGGCTCGAAAACTTTGGTGACTAACCTGCTATTTCAATTTTTCAGTGTACTACATGGCAACACCACTACTACTGGATTGTACCACATGGCAACACTACTACTGGATTGTACTAGCATTTTCACCAAATGTATTAGAATGTTTTGGTTCTATCTCTTTCACTCTACTCAAAACTGAAATGCATAAAAAAATGACGAAATGATACACTCTCTGTCAAAGAATCATTGTACACAAAATCAACTTTGTTCAAATCAAAACAAAAAAACTAACCCATCTGGTGGATGATGGCACAAGCTTCCAAGAAAATTTTATTACAGTGAACCACATTATTTTAATGGATTTCTTCGCCAGTTAGTCGTCTGTCACTTCGTTTGTGGTACAGATAAATACAGACGTTTTTTTTTGAAACTCATAACACACTTTTGAAAAAATCATCTGGAATCCCTGGGAAACTAACCAAAGCATGAGCTTCGCCTTTATGCTTGACTGCATGGTGAATTAAGTCATTTAACTAATCTTGTAGCGCACGGTTGTGCATTGTGCTAGTCTTTGTTGAGACAAATGGCCGACGCTTGAAACGTCGGTCAGGTCACACCAGTCATGTCAGAACTTGCAAATAAAAACGTCATGCGGGGATGAAAGTTGATTATTCCACAAATGTTGAGGGACAGAATGTAGATGCTTGCCCATGAAGGGCATCCTAGCCAATCTTCTATGAAAAGACGTTTGCGAGACCGATATTGGTGGCCAACAATGGACCAAGAAACAATAAAAGTCTGCGAGAAATGTGAAGGTTGTCGATACAGGTTCCAGACCCTTATGAGCCGATGCGAAGATCTTTGCCGGATTAGCCGTGGGTTGATACTTCCATCGATTTCGTCGGACCTTTACCGACACGTTGATCTGGAAATTTTGACCACCATCACCGCCAAGAAAACAATCAAGAGACTGGACAGAATATTCGGAATGTGTGGCATTCCAAGTATCATAACCAAGTGAATTCGAAAACTAAAGTCGAACAAAATGAATCTTTCTCAATAATACATCACCATACGCAAGGTGAGGTAGAACGACAACACTGTTCTCTACTTAAAAGGTTAAAGATTGCTAACGCACTCTATGGTATCTGGCGGACGGAAATGGACCTATACCTGGAAATGTATAACAGTACACCTCACACAACCACCGGTAAAACATCTAATGAGCTTCATCAAAATCGAAAGCTACGGTCAACAATTTCGGAACTGTACGATCTGGCTACAGCTGGTCCTTCAGTTGGCTTTGCGGATAGGGAGGGATAATGTTCTAAAATTTTCAGGAAACGAGCGAGAGGATAATAAACGCAGAGCAAAATCAAGTGGCATCGCGGTAGGGGATGTCGTACTGATGCGAAATATACATCCCACGAACAAACTCTCACGTTAAGGAGATGTTTCAGGTTACAGTGCGCAACGGGTCAAATATTCGTGTCCAATCATTGAAAACAGGCAGGTCTTAATAGAGAAATGTTTCGCATTTCAAGAGAATTCTTGAATTCCTCTAATAATTCCTGGTAATGACGCTCCTAGATTTTTAGATAAAAATGAATTGTTATGCCCCTAATGAACCTTGGGTAAATAAAAATAATCCCCAGCATCTTTGTCCTTCAAACGAATGAATAAAAATCTATTATTTTTCTTATAGAAAGGGGGATGTGGTAGAAAGTACAACTCGTAAGTATAATCTATATTCAAGTATAAAACTCCATGTGTTAGTGTTAGGCTACCTCTGATGGTAGTGAATGAACATCCCTTCATTATAGCAAATTCGTTTATTATTCAGTTCCAAACTGGATCGGGCTACGGAGACGAACTACCCTAATAAAATGAATATGGTTATTTTGCTTGACAACGTGTTCAGGGTATCATCCAAACAATTTGTGGAATAGTTCAATCATTTGGGTTATTGTTGTTCGCATATGGTATTTTTATTAGGGTAACCTACGGCTAAAAATCTCCCTAATATTTCGAAAAAAAACCTGGATCGGGTATCAATATTGGGTCTGCTTGTTTTTGACAAACGTCAGTTTGGTCGTTTGTTTTTTAATCTAACCTCAGGTTGAGGTTTGCACTGACAAAAAGTTCGGTTTCACACTGTACCCACCTTTAATAATGTCTTTGCAACGTGTTTATCTTTAGCAGCTGGCGAAACAAATAACACAGAATAATCAATCCATTGTGCCACTTGGAGCTCTGTTTCAATATCTTTGAAACTATCTCGAACAACCTCATTGTTGCTTTCCCGAGCAATCGATTGGATAATAGATGAAAATCCAGATATACTTCCATTTGTTTTTGGGATGTACCGTGTTATGATCTGCAAGTAGTAATATATTTTTATTTGTTTTACAATAATGTTAACCTGATAAAGGGTGAAATTAGCAGGGCATCCTTGACTATAAACGAAGACATTATATGATTTGTTGTCTTCGCTGTAAGTATACATTATAACCATTTCCCAAATATAGCTAAAATGTATTTCGTTCGAAACGAAATTCCTATACAAAAAAATATTTTTTTGTTCGAGAATTTCGTTTCGAACGAAATACAGAATAGGGGTGAATAAAAGTTTCAATTAGATTAACAGAACATAGTTGCATTGCTTTTCAATGATGACCGATGACTGTTTCATTGATAGATTATATTTTTAGAAATATGAATTCTCAGTAGACGTGTTTTCTTTATCACTCGAGCCATAACAGCAATTTATAAAATAACGAACGTTTTAGATGGCTCGAGTGACACTTGCCTTTGATAAAAACATGTCTACTGAGGACTCATATTTCTAAAAATATCATCTATCAATGAAACCAAGAGCAAATTTTCATTATGTCGTAAGTAACATTCGCACCGATCCGAGAAAAATAAAGTTTTGTTTTGATGACCGAAAAGTTATTCCTATTTCCAATTAAACACATATAATCTCATAGTGATAGCAATGTTTAACATATTTAGCCGGGTTTTAATCATACAAAGGCAAATCGCTAGCTTTCATGCTAAGAAATACTGGTTTTTGAGTCAAAAGTTATTATACGTCGTTTGGTGGCCCCTATTGTTACTTAAGTCAAAGTGTATTTACCAGGATATTCGGGAGAATTATCAATTACGTCTCCTTACGTGCAGCCCATTCATCATTTTAGGACCACCAAAATCATCTTAGCAACAAACAGTTCGATTTATTCACTTTAATAATGAGAAAGCGAAACGACGAACGTACACTTTTCACGGGTTTCTCAGCACTGTTACTTAAGTCAAACGGCATCTCCATAGAAATTGGGTGACTTAAGTAACATCGAAAACTATTTTGATCGGAAGGTGATTACGTCAAAAAGCAATTCGACTGGTAAATAAATTTAAAAATGGGATGTGATCTTATATTCGGACAGTATTATAGTGTAATAGCAGGAGCATCGATTGACATTGATAACTCGACTTTGTTTACCTTTGTTACATTCGACGTAATGAAAATTTGCTCTTGAAACAGTCATAGGGCGTCATTGAAAAGCAATGCAACTATGTTCTGTTAATCTAATTGAAACTTTTATTCACCCCTATTCTGTATTTCGTTCGAATGTATCCGTATATCCGTATATCCGCGGCATTACAATTACCATTTATGCCCAAAAAGGAAAACAATCATTCTCACCTTTTCTGAATTGTATCCAATTTTTCCTGGCGCCACTTTCATGAAATTGCCGACTTTCATTACTTGTTCTACACTTGCCATGTTGAATTTTTCGATTAAAGAATTTGAATGAATGAATTAGCGTTTTGTCACAATCCAAATTATTATCTTCAGCGAGGAGAGGGATATCAACACCATGAGATTACAGTATTAGGTTTTGCACCGTCGGGGTTAACCTCAATCTGATGACAGTTCAGTGGTACTGTTTACGTGGACTTAGTCGATTTTTTCTTGGGTGGATTTTCTCGATAATTTTTCAGACTGCAGTGAGATGCAAACCACACTTCTGCAATGTCCATGAGCAACATCCTTTCATCGCGCTGTTCCTCGACAATTTTCAAGTTAAAATTCTGAAATTTTAGAATTTGTTTTTTCGAAAAAACGACTAAGTGCTTGTAAACAGTACCACTGAACTGTCAAAAAGGTTCAGCCGATTAACACTGAGTTCATTCGTGACGTCACGCTGCAGAACCTAATTAGGTTTTGCACCGTCGGGGTTAACCTCAATCTGATGACAGTTCAGTGGTACTGTTTACGTGGACTTAGTCGATTTTTTCTTGGGTGGATTTTCTCAATAATTTTTCGGACTGCAGTGAGATGTAAACCACACTTCAAGAGCAAATTTTCATTACGTCGAATGTAACAAAGGTAAACAAAGTCGAGCTATCAGTGTCAATCGATTCTCCTGCTATTACACTATATACTGTCCGAATATAGGATCAAATCCTATTTTTAAATTTATTTGCCAGTCAAATTGCTTTTTGACGTAATCACCTTCCGATCAAAATAGTTTTCGATGTTACTTAAGTCACCCAATTTCTATGGAGATGCCGTTTGACTTAAGTAACAGCGCTGAGAAACCCGTGAAAAGTGTACGTTCGTCGTTTCGTTTTCTCATTATTAAAGTGAATAAATCGAACTGTTTGTTGCTAAGATGGTTTCAGTAGTCCTAAAATGATGAATGGGCTGCACGTAAGGAGACGTAATTGATAATTCTCCCGAATATCCTGGTAAATACACTTTGACTTAAGTAACAATAGGGGCCACCAAACGACGTATAATAACTTTTGACTCAAAAACCAGTATTTTTTAGCATGAAAGCTAGCGATTTGCATTTGTATGATTAAAACCCTGCTAAATATGTTAAACATTGCTACCCGCATAAACGCGAACCATCACATGACCTTACCGATAATGGTTATAAATTGTTTATAATCCCTGCTAAACTTCAACTGAAATGGTTATGGAACTTTACATGAACGTTTAATGATAAAGTTTTAACCTTAAGTATTATAGTTTTTTGGAAGCGGACCTTACAAATAATAGGTTGTTAAGAACCATTACCATTCCAAATTCTTGTTTTCTCCATACATTTTCGGAAAGAGAACTATATTAGAACGTTTTTACTTATGGTTTGAGAACATTAATGGTTATGGTTATGGTAGTCAGTAAGGTCCATTAATGGTTTTGTATTATCACTCAACTTTACGTGAAATATATCGTGAATTGGTAATCAGTAATTTACAGGCAACCAATTCGCGATATATTCCACATAAAGTTGATCGATGTTACAAAACCATTCATGGACCTTACTGGTTACCATAACCATTACCATTAATGTTCTCAAACCATAAGTTAAAAGGTTTTAGTATAGTTTTCTTTCCGAAAATGTATGGAGAAAACAAGAATTTTGAATGGTAATGGTTCTTAACAACCCATTATTTGTAAGGTCCACTTCCAAAAAACTATAATACTTAAGGTTAAAACTTTATCATTAAACGTTCATGTAAAGTTCCATAACCATTTCAGTTGAAGTTTAGCAGGGATTATAAACAATTTATAACCATTATCGGTAAGGTCAATTTATGGTTCGCGCTTATGCGGGTATCACTATGAGATTATATGTGTTTACTTGGAAATAGGAATAACTTTTCGGTCATGAAAACAAAACTTTATTTTTCTCGGATTGGTGCGAATGTTACTTACGACATAATGAAAATTTGCTCTTGACTTCTGCAATGTCCATGAGCAACATCCTTTCTACGCGCTGTTCCTCGACAATTTTCAAGTTGAAATTCGGAAATTTTTGAATATTTTTTTCGAAAAAACGACTAAGTGCTTGTAAACAGTACCACTGAACTGTCAAAAAGGTTCAGCCGGCTAACACTGAGTTCATTTATGACGTCACGCTGCAGTACCTAATTAGGTTTTGCACCGTCGGGGTTAACCTCAATCTGATGACAGTTCAGTGGTACTGTTTACGTGGACTTAGTCGTTTTTTTTATTGGGTAGATTTTCTCGATAATTTTTCAGACTGCAGTGAGATGTAAACCACACTTCTGCATTGTCCACGAGCAACATCTTTTCACCGCGCTGTTCCTCGACAATTTTCAAGTTAAAATTCGGAAATTTTAGAATTTTTTTTTCGAAAAAACGACTAAGTGCTTGTAAACAGTACCACTCAACTGTCAAAAAGGTTCAGCCTATTAACACTGAGTTCATTTGTGACGTCACGCTGCAGAACCTAATTGCAAGGATGTTGCTCGTGAACATTAGGTTCTGCAGCGTGACGTCACGAATGAACTCAGTGTTAGCCGGCTGAACCTTTTTGACAGTTCAGTGGTACTGTTTACAAGCACTTAGTCGTTTTTTCGAAAAAAAATATTCTTAAATTTCCGAATTTCAACTTGAAAATTGTCGAGGAACAGCGCGTAGAAAGGATGTTGCTCATGGACATTGCAGAAGTGTGGTTTACATCTCACTGCAGTCCGAAAAATTATCGAGAAAATCCACCCAAGAAAAAATCGACTAAGTCCACGTAAACAGTACCACTGAACTGTCATTAGATTGAGGTTAACCCCGACGGTGCAAAACCTAATTGCAGAAAAATGTGGTTTACATCTCACTGCAGTCCGAAAAATTATCGAGAAAATCCACCCAAGAAAAAATCGACTAAGTCCACGTAAACAGTACCACTGAACTGTCATTAGATTGAGGTTAACCCCGACGGTGCAAAACCTAATTGCAGAAAAATGTGGTTTACATCTCACTGCAGTCCGAAAAATTATCGAGAAAATCCACCCAAGAAAAAATCGACTAAGTCCACGTAAACAGTACCACTGAACTGTCATCAGATTGAGGTTAACCCCGACGGTGCAAAACCTAATTGCCCACATACAGCGGGCTAGTCGCCCACGGCTCGCCCCCCCACACGAATTGCCGGCGAAAAAGTGACGTCATTTGACATTGAGCGACTTGAAGACTGATCGTTCGCCCTTTGTCCGGGATGCGGACGAAGGGCGACTCGCCCCGCTAGAGTAATTTCATCCGCCGGGCGACCAAATGGCGGATGGAAGTTGTTTTTATTTTTTTGTGATTTTGTTCGTAGCGGCTGATTACGTGGTCAGCCATGTTGTTATTTCATTCGTGGAAGTCGTTTGTTTTTCTTCGGGCCGTGAAATTGGCCTCCGATGGCCATATTCGGGAGTGAATGGTCTTCCGACGGGACCAAAGACGGAACATTTTTATACTCAAGGTAAGTAAACTACTTTTCAATAAAAACAAAAACAATCACCCCTATTCTGTATTTCGTTTCGAACGAAATTCTCATACAAAAAAATATTTTTTTGTATGAGAATTTCGTTCGAAACGAAATACAGAACAGGGGTGAATATAATTTGATAATTTTTGTAAATTTTTTTCAGCCGGCTGCTGGCGTCACGGACTGGGAGTGGACTCCACACCGAGATGGATTTTTATTCAACCGAAACCGGGGTGAATTCCCTCCCAACGGAACCGAGGAGGTCAACAAAATCAGCAAGCCAAAATGCCAAGTGGAATACTCTCAAGGTAAATATACTGCATGCAAACGGAAACAAGGGCAATGTTGATAATTTTTGTTTATATTTTTCATCCAGATCCAGTTAAGTGCAATTCTGGATACATGATGGTGAAGCTGGAATTAGCTACGGGAAGTTGATTTAAGATAAGTATTGCCCTGTTTGTTGTTTTAAGTGACATCATTTGTCATAATTAATCCGCTGGAGGAATTCGGATGAGTTAAACATCCTTTAGGATGTCTGGGGATTGTGATCCTCCGAACTGAATTGTTGTTTATTTAAAGAAGTGATTCAGAGTAAAATCAATAGTCATAATTGGTTTTCTAGGCTACATCCGGATATGTTCCAACATCCTTGAGGATGCGGTGGAATTGTGTGCGCGCACGCGTGTGTGTGTGTGTGTGTGTGTGTGTGTGTGTGTGTGTGTGTGTGTGTGTGTGTCTGTGTTTTTTTTTCATAGCAAGGTTTAGGAAACCTTCAAAAAGCCTGGCCTGTAGTGAAGTTGGCACGGTGCACAGCTCCACTAAAACCCATTCCTTATCTCTCCTCTGCCTTGATCCTCCCGGGACTACGGTGAAGCGACTACTTCGGGGGGTGGCTGTGCTCATGCACTTCTCATACTCTTAGCACTAGCTGGTGTTACTAGATCGCTGCTCATCTCTCCATTTACGCTGCACCTTCGACAACATTTGAGCAACTGTGCTGCTAACGGCATTCCAAGTGCCCTGGTCTCGACACATATCATGTACGACAATCTCCACGTTGAGGACGGGCATCTCCCTTCGCATTGGACGCTGCGTGTCCGAACCGATGCAGGTATTTCCTAAAGCGGCAGTGGCCAGATAGGAACTGCGTCAAGTGAAAGTTGACTTCTCCGTGTTTTCTGTTCACTCAGGTCGAAAGAATCGGTATCAACTGATGTGTCCATCTACCGTTCTCCGTCGTGTCCCACTCGAGGTACCACTCCTGTTGCCATATAGTCAACGACTCCGCTCTCACGACTTTCCGTACTCTTCCGGCTTCTCTCTGCCTGTAGCACTCGCTGTCCTCCGCCTTAGTGATGCCGATAGGGATCATTCCGGCGATAATGCCTACTGCTTCCGACGAGATTATTCTGTACGCACTGTATATAGGCGTATGCGTGTGTGTGTTTTAATATTTTTGTAACAGTTTGCTATTTTTTAATTCATGAACAATCCAAAGCCAGATCCTGATCAGGAATTCGAATCTGGATCCCGATAACGGATTCGAATCCGTATCCCGATAGCGAATCCGAAGCCAGATCGCGAAAGTTAAATTCATGTTGGTGTAAAGTTAAAGTAAAGTTAAATTAAAATTAAAATTAATTAGTTAAAGTTTTTTAAAAGATAAAATCAAGTTGAGTTTCAATAAAGATAAAGTTAAGTTAAAGTTAATATATTATTTAGTGAAGGTTAGGATAAAGCTAAGTTAAAGATATGTTAAAACCAAGTTATTTTAAAGTTAAGTTAAAGTTAAGTGGAAGTTAAGTTAATGCTTATGTGTCTTTGACTTATAATCAATTTAATTAATTAGTTTAAGTTAAGTTAAGGATATGTTAAAGTTAAGTTAAAGCAATGTTAAAGTTAAGCTAAAGTCATGTTAAAGTTAAGTTAACGTTAAGTTAGATTTATATTAAATTAATTAGATAAGGTTTAGTTAAATTTATGTAAAAAATAAGTAAAAGTGAAGTATGCTTTATGTTAAATTAAAAAGGAAAGAGTTAGTTAAATAAATGTTAAAGTAAATTCAATGTTAAGATAATTTAATGAGTTGAAGTTTTATAAATTTAAGTTAACGGTTATTTAAAGATAAACTCAAGTTAAGTCAAAATAAAAACAAAGTTATAAAATAAATTAGTTTAAAGTTAAGTAAAAGTCAAATTAAAGATAAGTTAAAGTTAAGTTAAAGTTAAGTTAAAGTTAAGTTAAAGTTAAGTTAAAGTTAAGTTAAAGTTAAGTTAAAGTTAAGTTAAAGTTAAGTTAAAGTTGAGTTAAAGTAGAGGTAAAGTTAAGTTAAAGTTAAGTTAAAGTTGAGTTAAAGTTAAGTTAAAGCTAAGTTAAATTTAAGTTAAAGTTAAGTTAAAGTTAAGTTAAAGTTAAGTTAAAGTTAAGTTAAAGTTAAGTTAAAGTTAAGTTAAAGTTAAGTTAAAGTTAAGTTAAAGTTAAGTTAAAGTTAAGTTAAAGTTAAGTTAAAGTTAAGTTAAAGTTAAGTTAAAGTTAAGTTAAATTTAAGTTAAAGTTAAGTTAAAAATAAGTTAAAGTTAAGTTAAAGTTAAGTTAAAGTTAAATTAAAGTTAAGTTAAAGTTAAGTTAAAGTTGAGTTAAAGTAGAGGTAAAGTTAAGTTAAAGTTAAGTTAAAGTTGAGTTAAAGTTAAGTTAAAGCTAAGTTAAATTTAAGTTAAAGTTAAGTTAAAGTTAAGTTAAAGTTAAGTTAAAGTTAAGTTAAAGTTAAGTTAAAGTTAAGTTAAAGTTAAGTTAAAGTTAAGTTAAAGTTGAGTTAAAGTAGAGGTAAAGTTAAGTTAAAGTTAAGTTAAAGTTGAGTTAAAGTTAAGTTAAAGCTAAGTTAAATTTAAGTTAAAGTTAAGTTAAAGTTAAGTTAAAGTTAAGTTAAAGTTGAGTTAAAGTTAAGTAAAAGTTAAGTTAAAGTTAAGTTAAAGATAAGTTAAAGTTAAGTTAAAGTTAAGTTAAAGTTAAGTTAAAGTTAAGTAAAAGTTAAGTTAAAGTTGAGTTAAAGTTAAGTAAAAGTTAAGTTAAAGTTAAGTTAAAGTTAAGTTAAATTTAAGTTAAAGTTAAGTTAAAGGTAAGTGAAAGTTAAGTTAAAGTTAAGTTAAAGTTAAGTTAAAGTTAAGTTAAAGTTAAGTTAATGTTAAGTTAAAGTTAAGTTAAAGTTAAGTTAAAGATAAGTTAAAGTTAAGTTAAAGTTAAGTTAAAGTTAAGTTAAAGTTAAGTTAAAGTTAAGTTAATGTTAAGTTAAAGTTAAGTTAGAGTTAAGTTAAAGTTAAGTTAAAGTTAAGTTAAAGTTAAGTTAATGTTAAGTTAAAGTTAAGTTAAAGTTAAGTTAAAGGTAAGTTAAAGTTAAGTTAAAGTTAAGTTAAAGTTTAGTTAAAGTTAAGTTAAAGTTAAGTTAAATTTAAGTTAAAGTTAAGTTAAAGTTAAGTTAAAGTTAAGTTACATATAAGTTAAAGTTAAGTTAAAGTTAAGTTAAAGTTAAGTTAAATTTAAGTTAAAGTTAAGTTAAAGTTAAGTTAAAATTAAGTTAAAATTAAGTTAAAGTTAAGTTAAAGTTAAGTTAAAGTTAAGTTAAAGTTAAGTTAAAGTTAAGTTAAAATTAAGTTAAAGTTAAGTTAATGTTAAGTTAAAGTTAAGTTACATTTAAGTTAAAGTTAAGTTAAAGTTAAGTTAAAGTTAAGTTAAAGTTAAGTTAAAGTTAAGTTAAAGTTAAGTTAAAGTTAAGTTAAAGTTAAGTTAAATTTAAGTTAAAGTTAAGTTAAAGTTAAGTTAAAGTTAAGTTAAAGTTATGTTAATGTTAAGTTAAAGTTAAGTCAAAGTTAAGTTAAAGTTAAGTTAAAGTTAAGTTAAAATTAAGTTAAAGTTAAGTTAAAGTTAAGTTAAAGTTAAGTTAAAGTTAAGTTAAAGTTAAGTTAAAGTTAAGTTACATTTAAGTTAAAGTTAAGTTAAAGTTAAGTTAAAGTTAAGTTAAAGTTAAGTTAAAGTTAAGTTAAAGTTAAGTTAAAGTTAAGTTAAAGTTAAGTTAAAGTTAAGTTAAAGTTAAGTTAAAGTTAAGTTAAAGTTAAGTTAATGTTAAGTTAAAGTTAAGTTAAAGTTAAGTTAAAGGTAAGTTAAAGTTAAGTTAAAGTTAAGTTAAAGTTAAGTTAAAGTTAAGTTAAAGTTAAGTTAAATTTAAGTTAAAGTTAAGTTAAAGTTAAGTTAAAGTTAAGTTAAAGTTATGTTAATGTTATGTTGAAGTTAAGTCAAAGTTAAGTTAAAGTTAAGTTAAAGTTAAGTTAAAGTTAAATTAGAGGTAAGTTAAAATTAAGTTAAAGTTAAGTTAAAGTTAAGTTAAATTTAAGTTAAAGTTAAGTTAAAGTTAAGTTAAAGTTAAGTTAAAGTTAAGTTAAAGGTAAGTTAAAGTTAAGTTAAAGTTAAGTTAAAGTTAAGTTAAAGTTAAGTTAAAGTTAAGTTAAATTTAAGTTAAAGTTAAGTTAAAGTTAAGTTAAAGTTAAGTTAAGTTAATGTTATGTTAAGTTAAAGTTAAGTCAAAGATAAGTTAAAGTTAAGTTAAAGTTAAGTTAAAATTAAGTTAAAGTTAAGTTAAAGTTAAGTTAAAGTTAAGTTAAAGTTAAGTTAAAGTTAAGTTAAATTTAAGTTAAAGTTAAGTTAAAGTTAAGTTAAAGTTAAGTTAAAGTTAAGTTAAAGTTAAGTTAAAGTTAAGTTAAATTTAAGTTAAAGTTAAGTTAAAGTTAAGTTAAAGTTAAGTTAAAGTTAAGTTAAATTTAAGTTAAAGTTAAGTTAAAGTTAAGTTAAAGTTAAGTTAATGTTATGTTGAAGTTAAGTCAAAGTTAAGTTAAAGTTAAGTTAAAGTTAAGTTAAAGTTAAGTTAGAGGTAAGTTAAAATTAAGTTAAAGTTAAGTTAAAGTTAAGTTAAATTTAAGTTAAAGTTAAGTTAAAGTTAAGTTAAAGTTAAGTTAAAGTTAAGTTAAAGTTGAGTTAAAGTAGAGGTAAAGTTAAGTTAAAGTTAAGTTAAAGATAAAGCTAGGATCAAATTTTGACAAATGTAAGTTAAAGTTTAGTGAAGATTTAGTTTAAGTTAAGGCAAAACTAATTCAAAGTGACGATAAATTAATGAGTTGCGGTTTAAAAAATACAATAAAGTTTAGTTACGTTAATATTAAATCAAATTTAAGTTAGACATTAGTTAAAGTTTAGGAAAAGTTAAGTTAAAGTTTAGGAAAAGTTAAAGTAAAGATATGTTAATAGATACTTAAGCTTAAGTTAAGTATGTGTTGATGTTAAGTTAGACATGTTGAAGCTAAAGTTGAGATTAATTTAAAGTTTGGTTAAAGTTAAGATAGTTATGTTAAACTTAAGCTAAAGCTATGTTTAAATTGTTATAGAATTAGTTGAAACTTAAGTTAGAGTTAAGTCAAATTGCAGTACATGTTATAAATGAGTGAAGTTGAAGTTATTACAAAGGAACTTCAGGGATCCTTTCAGAGCACATCAGTAATACTTCAGTTCTTGGAAGTTATTGAAATCTCTTGGAACACCTTGAATTTTATTTAACTTTTTGGAAGTTCATGGAGCTTCTTTAAACTTCATTACATCTCACTTGGATGTTCTTGTTAAGTTAAGATTGAGTCTAAATTTTGTTAAATTTATGTTACTGTTGCGTTGAAATTAAAGTTAAGTTAATTTAACAAGTTAATGTTTAATTAAAGTTAAGTTGAAATTTGGTTACATAAAATCAAGCTGACTTACAATTAAATCAAAGTTAAGTTAAAATTTAGTAAAGGTTAAGATTAAATTAAGTTAAAATTAAGTAAAAGCTAAGTTAAAAATATTTTAATGCTAAGTTAAAGAAATGTTGAAGTTGTGTTAAAGATAAGTTAGTGTTCAGTGGCAGTTAAATTAAAGTAAATTTTTATTCAAGGTGTATTTAGTTAAAGTTTAATTGAAGATAAGCTGAAGTTTAACTAAAGATATTTAGAAGTTATGTTAAAATTTCATTAGTTATGATAAAGTAAAGTTGAAGTTATGTGAAAGTTATGTCCAGGCAACTTCAGAGAAACTTCATTCTTTGAACATCTTGGAAGTTCTGTTCAGTTAAAATTAATTAATATAACTAACGTTTAGTAAATGTTAAGTGAAAGCTAAAATAAACTTAAATTAAGTTAACAGTTAAAACTTTTTAGAAGTTTTGTTTATGCTACGTAATACTCAAATCGCAGCTACACAGCAAAAAAAATGTAATATCGATCAACGTAATTCAAGCTGATGTATGAAATAATGATGTAATAGCAAAACGCATATACAATCCCGACCAACCATTTTGATAATTTTCTTTAATTTTCTATACATTGATCTTCAAATCCATTCATAAGAAAAATCGATAGCGATCGTCACCATTTCATGAATAATTGTAAAGATGCTAAAAGTCTAATCGTGAATCGTTTATAAAGATCTGTCTCAAAATATTGCTACCAATCGTTAACAATGTTAAAATATCGATTGTGTTGCCAGATCAAAATATCAATTTCTGTTGTAAAATCAAAATATCGATACACAACTGCTGATTTTATTTGTGATTTTTTATCTGCATAATTTCTAGTTTCGATCCCAGGCCATCTGAGGTGTACTGATTTCGTTGTTGGTTGCTGATCCTCGGGTCCACGGCTGCTGTTGATGAGCTTATCAACGACAGGCAAACACACTCTAGTATGTGGTGTATTGAAATTTCTGTAAATCTTTTCATACATGAATTCAATATTTTTTGTCATAACCATCAACCAGTCAGCCATGTAGGTGTAATAGAGTTCAAAAAGGTATTAATTTTCCTCATTGGGTTCCAAATGCCGAGAATCCCACCACGCATGCTATCACGGGTTATTAAATATAAAACGTGAAGAACTACAATGGTAAACATTTGCTGCGTCACGGCCATCGGTCTTCTCGTTCATTTACCAGCAGATTGCTTCTTCCGATGAAATGCCGAATATGTCGATAAATAATATAAACATTGCTATCTGTCACCTGGTGTGTCTCGAACTCTCTTTAACCAACGATGCAAATCGATAACAAGGAGATTATAAATGTGCATCGATAGCAATCTTTGTTGTTCTTTGTCAAAGTTCAAAGTTACGATGATATCAGTATTTAAATATTTATTGATGAATAATGTAAATAATACTAAAGTCCATGTGAGATATCGAAATTAAAACAAATTTAGTATGGCTCCTTTATAGATTACTATCATATGACCGATGAAGAAATAATCTTTAATGTAAGTATCGAGCAATAAAGATTTTTAAATGTGTACATCGAAATCATAGAAAATTTAAAGTAAAGGATTGCCGACATAAATCTTTATTTCTGTATAAAGCACTTTGAAGAAGTTTCACGAACGGTTGGTCGGGATATTACATCAATGGATGTAATTTTGTTCGCAAAATCGATGTACATTGTACAATGTGATACTACACAACCGATGGATTGACCTGGTTGCAGCAGTTTCGATGCTGGACTTAAAGACAAAAAGTTCCCAGCCTTCCAAGAACAACATAGGAGTTCCTGGAAACTAACTTAACTTAAACAGAACTATAACTTAGTTTTTACATATCTTTAGCTCAACTTTAACAACTTTAACTTATCTTCAATTAAACTTGAACTGAAAATTAATGTAAATTTAATGTTCCTTCAATAAACCGAGCGGACTGTATTTTTCAAGGATACTCGAGAACGAAAATAAAACACGTCCGATACTAGCGAGTTCAACAAAAGATATGATTTTTTATTCTCCAAAAGATACATTGGTATTTGTGAGGTTCCAACTTTTACAATACAGTGTTGGCAGCAATAGTAGGGTTCTGTAATGTAGATTTTCTCTCTTAACATTTAACTTGGCTTAAATTTAACTTTATTATAGTTCTTATTTAATTTTAACATATCATTAGCTAAACTTTAAATAAACCAATAACTAATAATACCTTAAATTTACTTTTTCTTTAACTTAACTTCAACTAAAACGCAACTTCAACTTAAAATTATCATTACTTGTAATTAGCTCTATCATACCTCTCACTTCACTTTAACTAAACTTTAAATTAGTTTTATCGTAACGTTCACTAAATTTTAACTTAATTATAACTTAACTTTATTTAATATAACCAAACTTTAATTAGATTCACTTTACTTTAACCACAGGCAAACAGACATAACACATTTATTATTTTTCTTGGTAAAACATAGTCACTTAAACACTACCGCCATCTATTGAGTATCCTGTGATGGGTAGTACGCTGAACAGATGGCGCTAGTGTGTATACGTCAAACGCAAGGGAATTGACTAAGCGCGACACAGGTAGCGATATTATCAACTAAAAACATTTAAATTGACCGCTAAATGCGTGTTCGATGAACACCTTGCCAGTGTTATGTATGTTTGTCTGTGCTTTAACTACAACATAGCTTTAACTAAACATTAATGTGAACTTTATGGAAACTCCTTCCATGAAGTTCCTTTGCATAGCTTAAACTTAACATAACTTTAAAATTTTGTAAAAATTTGACTCAATTTTAATACATAAGTTTATCTAAACTTTATCTTAAGTGTACCAAGCCTTTGGGGATTTTCCTTATTAGAGAGTTGTATAGATTTTTCTCCTTTAGCTTACTTAAATCTTTGGTTTTTATTAGTTAGGTAGGTTCCGATTCAACACATTGTAGTTTCATTTTTATACCTATGATCTTGACCTTTTTACCTAGGGAGTGAGTACTTAAGGGGGTTAGATTTTGATAAGTTCTTTAGTGGGAATGGCACTGATGAAGACTGCACATTGTAGTCGAAATACGTATCTGTCATGGATACCAAAATTAATTAAGCGGAATTAAATGGAAGATAACCTTTTTTGCTGTTTTATTTTTCTTTATCTTAAGTTTATTTAAAATTTCATTAAAATTTTACTTATAGTTAATTTGAACACAACTTGATTTTATCTTTAGCCAGACTTCAACTAAACATTAACTAAAGTTTAACTTATAACCTCAACTTTACTTTAACTTCAACTAAACATTCACTTAACTTTAACTAAACATTTACTTAACTTTAACTTTGACTTAATTTTAACGTAGTAAGAACTTCCATGTGAAGTGTAAAGAAATTTCTAAAAGTTTCAAAACTTCGAAGAACTTTCAAAAGTTCGAAGAGCATTCAAAAAATTTCAAAAGCTTCCAACATCTTTCAAGAAGTTTCAATAACTGGAGTTTCCCTGAAGTTCTCTGGAAATTTCCCTGAAATTCCCTGGAAATAACTTTTCCATGACTTAAGCTAAACTTAATAGTTTTACATAAATTTTAATTAACGTTAACATAACTTGAACAGAAGCTCTCTTGAAAATGCTTCAACTAAACTTTTACTATACTTTAACTTAACTTTAATTAAACATTATCTTATTAAATTAACATAACTTCAAGTTAAAATTAACTTCCACTTATTTTTTACTGAACTTTAACATATTTTAGCATAATTTTATCATAACTTTAACTTGAATTTAACATATCATTCACTTTAACTAAACTTTATCTTAAGCTTAACCAACCTTCACTAAATTTTAGCTTACCCCGTAAAAAAATCCAATAAAAATACAATGAATTTCATTGTTATTGTGACCATGATATTTACTGTTAAAACATTGGACATTTTTGTTGATTACCATGAAATCACAACGGAATTCATGGTTCACAACAATGAAAATCAAGGTATTTGTGAAATTTACAATAAAAAAGGGGGGTTGTTAAGCATCTTAGCAATAAAAAACTGATTTTTCAAGAACAAATTTAATCTCATCACATTAATTTTCATTGTTTGAGCATTGTATCGTTAAAAATCTAAAATTTATTTTTCTCCGTTCAATAACTAAACAATAAATTTTAATATACTCAAAATTCAACAGTGAAAATCATTGTAATTTCATTGTTTTATTATAATTATTATTTTTCGGGAACTGAACTTGATTTTATCTTTCATAAAACATAAACATATGTTTTACTAAAATATTACTAATTAACTAAACTTATGTTCAACTATTACTTAATCTGAACTAATCAAATTTTTAATTCTCAATTTTGATTTAACTTTGACTTAATTTTATCTTAACTAGAACTTCCAAGAAGTTACAAAAACATCCAAGAACTGAAGTTTCCCGGATGTAACATGAACATAACTACAACTTAGCTTTAACTAAACATTAACTCAAATTTACCTTAACTTAAACTAAACTTATATCTATGTTTGAAAGCAAAAAAAATATCAAATTTAAAAATTTATAAATTTTAAAAATTAAACAACTTAGTAGGACTTAGTGGCCAAAGGAAGTTTTAGGAATATAATAAATAGTTACCGAGGGAGTCTATGTTACAACCAAATTCATCACTTTCAACATTGATAATGTTTGGAATGAATCATATTCATATATTTAATGCTTTTTGAATCTCAAATTCAACTTCACTGTAATTTCGCAATTTTTACTTACTTAATTACACAATTTTACTTACTTTCGTGAGTAAAATGTTGTATGTAAAAAAAAAAGAAAGTGAGTAAACTTGACTCAGTCTGTGAGTCACTTTTTACGCCTGTGTACCCTCGGTATTGCTAGATAAATTTTGTTAATTTTTCTCTACATAAATATTAATTTAATTTTATGTATTCAATGTCACCGAGCTTATCTTCAAGTCACCGGACAGCGTTAGTTTAGGTTGCACCATCTCGACGGTGGACCTAACGAATCTGGATCTTTAGCTCAGTCCAACAAGGTACAAATAAGACAAATAAGTTTTTTATAACATTACTTATCCTTGATTTCATTTTATTCATCCTGTACAGAATAGTACTCGACTGTCAAATTGACGAATGGAACTCCAACTGATGTCGCAGTCGTGCAACTTCATCCAGAGTTCCAGAGTCCACTAGTCTCCCGGATTATAGGCGCCTGCAATCGATTTTCAATGGCATCGGATATCGATTTACTTTAGACGACAACCTGATTCAAAAAATTCCCATATTGATTGGTATTTGACAGTAATTCCCACTTTTTCTAAAACCTGAAGCCACCTCTTCTTGGATCTTGGAATTCAAACTGACGTCGGATACCTATTTCCAATCTATAGACATAACCCGATCCCAAAAATACCCATTTTATAAATAATTGACAGTATTCCCAATTTTTCTTAAACCAGAAGCCGCCAGCTTTGATTTCAAAATCTCATCGGATATTAATTAGCGGCCTCTAGTCATTACCCCGGTTCTAAAAATACCCATATTTATGGATATTTGACAGTATTTCCCACTTTTTCCGAAACAGGAATCCTACACCTTGGATTTCAAAATAGCGTCGGATATCGATTTCCTATCTGTACACGTCACCCCGATTCCAAAAATACCCATATAGATGGATATATGACAATATATCCCACTTTTTCTGAAACAGGAAGAGGCCATATTTGATTTAAAATGGCGTCGGATATCGATTTCCAGTTTATTGTAGATTGTAGTAGAGTTGGAAACTTGATCATGTTAACACTGCGCATCATTGTCTGGTAGTTCGTTAAAAAATGCTACAACAATCGTCAAGCTCGCTGTAACGTCACCTAGTGCCTCGTCATCCACGAATTGGCGCCTATGTCAGTAGTCTAATAACTCTTAGCGCGCTGATGGCATGGTTCCAATGCCGCATAGAGAGTTGCTACAATGATATTAGGTTAGCTAAGGTCAGTTAACTGACTGGTGGGGAACGGGAGCTTTAGCAATGACTATTATGTATGCATTTCTATAATGTAATCTAACAACAATGGTGTGAACTGTTTACAAAATCATGTTTGTAATTCTAATGTGTTGTATGGTTGAAAGCATTTGAAAAAAGTTAGATTCTAAAGTGGTTCTAGGAACTAGATTTGAGTTCCATTGAACCCGTCTTTGAATTCACATGTAATTCGATGTGTCGCATGATGGGTTTGACCCGAATCAGATGTTGGCCTCTTCCCCCGGGACACCCGGAATATGTCCGGATGTGGCCAAAATGGTTCTAGGAACTAGATTTGAGTTCCATTGAACCAGAAATTTAATTCTCATGTATTTTGATGTGTCGCATGATGGATTTGACCCGAATCAGATGTCGGCCTCTTCCCCCGGGACACCCGGAATATGTCCGGATGTGGCCAAAATGGTTCTAGGAACTAGATTTGAGTTCCATTGAACCAGAAATTTAATTCTCATGTATTTTAATGTGTCGCATGATGTGTTTGACCCTAATCAGATGTTGGCCTCTTCCCCCGGGACACTCGGAATATGTCCAGATGTGGCCAAAGCGGTTCTTTGAACTAGATTTGAGTTCCATTGAACTAGTCATTAAATTCTCATGTAATTCTATGTGTCGCATGATGGGTTGGACCCTAATTAGATGTTGGCTTCTTCCCCCGGGACACCCGGAATATGTCCGGATCTGGTCGAAGCGGTTCTTGGAACTAAATTTGAGTTCCATTGAACCAGTAATAGAATTCTCATGTAATTTGATGTGTCGCATCATGGGTTTAACCCTAATCAGATGTTGGCTTCTTCCCCCGGGACAACCGTAATATGTCCGGATGTGGCCAAAGTGGTTCTTGGAACTAAATTTGAGTTCCATTGAACAGGTCATTGAATTCTCATGTAATTCGATGTGTCGCATGATGGGTTTGACTCTAATTATATGTTGGCTTCTTCCCCCGGGACACCCGGAATATGTCCGGATGTGGCCAAAGTGGTTCTTGGAACTAAATTTAAGTTCCATTGAACTAGTCATTAAATTCTCATGTAATTCGATGTGTCGCATGATAGGTTTGACTCTAATTAGATGTTGGCTTCTTCCCCCGGGACACCCGGAATATGTCCGGATCTGGTCGAAGCGGTTCTTGGAACTAAATTTGAGTTCCATTGAACCAGTCATAGAATTCTCATGTAATTTGATGTGTCGCATCATGGGTTTAACCCTAATCAGATGTTGGCTTCTTCCCCCAGGACAACCGTAATATGTCCGGATGTGGCCAAAGTGGTTCTTGGAACTAAATTTGAGTTCCATTGAACAGGTCGTTGAATTCTCATGTAATTCGATGTGTCGCATGATGGGTTTGACTCTAATTAGATGTTGGCTTCTTCCCCCGGGACACCCGGAATATGTCCGGATGTGGCCAAAGTGGTTCTTGGAACTAAATTTAAGTTCCATTGAACTAGTCATCAAATTCTCATGTAATTCGATGTGTCGCATGATGGGTTTGACCCTAATTAAATGTTGGCTTCTTCCCCCGGGACACCCGGAATATGTCCGGATGTGGCCAAAGTGGTTCTTGGAACTAAATTTGAGTTCCATTGAACTAGTCATTGAATTCTCATGTAATTCGATGTGTCGCATGATGGGTTTGACCCTAATTAGATGTTGGTTTCTTCCCCCGGGACATCCGGAATATGTCCGGATGTGGCCAAAGCGGTTCTTGGAACTAAATTTGAGTTCCATTGAACCAGTCATAGAATTCTCATGTAATTCGATGTGTCGCATGATGGGTTTGACTCTAATTAGATGTTGGCTTCTTCCCCCGGGACACCCGGAATATGTCCGGATGTGGCCAAAGTGGTTCTTGGAACTAAATTTAAGTTCCATTGAACTAGTCATCAAATTCTCATGTAATTCGATGTGTCGCATGATGGGTTTGACCCTAATTAAATGTTGGCTTCTTCCCCCGGGACACCCGGAATATGTCCGGATGTGGCCAAAGTGGTTCTTGGAACTAAATTTGAGTTCCATTGAACTAGTCATTGAATTCTCATGTAATTCGATGTGTCGCATGATGGGTTTGACCCTAATTAGATGTTGGTTTCTTCCCCCGGGACATCCGGAATATGTCCGGATGTGGCCAAAGCGGTTCTTGGAACTAAATTTGAGTTCCATTGAACCAGTCATAGAATTCTCATGTAATTCGATGTGTCGCATGATGGGTTTGACTCTAATTAGATGTTGGCTTCTTCCCCCGGGACACCCGGAATATGTCCGGATGTGGCCAAAGTGGTTCTTGGAACTAAATTTAAGTTCCATTGAACTAGTCATCAAATTCTCATGTAATTCGATGTGTCGCATGATGGGTTTGACCCTAATTAAATGTTGGCTTCTTCCCCCGGGACACCCGGAATATGTCCGGATGTGGCCAAAGTGGTTCTTGGAACTAAATTTGAGTTCTATTGAACCATTCATAGAATTCTCATGTAATTCGATGTGTCGCATCATGGGGTTAAACCTAATAAAATCTAATCAGTTACTGGATGCTTCCCCCAGGGCACCCAGGATGGGCCTGAACCTGAATGATGAGGCATCCCTGGGAATATCGTCTGATTTTGGGTAGATTGTAAGTTTGTTTGTTATTATTGTTAGTTTAAGATATGTATATGCAAAAAAATCAAATATTTTAGTTATAAGAATTATTTTTGTATGTATGTTTAAAGGAATTTTAAATAAAGTCATTTGAAGGGTTCAACATTATTTACTTTTTATTATTAAAATCGCAAAAAGAAAGAAAATGGTGGTGCACAAACTACAGCCGCCGGGTAGTGCGCCGGGGCGGACAAAAGGCGACCAAAGCGGCTAAAACGATCAGTTTTTTGACAGGTATCGTTTTCGCCTCAGGCGCCCAAATGTTGCAAATATGGTCGCCCCCGGCGCGCTCACGGTTGTTCACCACCATTTTCTTTTCAAAGGGTTTTAAATTAATAAAAATAAAAACAGTTGAAGCATGAACATGACTTCATCAATAAACTTTATTTATCTTATTCTTATAACTAACATATGTTTTTTTTTATTATAGATCTTAACCTAACAATAATATCTTACAAACTAAGTCTAACCCATCATGTAACACATCAAAATACACGGAAATGCAAAGACTAGTTCAATGGAACATGAGAATTCAATTTCTGGTTCAATGGAACTCAAATCTAGTTCCAAGAACCACTTTGACCACATCCGGACATATTCCGGGTGTCCTGGGGGAAGAGGCCAACATCTGATTAGGGTCAAACCCATCATGCGACACATCAAAATACATGAAAATTCAATTTCTGGTTCAATGGAACTCAAATCTAGTTCCTAGAACCACTTTGGCCACATCTGGACATATTCCGGGTGTCCTGGGGGAAGAGGCCAACATCTGATTATGGCCAAACCCATCATGCGACACATCAAAATACATGAGAATTCAATTTCTGGTTCAATGGAACTCAAATCTAGTTCCTAGAACCACTTTGGCCACATCTGGACATATTCCGGGTGTCCCGGGGGAAGAGGCCAACATCTGATTAGGGCCAAACCCATCATGCGACACATCAAATTACATGAGAATTCAACGACTGGTTCAATGGAACTCAAATCTAGTTCCAAGAACCACTTTGACCACATCCGGACATATTCCGGGTGTCCTGGGGGAAGAGGCCAACATCTGATTAGGGCCAAACCCATCATGCGACACATCAAATTACATGAGAATTCAACGACTGGTTCAATGGAACTCAAATCTAGTTCCAAGAACCACTTTGACCACATCCGGACATATTCCGGGTGTCCTGGGGGACGAGGCCAACATCTGATTAGGGTCAAACCCATCATGCGACACATCAAAATACATGAGAATTCAACGACTGGTTCAATGGAACTCAAATCTAGTTCCTAGAACCACTTTGGCCACATCTGGACATATTCCGGGTGTCCCGGGGGAAGAGGCCAACATCTGATTATGGTCAAACCCATCATGCGACACATCAAAATACATCAGAATTCAATTTCTGGTTCAATGGAACTCAAACCACTACAAGAACCACTTTGGCCACATCCGGACATATTCCGGGTGTCCCGGGGGAACCCGAATAAAAATTTACGTTTGCCTAACGTTTGATGTCTACATCAGCATCGAAATAAAATATATTCCTGGCATCAAACATTAGAAAACATTGCGATTTAGATGTATTTATACAAGGTAACGTGAAATAAAATTTTGCTATTCAAATGTTGTTCTGACGTCGAGAATTTTAATCGAATTTTTTTGATGATTTTAGACGTACAAAACGTTAAAATTTAACGTTCTTCGGGTGTTTTCAAATGTAGATGCTTCCTGATGTTGTCAAATGTACAAGACATTAAAACAAAATGATTTTCGGGTGTTTTCAATTGTACTAAGAACTTATTGTTTTCGGATGTTTTCAAATTTGCAAAACATTATAATCTAACTTTTTCAAATGCTTTCAACCATACAACACATTAGAATTAAAAACATGATTTTGTAAACAGTACACACCATTGTTGTTAGATAACGTTATAGAAATGCATACATAATAGTCATTGCTAAAGCTCCCGTTCCCCACCAGTCAGTTAACTGACCTTAGCTAACCTAATATCATTGTAGCAACTCTCTATGCGGCATTGGAACCATGCCATCAGCGCGCTAAGAGTTATTAGACTACTGACATAGGCGCCAATTCGTGGATGACGAGGCACTAGGTGACGTTACAGCGAGCTTGACGATTGGTGTAGCATTTTTTAACGAACTACCAGACAATGATGCGTAGTGTTTACATGATCAAGTTTCCAACTCTACTACAATCTACAATCTACAATCAACTGGAAATCGATATCCGACGCCCTTTTTAAATCAAATATGGGATATATTGTCATATACCGTTGATACCGTTGATACCATTGACATCGATATGGGTATTTTTGGAATCGGGGTGACGTGTAGATATAGGAAATCGATATCCGACGCTATTTTGAAATCCAATGTGGAGGATTCCTGTTGCAGAAAAAGTGTCAAATATCAATAAATATAGGTATTTTTAGAATCGGGGTAATGATTTAAGGCCGCTAATCAATATCCGATAAGATTTTGAAATTAAAGATGGCGGCTTCTGGTTTAAGAAAAATTGGGAATACTGTCAATTTACTATAAAATGGGTATTTTTGGGATCAAGTGACGTCTAGAGATTGGAAATAGGCATCCGACGCCATTTTGAATTCCGAGATCCAAGAAGAGGTGGCTTCAGGTTTCAGAAAAAGTGGGAATTACTGTCCAATATCAATCAATATGGGATTTTTTGGAAGGTTTTTGGAGGTTGTCGTCTAGAGAAAATCGATATCCGATGCCATTTTGAAATCAAATGTGCGGCTTCCAGTTTCACAAAAAGTGAAAAATAATTTCAAAAGTCCATAAATATGGGTATTTTTGGAATTTGGGTCACGAATAGAGGCCAAAAATCAATTTTAACATAACTTTAACCTAACATTTACTTCCCAACAAACAATTGCCTATTGAAGAAACGACTTCTTGACTATTTTATATCACTTCATGCTTAATAATACTAGTACTATTTTAAATATTAACTTCTGTTCACACAAATCTGGAGAATTTATTCAACTACAACATCGAAGTATTTGGTGTTGAATAAGGTATGTCGAGAAGCTTTTCTTCGACTTACAAAAATTGTAACAGAGCTTATTGGATCAAATTTTTGATTATTAGCGTTTATTAGACATCATAACTTCCTTAAACAGCGATGATATAAAGGTGTATATAGACGCTTGATTATCATGTGAAATAATGTTTCATTAGACACTATTATACATTTATTAAACGATTGTTAAATTACGGGATAATTTAACTTAAACTTAACTTAAACTTAACTCTAACTTAAACTTAACTTAAACTTAACTTAAACTTAACTTAAACTTAACTTAAACTTAACTTAAACTTAACTTAAACTTAACTTAAACTTAACTTAAACTTAACTTAAACTTAACTTAAACTTAACTTAAACTTATCTTAAACTTAACCTAAACTTAACCTAAACTTAACTTAACTTTAACTAAACTTTAACTTAACTTTAAATAAACTTTAACATAACCTTAACTTTACTTTGACTTAAATTTAAAATAACTTAAATTTTAACATTACTTTAACCTAACATTAACATACATTAAACATAACTTTAACATTAACATACCTTTAACTTAAACCGAGCATTAACTTAACATATCTTTAACTCAACTTTAACTTAACTTTAACTTAACGTAATTTTAACTTAAATTTAACATAACTTTATCCTAAAATTAACTGAACTTTACCCTAACTTAAGCATTAACTTTAACTTTAACATAACTTTAACTTAACTTATTTTTAACTTAATTTTAACTTAACTTTAACTTGAACTTAACTTTAACTTAACTTTAACTTAACTTTAACTAAACTTTAACTTTACTTTAACTTTACTTTAACATAACATTAACTTAACTTTAACTAAACTTTAACTTAACTTTAACTTAACTTTAGCTTAACTTTAACTGAACTTTAAATTAACTTTAACTTAACTTTAACTTAACTTTAACTTAACTTTAACTTAACTTTAACTTAACTTTAACTTAACTTTAACTTAACTTTAACTTAACTTTAACTTAACTTTAACTTAACTTTAACTTAACTTTAACTTAACTTTAACTTAACTTTAACTTAACTTTAACTTAACTTTAACTTAACTTTAACTTAACTTTAACTTAACTTTAACTTAACTTTAACTTAACTTTAACTTAACTTTAACTTAACTTTAACTTAACTTTAACTTAACTTTAACTTAACTTTAACTTAACTTTAACTTAACTTTAACTTAACTTTAACTTAACTTTAACTTAACTTTAACTTAACTTTAACTTAACATTCAAAGTGTTTTTTTTTTATGTTACTTCATACGCGAAGTTAACGATTTTCAGAGTTGGTTGGAAATGCTAACATGAAGCTTTAGTGTGATGATTTATTAGCTAGAGAATGATCTTTAGAAGAATGTAGGTGGATAGTTCCGTTAGAGTACGGCAGTATGAAAATTGAATAGAAGTTGAAAATGAGCGAAGGGCCATTAAAGCGACAGTTTTCAAGATGACGCACATTTTTGCCTAGCCCGTACGATGTACGCGGGGACTTGAAGTATGTCTCCAAGTCCACAGGCAAAAATGTGCGTCCCTCTTGTTAGCTTAGCTTAGCTTAGCTTAGCTTAGTCTGACTGCACGTATCGATAGTTGCACTCCGTGATTGATCTGAACCAGTGAAATTGTACAAAGAATCAACTGAATGGGGCTTGGGAGTAACCTGCCATTCTCAGTGTACATGTTCCAGTGACTCCTACCTTTAAAGATCAATAACGTCACCGGCCACGTCCTTGCAATCAGGTGGGAGAGGGAAGGAATGTTAGTGTGTGACTTTTGTTGTTTTGGGACCGTGTTTACCTCTGCATCCCACAAAAGTCACAGGAAGGAGGTTTTGTTAGTGGGTTAGGTTCGTTGGATCAGGATTCACCTTGATAAGTGATGCGATCTTTTGTTTTGTGTAGTTATTTATAAGTGTTTTCGATTTATGCTCTAAACAGCCGGCTGTCTAGAGATGTAGATCATTATTAGATGTGTGTATACCGATTTAAACCAACAATAAGGATACTGTTGGGGCCACTCACAAAGTGTGATGATGGTTTATTTTATTTTATCAATGACCAAAATAATTAATTATAAGCGGTTTGAACCGATTTAAACCAACAGCAAGGATGCTGTTGGGGCCACTCACAAAGTGTGATGGTGGTTTACTTGATTGAATATAAAATAATTATTAGAACCGATTTGACCCGATTTAGACCAACAGCAAGGATACTGTTGGGGCCACTCACAAAGTGTGATGGTGGTTTATTTAGTTCGGAAGAAAATGAATATGTATACTTCTTTTTTTTTATATAATAGAACGAATTTGTACTGATTCAAACCAAAAGCAAGGATTCTATTGGGGCAACTCACGAAGTGCGATGGTGGTTTATACTATAAGGGCATAAAACAAAATCAAGAGCCATTTCGGTTTCCATAGCTTCCTAGACACTCGGCCGCAAAATAATCTTATCCGACGGAAACGTCTCGATCATCGCGCGATTTACCGTATTGATTCGAATTCCGAACAGTGCGTTAAAATCATCCTTTGAAAAACACCTCTTTTACCTAAAATATTGCTGATCCGCTCAGAATGTATTTAAACTCACGACTTATCGTAATATGGACATCCTAAAAGAAAATTTTTCAAAATCCGTCCCATACAAAAACACAAGTGCTCAGAATTTGAGCGTGTTCGTAATATGAATCAGAACGGTACAAACTGTAAAAATACCATTATACAATACATACTGGTATCACGTATGCCCCATTCACATTCACTCATGCATTTTGGGTTCATTCACACTCTTAGTCATAGAATAAAATTCATTCAACGTTCATTCATAATTTTTTTGTTCTGTCTCCACACACACTAATACAGCTTTGTGTTTATTCCTCCTCCAAAACCCCCCCACTCCCACGCCTCATTAATCATTGAGAAAAAAGGCAGCAAGATCTACAAGATATTCCCTGCAATCATCACGTGGTAAAACTACTTACTCCCTCGTTAAAATTTAAGTCGAAATTATATTAAAAAAAGTGTTTCATTAAGAACAGTGCCCATAATACTCCCAAAACGATCTCTGAGGTATGAAATCCTTAAATATATTATAGATTATGTTAATATAGGTATATTCGCAACGAACCATGTATTTTTAGGTTACAACCATGGATTTTTTGACTGACAATAAGGGCGATTTTTAAATATGTAAATAAATAAAAGAGAGAAAAAAAGAAATAGTACTCCTGTAGATTTTCCGGAAAATCCGCAAAAACACGAGTGACACCCACCCAAACTCGAGCAGAATACCACCCATTCCCGAGCAAATCCACCCTCACAGCTCCCGAGCAAACCGCATCGAAACTCGAGATGATTATTATTATTATTTTGTCCGATTTTATATTCACCACAAAGCGCTATCAAAAACTACGCTAGGTGGCAGCTCAATATGCGAAACTTTTCATTTCGTGCGGTTGTTGTCATAGGTTCAAAAGGGTACAACCGCTTTCGTCAACCATCTCCCGGGAACAAAAGCTCACACCTACAAACCGCCGATATCATCAGATAGAGGAATGTTTCCTCTATCAGCTGGCACCGGTAATCTACAGGAGTGAACCTCTATCTGCGAAAAAGCGGCAGCCAAAGTCACTGTCCACAAATATGAGATTGCATGGTTGAGTTGTCTATGTCTGTTAAAAAAAATGTGATGGTTATGATAGTAAGGTTTCGCAACGAAAAATGCAGGCGTTAAAATATCAAAGCTTTTTTTAGAAAAGCTCTGTCAAGTACATTGACATATTTCAATAATTCCTTGTGTTATTTTAACGTTACCTACGAATACTGATTTTCTTATTAGAATGAAAAAAGGCTGCGTGGATTGTCCATTTCACAATTAAATATATGTATAAACCCGGTACTTATCCTGATTATCCTCCAAACTGTATTTCTAACTTCCTTTCGGAATCGCCTAGAAATCCAGATCTGCAAGGCAAGCAAACAACCACTCCAGATTTTGTTATCCTGCAGCTTTCGATTTCAAGCGTTACGATGCAGAAAAAGAGCAAAACACTAGCAAACGCCATTTTATGTTGTTAAATCACCCGAACAAATGTTTACACTTTTTAGGTTTTCTTCATCAGTAGGCAAAACAATGACTCTGGATTATTATTCCTTAAACCATAAACTAGTTTTTACGCTATTTCACGACTATAAAATAGTAGAAAAACACTAGAAAATGACTAAAACTTCGAAACGTGAAGTTTCCAAATCTGACACGTATTTAGTAGTATATGGGAAAAAGGGTTTTCGGCAAAAATGTGCGTCCCTCTTGTTGCTCATAAACTGACTGCGGCTGTGGAATAGTTCTAGCGACGTTTTCATCACTACCTAAAGCCCCACGTCGCGAGAGCATTTCCAGTCGATGGTGTGTTATAATGCAGCCGTCAACAATGCTGATGATGGTACAGCACGCAACAACCACCCTACTGCTTTCTCTCTGAGATGATCACGTTGGTCATGACGAGAGGAGCAACACAATAGTTGGGTAAAGAAGAACTGCATTATAACACACCATCGACTGGAAATGCTCTCGCGACGTGGGGCTTTAGGTAGTGATGAAAACGTCGCTAGAACTATTCCACAGCCGCAGTCAGTTTATGAGCAACAAGAGGGACGCACATTTTTGCCTGTGGACTTGGAGACATACTTCAAGTCCCCGCGTACATCGTACGGGCTAGGCAAAAATGTGCGTCATCTTGAAAACTGTCGCTTTAATGGCCCTTCGCTCATTTTCAACTTCTATTCAATTTTCATACTGCCGTACTCTAACGGAACTATCCACCTACATTCTTCTAAAGATCATTCTCTAGCTAATAAATCATCACACTAAAGCTTCATGTTAGCATTTCCAACCAACTCTTTAACTTAACTTTAACTTAACTTTAACTTAACTTTAACTTAACTTTAACTTAACTTTAACTTAACTTTAACTTAACTTTAACTTAACTTTAACTTAACTTTAACTTAACTTTAACTTAACTTTAACTTAACTTTAACTTAACTTTAACTTAACTTTAACTTAACTTTAACTTAACTTTAACTTAACTTTAACTTAACTTTAACTTAACTTTAACTTAACTTTAACTTAACTTTAACTTAACTTTAACTTAACTTTAACTTAACTTTAACATATTTTTAACTTACCTTTTACTTAATTTTAACTTAATTTAATCTTAACTTTCACTAAATTTTAACTTAACTTTGACTTAATTATAACTCAGCTCGATTTTATGTAACTAAATTTCAACTTAACATTAATTAAACATTAACTTGTTAAATTAACATAACTTTAATTTCAACTTAACAGTAACTTAAATTTAACAAAATTTAAACTAATCTTAACTTAACAAGAACATCCAAGTGAAATGTAAAGAAGTTTAAAGAAGCTCCATGAACTTCCAAAAAGTTAAATAAAATTCAAGATGTTCCAAGAGATTTCAATAACTTCCAAGAGCTGAAGTATTCCTGATGTGCTCTGAAAGGATCCCTCAAGTTTCCCTGTAATATGTTCAACTTCACTTATTTATAACATGTGCTGCAATTTTACTTAACTCTAACTTTAGTGTCGACAAATTCTATGAAAATTTAAACATAGCTTTAGTTTAAGTTTAACATAACTATCTTAACTTTAACCAAACTTTAAATTAACCTCAACTTTAGCTTCAACATGTCTTACTTAACTTCAACACATACTTAGCTTAAGTTTAATTAACTTTTAACATATTTTTACTCAAACTTTTACTAAACTTTAACTTAACCTTCACTAAACTTTAACTAATGTCTAACTTTAATTTGATTTAATATTAACATAACTTGACTTTAGCTTTAACTAAACTTTATTATGTTTTTTAAACTTCAACTCATTAATTTATCGTAGCTTTGAATTAGTGTTGACTTATCTTAAACTAAATCTTCACTTAACTTTAACTTAAATTTGTCAAAATTTGATCCTTACTTTATCTTTAACTTAGCTTAAACTTAACTTGAACTTAACTTAAACTTAACTTAAACTTAATTAAACTTAACTTAAACTTAACTTTAAATTAACTTTAACTTTACTTTTACTTTACTTTTACTTTATTATTATTATTATCTCTATTTAGGAGATTTTCAGCCGCAAGCTGGTTCATCTCCGGAGATACTTTTACTTTACTTTAACTTTACTTTAACTTTACTTTAACTTTACTTTAACTTTACTTTAACTTTACTTTAACTTTACTTTAACTTTACTTTAACTTTACTTTAACTTTACTTTAACTTAGCTTAACATTGAAATAACTTCAATATGGCTTTAACTTAACTTTCACTAAACCTGCATTTGCATAAATTTTAGCTTGATTTTATTTTTTAGTACACATTAGCTTAATTAGCTTTAGTTCATTTACATAACTTATCTTTAACATAACTTGAACAAAATTTTTACAAAAATTTAACTAAACTCATCTAATTAATTTAAAGTAACACTAACTTAACTTTTCCTTAACATTAACTTAACTTTAACATAACTTTTACTTTACTTTAATGCACCATTAACTTAAATTTAAAAACTTCAACTAAATTTTCACTAACTTTAACTAAATTTTAACTTACAATTTAACAAAAACGATTAACTTTAACTAAAAATAATTTAAATTTTTGAAATTTTTTCCTCAATTTTAACTTAACAAGAACTTCCAACAAGTATCAAGAAGTTTCAAGGAGGTCCATGAAATTCTGAGATCTTTCAAAAAGTTGCAAGAAGTGGCAAGAACTTAAATAAAACTTCCATAAAGTTCTCTGGAAATATATTTAACCTAACTTTCACTGTACTTTAAGAAAACTTAAAAATAACATTAATCAATATTTAACTTCTCTTTAACTTCACATTATTGAAAATTAACTTTAACCGTACACACCATCATATCTTTAAAATATATTAAACTTAACTTTATTTTATTAACTTAACTTAACTTTAAGTTTAACTCACCTTAAATTCAACCAAACATTATCCAAAATTTAACATCAACATAACTAGACTTAAACTAAACTTCCCAACTAACAATTTTAGGTGCAGATTACCATATCAACCATATTTAGCCTAAAATTGGTACACATAATAAATTCTACACATTCTTATCGACGAATTTATACGTAAAATTCCCACAGAATTCACACAGAGTTACACATGAAATTTATGAGTCAAATGAATAGTATGTGTGACTACACATCGCTTTTATGTGTACACACATTGGGTATGTGTCCGACACATAGATATCATTTGTTGATCACATTGCAAAAAATCATGTGTGGAACATATAAAATAATGTTTAATTTTTAATAGTGTGTCAACATCCAATTACAAGATGTTAATAAGAACTTCCAAGAAGTTCCCAAGAACTTCCAAGAAGTTCCCAAGAACTTCCAAGAAGTTCCCAAGAACTTCCAAGAAGTTCCTAAGAACTTCCAAGAAGATCCCAAGAACTTTCCAAGAACTTCCCAAATACTTCCAAGAAGATCCCTATAACTTCCAAGAAGATCCCAAGAACTTACAAGAAGATCCCAAAAACTTCCAAGAAGTTCCCAAGAACTTCCCAAATACTTCCAAGAAGATCCCAATAACTTCCAAGAAGATCCCAAGAACTTCCAAGAAGACCCCAAGGAGATCCCAATAACTTCCAAGAAGATCCCAAGAACTTCCAAGAAGTTCCCAAGAACTTCCAAGAAGTTCCCAAGAACTTCCAAGAAGTTCCCAAGAACTTCGAAGAAGATCCCAATAACTTCCAAGAATATCCCAAGGAGATCCCAATAACTTCCAAGGAGATCCCAATAACTTCCAAGGAGATCCCAATAACTTCCAAGGAGATCCCTATAACTTCCAAGAAGATCCCAAGAACTTACAAGAAGATCCCAAAAACTTCCAAGAAGTTCCCAAGAACTTCCCAAATACTTCCAAGAAGATCCCAATAACTTCCAAGAAGATCCCAAGAACTTCCAAGAAGACCCCAAGGAGATCCCAATAACTTCTAAGAAGATCCCAAGAACTTCCAATAAGATCCCAAGAACTTCCAAGAAGTTCCCAAGAACTTCGAAGAAGATCCCAATAACTTCCAAGAATATCCCAAGGAGATCCCAATAACTTCCAAGGAGATCCCAATAACTTCCAAGGAGATCCCAATAACTTCCAAGGAGATCCCAATAACTGCTAAGAAGATCCCAAGAACTTACAAGAAGATCCCAAGAACTTCCAAGAAGTTCCCAAGAACTTCCCAAATACTTCCAAGAAGATCCCAATAACTTCCAAGAAGATCCCAAGAACTTCCAAGAAGTTCCCAAGAACTTCCAAGTTCCGAAGAACATGCAAGAACTTCCTATCGGGTTCCTGCTTCAATTTCCCAATCGCTCTCCCTTCCTCACAAAAAGAAACTTACATACTCAGTTCATTCACATCACTATAAACAATGGATGGAACAGTAATGATGTTCGGATCTAGCTTCATTGTCCTTATTGAGATCCGAGATCTGGCTTCGGTTCCCTATTTCCAACACGTATGTATGTAGAAGTGCTGAAATCCTGCCGGGTGTCCTCTAAAACAAACATTTTGAAAAGTTATTTCACAGTGATCAGTTAAAAAACACTTCATGTTCACAATAAGTATAATATTTACCTTCATTCAGCTTTCCATCGAAAGCTAATTCCTGCTCCACCTCCGTTAATCTGGAATTGTACTGGATCAGGCTGAAAAAATGTCAACAAAAATTATCAACATTGCTTATTTTTTTGCATGCAGTACATTTACCATATTTACCTATTCTAATTCCATTTGCCGGCTTGTTTCTTCCGTTAATCGTGCCGATAAGCTCCCGAGAGAACCATCCGAAGTTAATTTCGCGGCCAGATAAAAAAAAAATACGTGTACTAAACACGCACGAGATAAAAAAAATGGCTTCCCACGTAATCAGCCACCGCAAAAAAACGCAAAAAAAATCACAAAAAAATGGCTATGGTCCATCCGCCATTTGGTAGCCCGGCGCATGAAATTACTCTAGCGGGGCGAGTCGCCTTTTGTCCGGATCCCGGAGCGCCATTTGGTTGCCCGGCGGATGAAATTACTCTAGCGGGGCGAGTCGCCTTTCGTCCGGATTCCGGAGCGCCATTTGGTCGCCCGGCGGATGAAATTACTCTAGTGGGGCGAGTCGCTCTTCGTCCGCATCCCGGACAAAGGGCGAACGATCAGTTTTCAAGTCGCTCAATGTCAAATGACGTCACTTTTTCGCCGGCAATTCGTGTGGGTGAGTTCTCCAAGCAGGATCTCACGAACACTACACTAATAACAAAAATTTATACACACTAGCGTGTAGACCTTTTTGACGTTTGATGGTCTTTCTCTATCCAGCACACATGAATGAATGAAAGCTCGCCTAACTTTTCAAAAGGTCCTATCTAACATTTCACTCTTTCCGAAAAAAACGAGGTTGAAGATTGACAAAATCTTCTTTGATACTATTTTAAACCAAATCAACTTTTGACATTTTTAAGACCTTTAATGGTAAAATGCGATAGTAAAATTGAAATTGAAATTATAATCTACCCGTTTCATACATTTTTTTCTATGAAAACGTGAGAAATGTTACATAGGAAATTTTGCTCTTGTCAGGTGTACATTGGACATGTTATATAGGACGTTTTGTTATAATCACAGTAACATAGATCCGAGGGGGAAGACAGTGAGAAATTAAGAGCAATCCAGAGTAACTCTGAGGAACTCTTTTGCTCTCTGATGAACGATTTTATTATCTCGATTGTTTTGACAGCGCAGTCCAAGGAACGTTAGTTTTTTCACCCGGTGATCTATGCCGTAAAATACACTCAAACTCAACAAACATCACGCAATAACGTTGCTATTTTGATACAAAATAAATGGGGCTAGGGGGAGGGGGGGGGGGGCATATGTGGGGGTTTGGTGGAATAGTTTGTACGTTTTTATTTTTTGTTCTAGCAACCGAGACCCTCACAGGACTCATCATCAAGTACATGTCCCCACCGGAGCTGGTAGCCGGAAGGGAATATCAATTCGCTTGTTCTAAGCATCTGGATGCCCAGTATTACCATAGAGGTAACTCTAAGACTAGAATGTGGTGGATATAGTTGGTGTGAAATAATATTATTATTTCACACCAGTCCGCTTTGAGAAGCGTCCGAGAACGGTTGTGTGTTTTTGCTCCGCTGTGTGCTTTTTTTTAGAGCTCGGGTTATCTTTGTGCTGCCGTGTAGTTTTTCGGTGCTCACATTTGAATAGTTTTGTGTCCCGGACGCGATAATTCGATTTAGAATGATTTGTGCTGATGTTTTCCCCCTGTTGCTTATGTGCCTGGTGTGCTCTCGCTCTCTTTGTTGACGGGGTGACTCGACCGCGCTGATCTATTATTAGGTTTTTGCGGTGTGCATTGCTTTTGTGCACAGAGTGACATGAAGAAGAAAAGTGATATTTAGTTATTGTGTGGTTGGATTCGCTGGAGGAGGAATTGTTTAAAAATGATTAGAGAAAATTAAGCATCGGGAATGCGCTCCCGCATACATTGATTTGGTGAGTACGTTCCAGTTGAAGATTGTTCCCTCTAAATAACCCTTTTTTGAATACATTTCATTAATCAACATTATTATATGCTGGGTTTGGGGGGGCAGCCTAAGGGTTTCAAAGGATTTGTAGACTGGACAAGGGTTCGTGGATTTGCCAGTCCCTTGTCACGTGTTGATAGACGTACATCTTGTCGTTTGTCTTCCAAAGGTCTTCAATGAAGTTGGTTCACCCTGCTGCAACAAACCATCAGGCAGAACTTTACAACCAGTGAAGTATCTGCAGTCATAGCATAGAGGTAACTCTAAGACCACTGGGTCCCGAAGAAAATCATTATTATTTTTGGCTCACTCAGTACCAGAACAACGGTCCCAAGCAGTCCCAAGCTATTTCACTCACCCCTGCATGTTCTGCATGAATCCACACACCCCTGATGTTATCTGTCAAACTTTCATAGCGAATCAAAACAAACATAGTGTAGTAATAGAATTTCAACTAGAATAGGGTACGTTAATCGTTTGCTTGGGACCAATAGGCTACTAAAGTGGTAAGCCAATTTAAAATCGTTAGTTTCGTATTGATTGTTGGTCATAGGTAATCCTTGCACTGATGGTGGGTTCTATTCACATCACACATCACAATAATATTATTATTTCACACCAACTATATCCACCACATAGAAGGTCCCGAAATAACGTGCTCAATTTTTTGGCTCAACTCTGGTACTCTCTTCGGTCCCAAGCTAATCGATGCACCCCTCGAAACATAGGAAAATCCACGAACCCCTCATTTTATCTGTCAAACTTTCATAGCGAATCAAAACAAACATTGCGTAGTACTAGAATTTCGACTAGAATGGGGTACGTTAATCGTTTGCTTGGGATCAATAGGCTAGTCAACACGGAAACGGATTTTGTTCATTTAAATCAAAAATATAAATGTTTATTTTCTAAACATATGAATTATTCAAAGCAAATTGAAAATATTTTTAAAACAAACATATTTACGTTTGAATTAAATTCAAATGCATTTTTATTTCAACAATATAAAATTCAATCGTATTGGATTATTTATTCAAAAATGTTTATCGTTAATTTTTGTGGGAAGTAACCGTGGAAATTTGTTGTCATACACGCCAGGAGGATCTATTTTCAACCCTTTGATTTGTATTACCGGGATCAAATGGCTAGAATCGGCAATTCATCGAGTCAATCCGTTTGAATATTGGTACTGATAGGTAAATTTGTAAATATACACGCGAATATTGACCATACATCTAAGCAATTTATTCTATTGCAGCAGCAGCACTACTGAACATTACTATCGATTCAGACAAAGGCCGCTCCGTACGGATATTGGCCCTGAGATGATGATGATGGTCCCACCTCTTACCCCTTTGCACTGCCGCAGGTAGACATTTTTTTCCTTCAACCAAAATTGATTTTCAACGTGCCCTTATTTACATTCAGTCAACATCATGTACGGCCGAGCCTGGAAGCTACAGCGATCGGAACCGCCGGTGGAAACTCCGATTATCGAATCACCAGCTCCACCACCGGAAGCCACAAACTTGAATTTCAAAATGGCGTCCGTTATCGAATTTCGGTCTCTAGAGAAAACCCTGATTCCAAAAATACTCATATTGATGGGTATTGTACAGTATTTCCCACATTTCATAAACCAGAAGCGGCCATTTTGAATTTTAAAATTGAGCCGGATATCGATTTTTGACCTCTAGACCTCACTGCGATTCCAAAAAATACCCATATTGACGGGAATTTTATAGTATTTCCCACTTTTTCTGATACCGGAATCCACTATCTTTCATTTCAAACCTCGACCTCGGCGTCACCCTGATTCCAGAAATATCCATATCCATTGATGGCGGTAAGTTCTAACTGATATTATCACCGGATTAAATCCCGATCAAAAAGGACCGGCTGCTTCGATGTCGACAACATAGTTAATAAAAACGACTTTAAGCAAACACTTTGCTGATCATCCAAACATGGACGGTATTAAAAGTTAACCCGATTTGGAGCTTACCGCCATGAAAAAGAAAATGGTGGTGAACCTCGGATGAACAACCGTGAGCGCGCCGGGGCGCTTGTGGGCGGACAAAATGGCCGAAACGATCAGTTTTTTGACAGGTATCGTTTTCGCCTCAGGCGCCCAAATGTTGCAAATATGCGCGCCGGCGCGACCAAGTTTGGACCAAATCAAGAGCAAATTTTCATTACGTCGAATGTAACAAAGGTAAACAAAGTCTAGCTATCAGTGTCAATCGATGCTCCTGCTATTACATTATATACTGTCCGAATATTGGATCACATCCCATTTTTAAATTTATTTACCAGTCGAATTGCTTTTTGACGTAATCACCTTCCGATCAAAATAGTTTTCGATGTTACTTAAGTCATCCGATTTCTATGGAGATGCCGTTTGCCTTAAGTAACAGCACTGAGAAACCCGTGAAAAGTGTACTTTCGTCGTTTCGCTTTCTCATTATTAAAGTGAATAAATCGAACTGTTTGTTGCTAAGATGATTTCGGTGGTCCTAAAATGATGAATGGGCTGCACGTAAGGAGACGTAATTGATAATTCTCCCGAATATCCTGGTAAATACACTTTGACTTAAGTAACAATAGGGGCCACCAAACGACGTATAATAACTTTTGACTCAAAAACCAGTATTTCTTAGCATGAAAGCTAGCGATTTGCCTTTGTATGATTAAAACCCGGCTGAATATGTTAAACATTGCTATCACTATGAGATTATATGTGTTTAATTGGAAATAGGAATAACTTTTCGGTCATCAAAACAAAACTTTATTTTTCTCGGATCGGAGCGAATTTTACTTACGACATAATGAAAATTTGCTCTTGAAATGGCGCCGCGAGGTTCGAGTCGCCCAAGTCCGCCCCGTCCGCCGAGCGGTCCAGGGGCGAACCGTGGGCGACTCGCCCGCTGTATGTGGGTTGTGGTGGCAGTTGATTGTTACACGCTGTTTCAAAACTACCCAAATTTGGGTAGAATACACCCAGATCGGTAAACATCGATCCTACCCAAAAATGGGTTAACTAGAGTCGGTGTATAATGAGTCACGCCAAGAGAAAAACAGTTGAACTCGCATCACGGTTTTCGAACGATTCCCATTCTTTTCACTTGGCAACAGAGGACTTCTACAACAACTTCAAATGACTTCTAGCGAGAGAAAAAATATTGCGGCTGTAGTAAATCATTATATCAGTGATTTTGTCAAATTATCTTGACAAAAAATAGTAGAAATTATCATTACTTATTTTTACCGAGCGTATCCCATGACAATTTAACACTCACTGCGTGTTTATGCTCATTTCTTCGATTATATTTTATATTTTATTGCAATACCTTTCACGGACCTTTCATAGCATCGTAATGTTTATTTACTTTGCACGATAGGTAGCCGGTTTGACAGTTCAATAGGTAGACTTGGCTTCACTCTTGGCGTGACTCATTATACACCGACTCTAGGGTTAACTATGTTGGGAGTGATAACAAGAGCAAATTTTCATTATGTCGAAAGTAACATTCGTACCGATCCGAGGAATATAAAGTTTTGGTTTGATGACCGAAAAGTTATTCCCGAAGGGCAAATCACTACACGCTAACTTTAAAGTACCCTTTAAATGAGTATCTTGTACTCATTTTTTGAAAAACGCAAAAAAATTGGTATTTTCAAAAAACGAAAAGCGGGTACTTTTTCACCATTTTTCAAAATATCTTCTGCAAATAAAATGGATAAAAATATGTATTAAATTAATGTCAAGACATCTTTGGTGAAGTGGAAGACTTGGTGGTGGAAGTGCCGAGTGATTAATAATTTTTAACATCGATTACGTGACGGTGGTACGATGGAGTTAGCAGTTTTGATTCGGCCGGTGTTGATTGAGGTGAATAAGTTTATTTTAAAACAATCCTGCAACGGGGAGTTTCATTTGGTCGTATGAATAAAAGCGTTTACTTTACTTTTCCCGTAAGAAAAGCACGGTAAAGTAAAGTAAACACGAAAAGTAAAGTAAACTCTTTTTATTCATACGGCCCATTGTTTCCTTCACTTTCAGGGAAGAGAAGAGTCCAATCTGAATCAACAGTACAGGTAGGTACAGGTTAGCAAAGTTCTTCAAAGAGGAAGGCGAAATTTTCATGCGAAAAGGTCCGAACTTGTTCGATGAGCAGCAACCCTCGTGGACCGATCCCAGGTTGATACTATTGATTATTTTTTTTAACTAGTTCGTTTATTTGGAAGGCTCAATCACGGCCTACTCGAGGTCAGAGAGGTACATTGTCGAAGGATAGGATCAGGAGAGGAGCTTGGGGTAAGGTTTCATTGTCTCATCAGAGCGTTGTCGCCAGTATGAATGGTAGTGCGGTTCTAGTTTCGTCTGGAGTTCGACTGGCTATGGTGACCAGTGGGCGACGATGAGACTCATCGAGACGGGGGACAAGACAAACAAAAACTATTAAAGAGAGACAAAAGACAAAGGAATTAAATTCTTATACTAGACATTTGAAGAAACACATAAACCGACTGCATGTAGCAGATATCGCGAGTTCCCAACACGTCTCTGATAGGAACATAGGGTTGTCTTCCTTGGGCCTCAAGGGTATTCAAAAGTCGCTCTCTGGCGGCGTAATTATCCGTACATTGCCAAACTGCGTGATCGATGTCATCGTAGCCGTTTCCACACCGACAGATGTTGCTGTCCACGAGGTTTATTCTATTGAGATGAGCATCTAGCGAGTAGTGGTTGGACATAAGTCTACTCATCACGCGAATGAAGTCCCGACTTAAGTCCAAGCCTTTAAACCATGCTCTCGAAGAAACATTAGGACTAAATTGAATGTAACCACCGTCCAAGATTTCCATTGTCCCAATCGGTTTGCCAACTCGAAAGGGTACTCTGACGCACTAAATGGTAAAATTCATCGTGTGAAATTTGCCTGTCATAAAATTCGCCTTCCTGCGCGCCCACCTTTGCGAGAGAGTCCGCCTTCTCAGGTTCTGCAGCGTGACGTCACGAATGAACTCAGTGTTAATCGGCTGAACCTTTTTGACAGTTCAGTGGTACTGTTTACAAACACTTAGTCGTTTTTTCGAAAAAAAAAAATCTAAAATTTCCGAAATTTAACTTGAAAATTGACGAGGAACAGCGCGTTGAAAGGATGTTGCTCTTGGACATTGCAGAAGTGTGGTTTACATCTCACTGCAGTCTGAAAAATTATCGAGAAAATCCACCCAAGAAAAAATCGACTAAGTCCACGTAAACAGTACCACTGAACTGTCATCAGATTGAGGTTAACCCCGACGGTGCAAAACCTAAAATGATGACAGTTCAGTGGTACTGTTTACGTGGACTTAGTCGATTTTTTCTTGGGTGGATTTTCTCGATAATTTTTCAGACTGCAGTGAGATGTAAACCACACTTCTGCAATGTCCAAGAGCAACATCCTTTCAACGCGCTGTTCCTCGACAATTTTCAATTTTTTCAATTAGGTTTTGCACCGTCGGGGTTAACCTCAATCTGATGACAGTTCAGTGGTACTGTTTACGTGGACTTAGTCGATTTTTTCTTGAGTGGATTTTCTCGATAATTTTTCGGACTGCAGTGAGATGTAAACCACACTTCTGCAATGTCCATGAGCAACATCATTTCTACGCGCTGTTCCTCGACAATTTTCAAGTTGAAATTCGGAAATTTAAGAATATTTTTTTTCGAAAAAACGACTAAGTGCTTGTAAACAGTACCACTGAACTGTCAAAAAGGTTCAGCCGGCTAACACTGAGTTCATTTGTGACGTCACGCTGCAGAACCTAATTAGGTTTTGCACCGTCGGGGTTAACCTCAATCTGATGACAGTTCAGTGGTACTGTTTACGTGGACTTAGTCGCTTTTTTCTTGGGTGGATTTTCTCGATAATTTTTCAGACTGCAGTGAGATGTAAACAGCATTTCTGCAATGTTCACGAGCAACATCCTTGCAACGCGCTGTTCCTCGAAAATTTTCAAGTTAAAATTCAGAAATTTTAGAAATTTTTTTTTCGAAAAAACGACTAAGTGCTTGTAAGCAGTACCACTGAACTGTCAAAAAGGTTCAGCCGATTAACACTGAGTTCATTCGTGACGTCACGCTGCAGAACCTAATTAGGTTCTGCAGCGTGACGTCACAAATGAACTCAGTGTTAAACGGCTGAACCTTTTTGACAGTTCAGTGGTACTGTTTACAAGCACTTAGTCGTTTTTTCGAAAAAAAATTTCTAAAGTTTCTGAATTTTAACTTGAAAATTGTCGAGGAACAGCGTGTTGCAGGAATGTTGCTCGTGAACATTGCAGAAATGCTGTGTACATCTCACTGCAGTCTGAAAAATTATCGAGAAAATCCACCCAAGAAAAAATCGACTAAGTCCACGTAAACAGTACCACCATAGAGGTAACTCTAAGACTAGTAGGTCCCGAAGAAAATCATTATTATTTTTGGCTCACTCAGTACCAGAACAACGGTCCCAAGCAGTCCCAAGCTATTTCACTCACCCCTGCATGTTCTGCATGAATCCACACACCCCTGATGTTATCTGTCAAACTTTCATAGCGAATCAAAACAAACATAGTGTAGTAATAGAATTTCAACTAGAATAGGGTACGTTAATCGTTTGCTTGGGACCAATAGGCTACTAAAGTGGTGAGCCAATTTAAAATCGTTAGTTTCGTATTGATTGTTGGTACCACTGAACTGTCATCAGATTGAGGTTAACCCCGACGGTGCAAAACCTAATTAGGTTCTGCAGCGTGACGTCACGAATGAACTCAGTGTTAATCGGCTGAACCTTTTTGACAGTTCAGTGGTACTGTTTACAAGCACTTAGTCGTTTTTTCGAAAAAAAAAATTCTAAAATTTCCGAATTTTAACTTGAAAATTGTCGAGGAACAGCGCATTGCAAGGATGTTGCTCGTGAACATTGCAGAAATGTGGTTTACATCTCACTGCAGTCTGAAAAATTATCGAGAAAATCCACCCAAGAAAAAATCGGCTAAGTCCACGTAAACAGTACCACTAAACTGTCATCAGATTGAGGTTAACCCCGACGGTGCAAAACCTAATTAGGTTCTGCAGCGTGACGTCACGAATTAACTCAGTGTTAATCGGCTGAACCTTTTTGACAGTTCAGTGGTATTGTTTACAAGCACTTAGTCGTTTTTTTTCGAAAAATATATAGTTTAAAATTTCCGAATTTTAACTTGGAAATTGTCGAGGAAATGCGTGGCGAAAGGATGTTGCTCGTGGACATTGCAACAGTGTGGTTTACGTCTCACTGAAATCTGAAAAATTATCCAGAAAATCTACCCAAGAAAAAATCGACTAAGTCCACGTAAACAGTACCACTGAACTGTCATCAGATTGAGGTTAACCCCGACGGTGCAATTGACGAGTGCACGGATGGATTTGAGTTCACTCACTCGACAAAAAGTGACACAACAGCGGGGCCCTGTTTACTAAAAATGAACACAAATGTGTTCATTTTTAGTAAACAGGGCCCCGCTGTTGTGTCACTTTTTGTCGAGTGAGTGAACTCAAATCCATCCGTGCACTCGTCAATATGTGTTCATTTTTAGTAAACAGGGCCCCGCTGTTGTGTCACTTTTGTCGAGTGAGTGAACTCAAATCCATCCGTGCACTCGTCTATGTGACGAGACCCATACAAAGGTAATCATATAATAATGATCTTTCGACCAGTACACTCATCTGCTCCCTTAGAGCAACCGTAACGGTCGTTGTCATTTGCGCGACTATTTTAACAGCGCACCCCTAATAAAAAATAACCATAAACGAACGATAACCCAAATCATTGAACTATTCCACAAATGGTTTGGATGATACCCAGAACACGTCGTTAAGCAAATTAACCATACAATTTTTATTAGGGACAGCACTCTCATTTTAGTTTAGTCACTCTTCTCCACACCGGTCGCTGCTATCGCGGTTATCAATTTACTCACCATAGTCCGTACCGGTAGTGAGAATTTTGACATTTCTACGAATAGCAACCTTTCTCCCGCGCTGCTATCGCGCTGCTAAGAGCAACCGTACCAGTGGGTAAATAAGGAACATTTACCAACCTATACCATAACGCTACATGCGTACCGGGGGTTGCTATCCAGGTGCGGGAAATAGCAATCCACACCTCGGGAAGTACCCTAATAAAAAATAACCATAAACGAACGATAACCCAAATCATTGAACTATTCCACAAATGGTTTGGATGATACCCAGAACACGTCGTTAAGCAAATTAACCATACAATTTTTATTAGGGTAGTGAGTACACAAATTTAGCAACGCAGCAGAAGGTTGCTATTTAGAATAAACGTCAAATGTTTGTTTTGCTTTCTATTCTTCTCGAGTTCGTTGGAATTTTTACTGCTGATTCTACAGTGTAGTGTTAATATTACAATAAGCAGGTAAAATGTGTGCTTTGAAACGAGGAGCAAACTGGACCACACAAGAGGACGAAGCGCTGTGTATTGCGTGGCTGAACACATCGCAAGATGCAAGTGTCGGCATCAATCAGCGAGCGACAACTTTGTATGATCGCGTGTATCAACATTTCCTCGCAATATGCACTGAGAAGCAAATTCCCGGTAATCCAGATCTACGTGCCCCCAAAGGCATAGAAGTCAGATGGCATTACATCAGCAAGATGGTCAGCAAATTCGCTGGCTGTCTTGCACAAATTGAGAATCGTTGTCAAAGTGGTGCTTCTCCGGAAGATATGCTGAAACTGGCGATTGCATTATTCTCAAACAAGGAGAAAACCGCTTTTGCACTAATGCATTGCTACATGATTCTGCAAAGTGCACCGAAATGGCAACAATACCATTCTGTAAAGGTTTGTATTTCTAAAGTTTAACCATTTTAAATGCTATAGCTTTTTCGATTTTTCTAGACGTCTCCTAATCCCAAAAGAGCCGCAACAGAATCCGTCGATTTGGCCCAACACGAAACAAGTGTTACAGATGCTGTGCCTTCATGTTCCAGTCGCCCGATCCGGCAGAAGGCCAGTAAAGTTCAAAAGTTGTGTAAAGAAAATCGCGCAGGAGTTGAAATGGCCAAGGCTAGCTATCTGTTGGCTTCTGCTGCGAAAGAAAGACTTGCCTACAGCAAACAAAAGACACTAGCCTTAAGTAGAATTGCTAACCATTCTATTATGTCAATGAAGTTGGATTGTTTGAACGAGACTGCAAAAGAGTATTACTTGCTGGAGCAGCGAAGAATTCTGAGTGAAACCAGGGAATCAGCCTGTAACGAACTGGAAGCAAGACCGGAAACTCTAGATAATGACGAGAAGGTGGATGTGGCCGAAGATGTTGCTGGTACGGTAGGAGATACTGATACTGACGACTGTATAGAGTATGATCCGGATATGACAGCAGAATACACGACAGAATTCTTGGAAGGGATCGATTCCAACGATGATTCTTAGTTGAACGGTATTTGTCTTCCTTTTTTATTAATTATTTACATGATAAGATTGACTTATGTTATCTAGTTCATATGTTTTATTTGTAATGTTCCATTAATTGAAATCGATCGCAAAATAATAAATAATAACAAAAATAATAAAACTATACATACTTGCGCAAAGCTCCTTTGAATTTATTGACAAAAGTACATTGTATCAGATACGCGCATGCGTGTGTGTGTGTGTGTGTGTGTGTGTGTGTGTGTGTGTGTGTGTGTGTGTGTGTGTGTGTGTGTGTGTGTGTGTGTGTGTGTGTGTGTGTGTGTGTGTGTGTGTGTGTGTGTGTGTGTGTGTGTGTGTGTGTTTGTCATCACTCCTCTTCTTCTCCCTTGACGTTCCACAGATGCTCAATCAAATCCTCCTGCAATTGCCGATGAAGTGCTGCATTGTGGACTTGGTTATATCGTTCGAGAAAAGCTTGAAAATTAACTTCGGAACGGTCGGAATTAATGTTTAATGTGACATCGCCGAAGTCTCCCTCAATCGCAGCATCTCTTTCATCTTCGATAATCATGTTATGTAAAATAATGCAAGCGCGCATGATGGATGCAAGATCTTCTTTATGCCACAATCTTGCAGGATTTTTTAAAATCGCAAATCGTGCCATGAGGACTCCAAAGGCCCGTTCTACGTCCTTTCTTGCAGCCTCTTGCATTTTTGCAACATGCTGTGAAGAATAGAAAAGTAGCTAAAAAAAACGTCGATAAAATTAACAAAGAGCAAGGAGTAATATACTGCCCATCATCGCATATGAGTCCCACCCTTGCTTGGTTTCCTATCTATATGGGACATTTATGCTTTATGCGATTATGGGCAGTATATGTTTCGATTGTATTTAAATGAGCAAATGTGATTACCTTACGTTTTTGTCCGGATGGTGCCGGAATGGTCTGAACCAATGTGGAAGGAGGTGGATAAAAACCGTCTGCGAGGTAGTATCCTGTAGTGTATTCTCTGCCATTGATATCATATTGTACAGGAGGACTTCTGCCATTGTACAGATCCGAAAATAATGGGGATCGCTCCAACACGTTTAGGTCGTTTGTAGACCCTGGCATGCCAAAAAATGCATGCCAGATCCACAAGTCATAGGAAGCAACAGCCTCCAGAACAATTGTCGGTTTCTTATCTTTGCCTTTAAATTGCCCAGCCCAAGCAGTGGGACAATTCTTCCATTGCCAATGACAACAGTCGAGGGAGCCCAACAATTCTGGGAATCCACGCTTTTGTCGGTGACCGCAAATATTGCGCTGAATATAGCTGAACAACGGTACGACAGTATTCCAGCATGCAGTTTCGAGCAGTAGATTCAGACATGCGAGCATATTCATCGATCGCGTCAGCTGGGGATCCGTAAGCTAATTGCCGAATCGCCGCAGTGCATTTTTGCAAAGTTGTCAAGCCTAGCTTTCCTGTCGCATCCGGTCGCTGTACAAAATAAATGTTTGCAGCTTCAACATCTGCTACAATGCGCATGATAATTGCCTTCTCATGCGAAAACGTCTGCGGAACTGGTCGTGACTGTAGGTGCAATTAACAGAAAAATAATCTGACACCAAACGTTCAGCTCCTTCGTGTGCCAGGCGTTCGATGTTTGGTTTTTTCCCTATACGAATTCTATTTTGTCTACCCGTATCTTCAATTTCCGCAATGGCATGTGCCTGAACCAAAACATGGCTCATTAAATCCAGATCCTCGTCGCTAGAATCAGAGAACAATTCCAGAAAATGATCCATATTTGATTTGGTGTGATGTTTGCGAGCACCGCGTAAAACTGTTGATTTAAAGTATTTTGTTCCGGCCGGTGTGGATAACGGTAACTTAAATGATTACTCTGATAGCAACGACCGGTGTGGAGAGGAGTGATTAAGCTAAAATGGAAACGCTGTGCGTAAGTAAAATAGTAACGCAAATGGCAACGACTGGTACGGTTGCTCTAAATTTGGTAACGCGCTTCTCACCGAGAAGCCGACTGCTATTTTAGTTACTCGTATGGCAACCCCCGATACGGTAGCTGCGCTATGATGAGGGCTGCTAAAATGAGTTTAGCAGCGTACCGTTACGGTTGCTCTTACCTTTGAAAGGAAATTAGGTTTTGCACCGTCGGGGTTAACCTCAATCTGATGACAGTTTAGTGGTACTGTTTACGTGGACTTAGCCGATTTTTTCTTGGGTGGATTTTCTCGATAATTTTTCAGACTGCAGTGAGATGTAAACCACATTTCTGCAATGTTCACGAGCAACATCCTTGCAATGCGCTGTTCCTCGACAATATTCAAGTTAAAATTCGGAAATTTTAGAATTTTTTTTTCGAAAAAACGACTAAGTGCTTGTAAACAGTACCACTGAACTGTCAAAAAGGTTCAGCCGATTAACACTGAGTTCATTCGTGACGTCACGCTGCAGAACCTAAATTAGGTTAGAAATGATGTTGCTCATTGACATTGCAGAAGTGTGGTTTACATCTCACTGCAGTCCGAAAAATTATCGAGAAAATCCACTCAAGAAAAAATCGACTAAGTCCACGTAAACAGTACCACTGAACTGTCATCAGATTGAGGTTAACCCCGACGGTGCAAAACCTAATTAGGTTTTGCACCGTCGGGGTTAACCTCAATCTGATGACAGTTCAGTGGTACTGTTTACGTGGACTTAGTCGATTTTTTCTTGGGTGGATTTTCTCGATAATTTTTCAGACTGCAGTGAGATGTACACAGCATTTCTGCAATGTTCACGAGCAACATCCTTGCAACACGCTGTTCCTCGACAATTTTCAAGTTAAAATTCAGAAACTTTAGAATTTTTTTTTCGAAAAAACGACTAAGTGCTTGTAAACAGTACCACTGAACTGTCAAAAAGGTTCAGCCGTTTAACACTGAGTTCATTTGTGACGTCACAAATGAACTCAGTGTTAATCGGCTGAACCTTTTTGACAGTTCAGTGGTACTGTTTACAAGCACTTAGTATTTTTTTTCGAAAAACAATATTCTAAAATTTCCGAATTTTAACTTGAAAATTGTCGAGGAACAGCGCGTTGAAAGGATGTTGGTCGTGGACATTACAGAAGTGTGGTTTACATCTCACTTCAGTCTGAAAAATTATCGAGAAAATCCACCCAAGAAAAAATCGACTAAGTCCACGTAAACAGTACCACTAAACTGTCATCAGATTGAGGTTAACCCCGACGGTGCAAAACCTAATTAGGTACTGCAGCGTGACGTCATAAATGAACTCAGTGTTAGCCGGCTGAACCTTTTTGACAGTTCAGTGGTACTGTTTACAAGCACTTAGTCGTTTTTTCGAAAAAAATATTCAAAAATTTCCGAATTTCAACTTGAAAATTGTCGAGGAACAGCGCGTAGAAAGGATGTTGCTCATGGACATTGCAGAAGTGTGGTTTACATCTCACTGCAGTCCGAAAAATTATTGAGAAAATCCACCCAAGAAAAAATCGACTAAGTCCACGTAAACAGTACCACTGAACTGTCATCAGATTGAGGTTAACCCCGACGGTGCAAAACCTAATAGCCTCAATCCTCGGATCGATATTAGAATATTGCAGCATAGTTTGGTCTCCTTTTTCAATAAAACACGAAGAAAGAATAGAGTCCGTTCAAAAGCAGTTTCTATTGTATGCACTCCGCAAGTTAGGTTGGACTGTATTTCCTCTGCCATCTTACACAGCTCGGTGTATGCTCATAAATATCCAAACATTAAAAGAGCGTCGTGAATTTGCTATGATTTCTTTCGTAAACGATATCGTTTCACATCGAATTGATTCAATAGAACATCTATATTGTCATCCATAAATTTATATACACTATCTAGGCATTTACGAAATAGAAATATATCTGCTACAAATCGTCACCGTACGAATTATGCCAAATTTGGACCCTTGAATTAAATGATGGATACATATAATAAGCACTGCGATAACATTGACTTTACAATGACAAAAACCAAATTAAAGCAATATTTTAATTACTCGCATAACGTCAGCTAGAAGTAATGTTTTAACTTGTTCTCAAGACATATTATAAAAAAAATATAAACAAAGACAAAATTGTAAACATAGTTCTTAAGACAACAATTGTAAAACGGTCTACACTGATTGACGACAAATAAATAAATAAATAAATAAATATATATTGAATGATTCCTAAAACATAAATCTTGCATTATCAAACAGCATTTAAAGATATTATGTTAAAAAAATTAAGCGAAAAAAATGTCCCGATTTTGTCAGTGTTCCGTTTTTGTCAGCCCTAAATTCATCAGGGGGCTGACAAAAACGGGGCATTACTGTAAATACAAACATTAGCAAAGTCCTGAAAATTTCAAAGAACTATGGTAAAATGCCTGTGAGATCGGAGTCACATTTCCAATTGCTGACTGCGATGAACGCGTTCGGTCTCACTAACACAGCCGTGCGTTACTGGGCTCGGTTTGCTACGACGTTCAAAACTCTCTTTCTCTCTGCTATGGTCAGCGTTGCCAGCTCATTTTCATAAAAATCTGGACCAGTTAAAATATAAAATCTGGAAAAATCTGGAAGGCTAAAAAAAATCCTGTTTTTAATATAATGCTATTGAAATCAAAGTGATGTGCCAATCTCTTGTAAAATTCGGTCAGTATGATCATCTGGAATTTATTCAAAGTACCCGAATGTTTATGAATTACATGTTTAAATAAATTAGATAAAACAAATAACTTATTAGCATTGCTTAAATCTTCCAAAAGTTAAGAAAAGTATTGACACAGTGTGTCCATAATCACAAACGAAGTGACAGACGGAGCGGCTCGAAAACTTTGGTGACTAACCTGCTATTGCAATTTTTCAGTGTACCACATGGCAACACCACTACTACTGGAATGTACCACATGGCAACACTACTACTAGATTGAACTAGCATTTTCACCAAATGTACTAGAATGTTTTGGTTCTATCTCTTTCACTCTACTCAAAACTGAAATGCATAAAAAAAATGACAAAATGATACGCACTCTTTGCACACTGTCAAAGAATCATTGTACACAAAATCAACTTTGTTCAAATGAAAACAAAAAAACTAACCCATCTGGTGGATGATGGCACAAGCTTCGAAGAAAATTCTATTACAGTGAACCACATTATTTTAATGGATTTCTTCGCCAGTTAGTCGTCTGTCACTTCGTTTGTGCCATAATGTTTGAATATCCATTGCGCAGCATTTCAAAAATTGAGTTAAATCGTTGGTGAAATACAGCAGAAAATATTTTTAGTTTTTTTTTTAAATTGTAACTTGTTTTTAAAAAGAATGAAAAGCAAAGAATCAAGCAACTTTGATGGGATGGATTTTTTTAAACTAATAGTAGATGTAGTCCTTACTTTTTGATGCAGTACCATAATATGTCTTAAAGATTTTAATTGTTCTAAATAATTCTAATATAACCCTGAGGTTGATCAGACTTACAATGTAATTCTTGACATCATAGTAGGCAGTAGGCAATTTTATTTTAAAGTAAAATTCACTATGCTGAAGTGGAAATCAAAGCCTAACATCGAGGTATTCACACACAGTTTACCTAAACTACAGGTAACTCAACTGTTTGCATTAATATTACGAATAATTTTTATTATAGAACAAAAATGAAAGACTGAAAGCGGAATTTATATATTTCCTGGGTCCCAGATCATGAAACTTTTTGTTAGTCTGAATTTACATGGAACTCTTTACAGGATATCTTCGTCCTTTTTTCGTAGTTCATCAGAGTTCCATCATATTTCTTTTCAGGATTCCCCTAAAATAATCTTGATAATATCCAAACGTTTTCAGTAACATTCAAAGAGTTTTCTTGTTATCTCTTATAAATCACTCTCCGATTCCAGAACTCCCTCAAACTAGCAATAATTTCCAAGAATTGGCATAATTTTGTTCTCATCTTTCTCTATGAAATTCCATTAGAATATTCTTAATTATTTCTTTGTCACACTCTTAAGAATGACCGTCACACTATTCTCAGACTTATACGATAATTCCCTTTGAGCTGCTCCGTAAGTAAGGTCAGAATTTTTTTGAAATCCTTTCCAGTTTTTGCTAAGTACTCAAATATTTTGCCAAAATAGCTCAGAAATTGCCAGATGTTCTTTTGGCATAATTCCGATTAAATTTCTTAAAATTTTATAAAAATGAATCTCCATAAAAACATTGAACAGAATTCCATTGAAATTATTCTCACGATTCGTATCAGCATACTCCTTAAGTTTCATCATAAGAACTTGCTTTGATTTCTCTTCTGAATTCTATTTCCATTCTTCACAAAATCTCCATGCAATTGTCATCAGAGTTTTTAAAAGACAAGTGACACTGTCTTCAACCGGAGGTTGCACAGACTGAAAACTTAACACTAGAAAACTGACAACACACCACACCCAGTAGACCAGTAAGGCAATTTTCAGGTTGCGAAAAGTTCCACTGGCTGGAGCGGGAATCTAACTCTCACTTCTTGGCACACACAATACGCCTGAAGGACGGGTGACACCGCACGACCACGAAGCTTACAAAGATAGATGGAACTCTACTCAGAATCAACTTGAAATTCTCCTTTGGTTTCGCAAAGAATACGCCTCACACTTCACTGTAAACTATTTTCAACATTACCTTAAAATTCTGAAATTCTAGGGCAATTCAGAATTCTAAAGAAATTCAGACTGCTGTAACTCAATATTCACCGGTACTTTAAAAAAATGCTAAAAATTATCAGATGCCTTTCAAATTTTCCTTATGAATTATCCTCAAAAATCTCACAAACATACTTCAAAGTCCTGGTGGTTGTCTAGATTAAAATGCCTTGCTAATTTTCCAAGGCTGAATTTATTGTTTTCAATCCTGAACAGTTTTCGATTTCTCTAAATTAAAAAATTACGAAAATTCCTCCATATTGAAATTTTGATTTTTTTTAAATATATAAAATATATAAAAATTCCAATTAAACAAACATTCAGGCCCACTATTTTATAAAAGTTTGAAGATTTTTTTCAGCGAATAATCTTTTGAAAATGGCTCCATTTTCATGATTCTGCAACCCATTAACATGCAAACATGTTGTAAAAATTGCATGTACGATGTTGTAATAATTTCCAACGTTGATGGCCTTTAATAGCAGTTTTTATTTTTTGATTAGAGTGTAAATCTATTGCAATGATATTTTTAAAGCAACATGTTTGAAAAATCTGGGAAAATCTGGAACATATTTTAAAAATCTGGAAATATACGTGATCTGTCTGTGTATCTGGCCGGATGACCGAAAATCTGGAAAATCCAGATAAATCTGGAATACTGGCAACGCTGGCTATGGTAGTGCCGGGCTCGTGGATACTCCACGCTACGATACGACTACCAGTCTCAGTTTTTTTTTCTTTTGATAGTGTGCTACACTCTTTGAGAGTGGGCTCTCGCTCTCTTCGTCTTTCGCATTAAAATGCCTTTAAGATCGGACTCACATTTCCAATTGATGCGTTGAACGTTCGGCTCATTCGCACAGCGCTTCATTATAGGGCTCGGTTTGCTACGACATTCGAACGGACTCTTTCTCTCTCTCAATCGTCTGTTTCCCTGGCCACATATCAACCGACAGCGTACGTAAAATTTATACTAGGCAAACAAGGGGGCCATCTTGTTGAACAAAAAATATCATTCAAACTTCAATAAAAGTAAAAAAAAATGCTACTGACACCATTATCACAATCTCCCACTTAACCCAATGCCATTTCATCATTTGACCACGATTCTAGAGGAAAAGCAAATTTCTACTTACTTAGTTTTTTCTCTTACCTATCGACTGCGCCAATTGTAGTATCCCGTAGTGGAGCTCTTCTATTCTTTATTGAAAACACAAAATAAGACTATTCGTCTCCAATGCCATATTTTAACTGACTCCCGTTTATAATTTACTCTGCATATTGCCTTCGTGCCCTCACCGGCCTCACCGTCTTACTCTTTTAATCTGTCTCTCGTAAACCAACTCTCTCTCTCTCTTTGCTCACAACCCTACAGATTGCACGCTAGAATGCACGATGAACTTCTGATAAATTTATAGGCATGATTGCTGGGTTGAACGACGACTGGATTGTCAGCATTATCGACTGCATCACTTTGTTTTGTACTTCAAATATTTTAACTCTTTATTTTCTTCTATCTAATGTCGTTTTCGTTTTTGCGGTGGACACCGTCGAACACCGAAAGAAATCAGGGTGTAGCAATCGGTTGCTCCTTTCTTTACAAACAAATGGTGATGAGCTGCCCAGCCGAGGTCGGTGGGACTTTTCTGAGGCATAAAAATCTCTGGTCACGTCTTCCTTCGGAAGGGAAGAAAAGCCGTTGGTCCCGGCCCATGTGTGTTGAATGGGTGCGATATCCTGCGCAGATGTGGAAGCTGCCTTCCTGCACATTCGATTGCCGTCGATGGATGGCAATCGATGTCCGTCGGTGATTGGCACTAGGGTGCGGAACAGAGACCGACGTTAAATAAAGGAATGAAGAAGAAGAAGAAGAAGTGACAATGACTCGCGCTTATTGCTGCTTACACTACACCGGTGTAGTGTAGCAAAAACGAAAACGACATAAATCATGCAAATCGGGGATGGCACAATCCGCACACAAACTTCATTTTTCTTCGATTTTTACTCCGCACTTTCATTTGTTTATTGATGTTTAGTAAGGCTTTTCGCATTGTTATGAGGACATAGCCTTCTGCGAATGGTTTTGGTTCAGTCCTTCAAAGTTTCATTGGCATTGGCTGTCAGTGACGATTGTCAATTTTGGTTTTCAAATCTGACGCCAAATGCTAATTTTTCTCTGAATTGGTAATAATGATACAATTTGAAAGGGTCCGGGGCGTTTCACAAATTACGTCCCCATGGTAACTGAAATAAACACGAGTGCTGACCGGTTGGTTTTATGTTTGTTTGAGTGTTCAACGACGATTTAATGACAAGATGGCTTCGTTTTTTGTGAATGCGGCCAATTCAACGAGATGACTCAGTTGTAAGAGCAGAAAGGCTTCAGATGCTGAATGAGAGAGAAAGTGATAGTTAGTTTTATTTTTCCAGATGTTTGAGTACACGGCGAATGAGAACGACTCAAATTTGAGTTTAGTTCACTCATAATCGCCAAAAGTGCAGGAACTCAGCGATGAGTAAAATTTGTCCCATGGTTTCCTGTGGAAAACCTAAAAAATCTGCCGGAAAATGAGGAAATTGACGAAAATTTTATTCAGTCTCGGAATAGTACCAATAGACTAAGTGAATCCAATCTTTACTTTTCTCAAATTCAGGAATTTTTCCCTGGAAAATCCTGGAAAAACCTGGGAAAACATGAGGCAAATTAACTCATCGCTGAGTTCCTGCACTTTTGGCGATTATGAGTGAACTAAACTCAAATTTGAGTCGTTCTCATTCGCCGTGTATTCATTGACGATGATGGCTTCGTTCAAGCTGAAATTCAATATGGGAGGTATTCTCAAATCGAAAATCGTCATGAACAGCGATATTGCTCTTGATCCGTTTTGTTTAACGTTCTAGTTACACACATTCAACTGCTTGCGCAACTCGCTACCCAATTAGAATGTTGTGTCTGCGAAAATAAACCGTTCACCTCTATCGCATCTCTCATTTCCTTGCCCTTCTCTTACCCGCAGCTTACCACTTACTGTTTTTTTTCTCCAAAAAGTCAGCAAGTGAGAACACCTCTATAGCTAATTTAATCTTGGCTTCATTTTTTGTGAATGCAAACCATTTAACGAGCCGAGTCAGTTGTGCGAGCAAAAAGGCTAACAGATTGTTTGGATGCGGTTTTCAACGCAGAGAGTAAATTTAATTGTATTCTACTTTTAAAGTTACCCGCATTATCAAAGATACCCCGTTTCACGGTACATCATCTTTTTTTTTTTTGCTTGATTTGTTTTCCGTCGATCTTGTTTTCCGTGCTGAGCACCAATGCTACCGACGCCAAGGAAGCAGCTCCCACACCTGGACCCTACCTATCGACTCATCAACTCATGAACCGGGGACCAACGGCTTTACTTCCCTAGGCGTGATCAGAGATGTTATGCTTCAGAACATCCTGGCGGCGCCGACTGGGATTGAACCCAAGCCTGCTGGGGTGAGAGGTAATCACGCTTACCACTACACCACCGGCACCGCTATTGTACATCATCTTCCACAATAAAATTTATTCTTTAATTAATAAATAATAAAAGATTTAATCTCTCCACACACCACACGGACTCAAAAGTGCGGCAGTTTTTTTTTGTTTTTTTCCTTGATTTGTTTTTCCGTTGATCTTGTTTTCCTTGCTGTGCACCAATGCTACCGACGCCAGGGAGGCAGGCAGCTCACACACCTGAACCCTACCTATCGACCCATCAACTCATGAATCGGGGACCAACGGTTTTACCATAGAGGTAACTCTAAGACTAGTAGGTCCCGAAGAAACGTTCTCAACTTTTTGGCTCAGCTCTGGTACTATCTTCGGTCCCAAGCTAATCGATTCACCCCTCGAAACATAGGAAAATCCACGAGCCCCTCATTTTATCTATCAAACTTTCATAGCGAATCAAAACAAACATTGTGTAGTACTAGAATTTTGACTAGAATGGGGTACGTTAATCGATTTGCTTGGGACCATTAGGCTAGTCAAGTAGTGAGCCAATTTAAGCGGAAGCTTGCCGGCCCGAAAATAAAAAATATTTTCGGTACATTTTTATTTCTTTAAAAATATTGGGAAAAAATATCAAAAATCAAAGAAAATCAGTTTGTTCCTTAGATTTTTGTCAAAAATTACATGTAAATTTTTTTTCTATCTCATCATGAAAAAAAAATGAACTCTCAGCAAAACCGAAAAGTCGATGTTTTGTGGTTTTTTGAGTCCAACTTTATGCCATAATGACTTATAAAAAATGGTTTTGCACGTGAATTTTCTTTGAAAAATAAAAAAATATGTGATTTTCTTAAAATTTTGATATTTTTTTCCAATATTTTTAGAAAAATCAAAACGTAATTATTTTTTTCGGAGCGGTGAGCTTCCCCTTAAAGTCGTTAGTTTCGTATTGATTGTTGGTTTTACTCCCCCGTGATCAGAGATGTTATAACTCAGAACATACCGACAGCGCCGGGATAGAACCCAGGCCTGCTTGGATGAGAGGTAATTGTTGGTGTAACAACGGTCATGCCACCTTTCACTACACACCTTGATGCAAAGAGCTATCCTGTAGTGACAGTGATAGCGAAAGAGACGGTAGCAGCAACAATCAATACGAAACTAACGATTTTCAATTGGCTCACCATTTTAGTAGCCTATTGGTCCCAAGCAAACGATTAACGTACCCTATTCTAGTTGAAATTCTATTACTACACTATGTTTGTTTTGATTCGCTATGAAAGTTTGACAGATAACATCAGGGGTGTGTGGATTCATGCAGAACATGCAGGGGTGAGTGAAATAGCTTGGGACTGCTTGGGACCGTTGTTCTGGTACTGAGTGAGCCAAAAATAATAATGATTTTCTTCGGGACCCAGTGGTCTTAGAGTTACCTCTATGGTAGCAGAGCGAGAGCGCAGCATCAGCCTTCTGCTGTGTGCGTCATTTTGTATCATTCGCAAAAATAAACTCGATGTGTGTACATCTCGTGTTAATAAAGTTTATATTTATTTTCTTCACAATTAAAACTCGGCCTTTCATTCCACTGGAACTTCAGTCCAAGAGGTTATGGGCCCAGTTATCGTTGGAAGTGCTTGAGTTTTGTTGTTCGCGGAACGGTAGTGGATTTTTTTTCACCGGTGTTGTGAGTCGAACGAATCGAATCGTAACTTTGCAAGTGACCGGGTTTTGCTTGTGGAAAACAATATAGCGGGTTTTACTTGTGGAAAACAAGATGATGCGACCTGGAGCTCGAACGATGAGAAGGCGCAAGCGGTTATCGGCTTGGCATTGGAAGACACGCAGCTGATCCACGTTATGCAGAAGCAAACGGCGAAGGAGATGTGGGATGCGTTGAAGGATTACCACGAGCGCGCATCTCTGTCCAGCATAATCCACGTAGTGCGTAAGTTAATAACATTTGAAGGAGATGGCGGCTCTCCGGCTTCGGTTGGTGGCGCTGGGGGAAGAAGTCAAGGACAACTGGTTCGTTGCGTTGATGTTGTCCAGTCTTCCTAGATCGTATGATGGTTTGATCGTGGCACTTGAAAATCGAACAGATGCAGACATCACAGTGGACTTTGTGAAAGGTAAACTGTTGGACGAAGGTCGACGTCGTGCTGAAAGTGAGAGTGATAGTACTTGTGAAAAGGCACTGGTCATGAACACAGCTAAACTGAAGTTTGCAAGTAAGCACTACGTGAAGAAAGAAGTGTTGTGTCATTACTGCAAAAAGGAAGGACATTTTCGACGGGATTGCCGGAAATTAGCGCAGGACAAGCGGGAAAAAGAGAAGACGGATGGTCAGAAGGTGAGTATGGCCATCAAATCCGGTTCTTTTTTTGAAACGTGCTTGGCAGCAGGCGAAGCCGATAGAACTGATTTCCGGTACCTGGATTCAGGTGCCACAGCACATATGACGAGTAACGCGTCGTTGCTGGATGGTGTGGATAAATCTAAGGCAACGGCGGTCTGCCTGGCGGATGGAAAATCCATCAAGTCAGCTGGAAGTGGTATCGGTAAGCTAGTCTCCTTCAACGGAGATGGCATCAGGATAAACGTTCGGCTCGAAAACGTCCTGCATGTTCCATCGCTCGCTGGTAACCTGCTGTCGGTGAGTAAAATCACAGATTTGGGTTTTCGGGTGCTGTTTGGGAAAACGGAGTGCCATATCCTGAAAGGAGAAGAAATAGTGCTAGTTGGGCAGCGTAAAGGAGGGCTGTACCACTTGAAGCAAGCTCCGGAGAAGGCATTTCTGGTTGATCCAAAACATGCAGACCTGTGTCGTCATTTGTGGCATCGTCGTTTCGGACATCGCGATGTGAAAGCTGTAGACAAAATAATACGTGATAACCTGGGGTACGGGTTAAAAGTGGATCCTTGTGAAGTTCAGTCGGCGTGTGGTCCGTGTTGTGAGGGGAAGATGGTTAGAGAGTCGTTCCCAAAAGTGTCGGACAGCAAATCTAGCGCGGTAGGAGATCTAGTGTCAGTGTGCACTGTGGACGGTCCAATGGAAGAAGAAACGCCAAGTGGTAATCGATTCTACATCGTTTTGGTAGACGATTACAGTCGTCACACGGTAGTGCATCTGTTGCGTCGGAAGTCGGACGCAGAAGAGAAAATTCGGGATTTCTGCAGTCTGGTGAAAAATCAGTTCGGGCATTATCCCAAGAAGATTCGTTCTGACGGCGGTGGCGAGTACACGGGTGGTTCGTTGCGAAAGTTTTTCACGGAGCGTGGAATAGTTCATGAGCAGACGGCACCGAGTTCACCACAGCAAAATGGTGTCGCCGAGCGGAAGAACCGCTATCTCGTTGAGATGCTGCGGCGAGGGGGGCGACACATCTAAATCTACATCATAGATGCTCGAAAAATCTCACGCCAGCGAATAAATCTACGAAAAATCTTCTTGCCATTTTAAGCATCTAAATCCATCTACTCGCATCGACTTCCATCTTTTTGCAGGAAATCTTCAAAATCTTCATCAATCTTCCTAAAATCTACTCATCGTACGTGCAGCTAAGCACAGCAAAACAAAATCGTTTCTGCATCGAAGATAGAGTCGCCCCCCTCGTGCTGCGGTGTATGCTTTCCGAGTCACGGTTGAACAAGAGGTTTTGCAGAATCGTTTGCCGTCATCTACAGTCTGTAAGACACCGTTTGAGCTCTGGAACAAGAATAAACCTTCCTACGGTCATCTAAGGATCTTCGGATCGAAAGCGTACGTGCATGTCCCCAAGGAAAAGCGGCGCAAGCTGGATCTCACTGCTGAGAAGCTAGTGTTCGTAGGGTATGCTGACGGTCGTAAGGCGTATCGTTTCTTGAACCCTGAAACGGATATGATTATGATTAGTGCAAAGTTCTTGGAGCTATGCAATACGAAAGAGGCTGTTCGGATCCAGGGTCTAGAAGCAGGAGGAGTACTGGAAGTACCGCTAGTGTTGCCATCAGGAGATGAGTCTCGGGATGAGACGGATGGGAATGGGTCATCGGAAGAAAATTCGGAGTCGGTAGAAGAATTCATGGAATCGGTAAAAGACGGCCAGGATCTGAATGGATCGTTCTACGATAATGCTTCGGAAGGAAACCAATCGTTTCATGGCTTTCCTTTAGACGAAATAGCACGGCGTTCGAGAAGGTCAACGAAGGGTATCGCGCCTCAGAGACTGATTGAAGAGATTTTTGCTGCGGAGTCTGTGGATACGGAGGTGGTCGAACCAAGATTCTTGAAGGAAGCGGTGACCTGTGAACAGAAAGAAAGTTGGAAAGCGGCAATGGTTGACGAGCTGAAATCTCACGCACAGAATGGGACGTGGGAGCTTGTTAACTTACCTGCTGGGCGAAAGGCTGTTGGCTGTCGCTGGGTGTACAAGCTGAAGAGGAACGCAGCTGGTGACATCATCAAACACAAGGCTCGTCTGGTAGCTCAGGGATATTCCCAAAAGTACGGAGTTCATTACGACGAGATTTTCGCACCGGTATCCAGCCACACCACACTGCGGGTGCTGTTAGCCGTTGCTAGCAAGAAGAGAATGACGTTGAAGCATTTGGATGTGAAAACGGCCTACTTGTACGGCGATTTGAACGAGGAGATTTTCACGGTGTCCTTGTGGAAATGGGGTTCCAGCAAAGTGTTGCTGATCCGTGCCTGAACACAATGCTGATTCATGGAAAACGTGTATACCTCATTGTGTATGTGGACGATATTTTGGGTTGGTTGCGAAGATGAAGCGAAGATCGAAGCGGTGTATGAAACGCTGAAGCAGTATTTCGAAATCACCAATCTTGGAGAGCTCAAATACTTCTTGGGACTAGAGATTCGGAAGGAACATGGAAAGTACAGTGTTTCAGTGGAAGGGTACATCGATCGTGTTGCGGAGAAGTTTGGGCTCCGTGATACAAAGCGGGCGAAGACGCCAATGGAAGACGGTTTCCAGAGCACGGAAGATAAGAGTCCGCAACTGTCGGACGGGATGGACTATCGGAGTATTGTTGGAGCGCTTCTCTACATTTCCGTATGTGCTAGGCCGGATGTAGCAGCTAGCGTAGCGATATTGGGTCGTAAAGTGAGTGCACCTACGGAGGCGGATTGGATAGCGGCAAAACGTGTTGTCCGCTATTTGAAGGCAACGAAAGAGTGGAGATTGAAGTACAGCGACGCGGCTGGAAAGCTAATCGGATATTCGGATGCCGATTGGGCTGGTGACCTTGGTACAAGAAGATCAACAACAGGATTCGTCTTCCACTATGCCGGTGGAGCAGTATCGTGGGCTAGTCGAAGGCAAAGTTGCGTCACATTGTCTTCGATGGAATCCGAATATGTGGCGCTGAGTGATGCTAGTCATGAACTGATCTGGCTTCGGAGCTTGCTGAAGGACATGGGTGAACAGCTGAGCGATTCTGTCAAAGTGATGGAGGATAACCAAAGCTGTATCCAGTTCGTAACGTCAGAACGTAAGAGTCGTCGGTCCAAGCACATTGAGGTGCGGGACATTTCGTGAAGCAACTGTGTGATGACGGATGCATCGAGTTGCAGTATTGTCCAACTGAAGACATGGTGGCTGATGTACTCACTAAACCGGTGGGTTCAGTCAAACAGATGAAGTTTGCACGGATGCTGGGATTGTCGTCATAGGATGGCAGTGTTCGTTGAGGAGGAGTGTTGGTGTAACAACGGTCATGCCACCTTTCACTACACACCTTGATGCAAAGAGCTATCCTGTAGTGACAGTGATAGCGAAAGAGACGGTAGCAGAGCGAGAGTGCAGCATCAGCCTTCTGCTGTGTGCGCCATTTTGTATTATTCGCAAAAATAAACTTCATGTGTGTACATCTCGTGTTAATAAAGTTTATATTTATTTTCTTCACAATTAAAAACTCGGGCTTTCATTCCGCTGGAACTTCAGTCCAAGAGTAATCACGCTTACCACTACACCATCAGCGCGGCTTGTTGATAAACATTGAAACACTTATGAAACGAACAGAAATTTCCTTGATTTCCTTTGTTAATGAATTATCTCACATTGCGTAAATTCAGAAAAAATATTAGCAAGCTTAGATTTTTACGTACCATCACGCATGTTAAGAACTCAAAATGTATTTCAAATGCCACCTCACAGAAGGAATTATGGTAAAAATTGACCAATCCATAGAATGATGAGAGTGTATAATGATTATTGTGAGCGCATAGATCTAACTATGTCTCAAGATACACAAGGAGAACACTAACTGCTAGGCTTTCATCTCGTTAAGTTTAAAACAATTTTTATTTCCTAGATATTTGTATATGTAGTCTACATTGATTGACAATTTCAAATAAAACGTATGTTTTAAAATAGCATGTAAGGTAACAGCACTATTGTAAAACGGTCTACACTGATCGAAGACAAATAAACAAATAGAACCTCCTTCCGAAGGAAGGCCTTGTTGTCTTATCAAGCAGCACTTCTAGCATAACATCTGAACTCGAAATGCTGCATGATATTATTGGATTAAAAATTCCAAGAAAAACTATATGCGTTGTGTACCGTTCTCCCCTACTACCATAACTCTAAATCCTTTTCTAACTCCTTGTTCACTTGAATATCTATTTAGAGATAGTTTACCTTTTCCCCTCGTTTTTCTTATTTTCTATCTCTGTTTCTCTTCTATTATCTTCCATTTTCACGCTGCAAGGATGCTGATTGCGATATATCAATATGTAAGCGTAAGTCCATAGGCCAACATCGCAATGCCATATATCTAGAGAACGAGAGAAGATATCACTAAATGGACAACATTTTCGGCCTTCTGAATCACAAAATCACGTGTTTACTTATAGAAGCATATGTTTTATTTAAAAAAGTTCATCGTTCGACATTTTGGACTCCGCCTCTATTTATTTCCTTGATTTGTTTTCCGTCGATCTTGTTTTCCGTGCTGAGCACCAATGCTACCGACGCCAGGGAGGCAGCTCCCACATCTGGACCCTACCTATCGACTCATCAACTTATGAACCGGGGACCAACGGCTTTACTTCCCTTCCGAACATCTATATGTCAACGAAAAAAGCTAATTTTTTGGTTTATTACATGATTAGTCCGAATAATCATTTTCCACATGGGAAAACATGTCCCCGAGCGATTTAAAAAAAAATAAGCCCACCCCACCTAAACGTGGGCTCGCGGTTATGCTCGCTATGGTTACTTGTTATTGGTAGCGATAGGGGTGCCACTTACCTGTATTTAATAAATTTACACATATGAAGTTTGTTACCGCACGCTGAGTGTACTTGAAACACAAATTAAAACAAACCCAACGAACGCATATTTTTGTTTATTGGTCATATTTTACTTATACAGAGAAACTAATATGACATATGCTATAACAATCTGTAACCCGCAAATCATGCTATGTTTAGAATAACGTATCGTATATCACCAAGTACTATTACTAAATACAAGTCGAGCTACATAATAATGGTACTCGGGGTATGCACAAAGATCCGTGTAAGCATTTACACTCTCGTAACAATACCATGATCCATTAGAGTGTAATGAAATTTATGAATTTACGAGGATTTTCATATTGATATGCTTTGCGAAAACACCTAATATTTATTAACACTTAACACTTATTTATATTCCATTGGATACTGTCGTACTGCGTCTACTCTGAGCGTTCATCTGCTTGGAGCTCATATCCGAGTTCTAGAATAGTCATAAAAATAAAGATTGAGGCTCATGTGCTAGTGATATGAATTTGAACTGAAAAGTTTAAATAAAACATAAAAAAATTGCCGGAGGAGTTTGAAATAAAAACTGTTTATGTTTTAAAAATGTATCCGAGTAAAGTCCCACCATACTAATCATATTTAGGATTAAAAGTTGGCTCTCGTGCCGAACACAAAAACTTTCGATATGATGATGATGGTTTCAAAATTCATTCACGGTGAAGTATGACAGAGAGTTTTTAAAATGCATTGTATTGAATTTGGTTTTCGCTGCGAGTGAAAAAAATTAAAGGGTTGTGTCCTAGACACGACCGTAGTATGACGTAGAACCACACAAAATTGATGTTTTTCATGCATTTTTGACTATTATACTGTTTAGAGAACAGCCCAGCAACAGTGACTGCAACCCTATAGCCAACACCCAGATTGAATAGTAGGCTTCATTGTTTCGACGTTCGTGTATGGTAATGAGAATATCGCGTTGGGAGCACGAGATATATTCTCTTCGAAGATCCGCTGCCGGCTTTAAGCCGCAGTGGTGAATATTTAGGTAGGAGCACTGAACGATAAGAGAGGATCTCTCTGTCGATAACAGCCGATGGAAAACATCGCCTGCTATCGACCGGGATCATACAATTACCAGTAGCTTAGGATATTCAGTGTTAGTTCGATAACCAATCGAGATAGAAGGACGGGATGATCCTTAGTGTAATTTGTGTAATGATTGTATAGATGTTAGTTTGTTCTGTAATAAAATATACTTTGTGAGTCCGTTGTTTTGAACCTACGTCGCGTGTGTGATTTTGTGAAGAAGAAAGAAGTTTTGTGTGTCTGGTTGCTATATTCTTCCCAACCTGCTTCAAATCCCTAAAACCAAGGACCACGGGATAGCAATTACACCGCCAAATCCACCATCCATGATTCTGCGAGTGTCGGGAATAAAGAACCGTACAGCCTACATCCATCGAAGGTAATCAGCTCAGCGTTCCTGACAATACTTTATCTTAAAATTTTCAAGTATTTCAATGTTTCGGTTATGGTTCACTCAAAACAATTTAAACATTTTTCTTGACAAATATTTTAATGTGAAATTCCTCATGATTTTCATTTGACCACACATAAACAGAATCCACTTAGAAGTACACATGAAATTTTTACGCAAATGAATAGTATGTGTGGTCACGCGTGTGGAACACATAAAAACTCCAGAACAAGATCCTTAGGATGATTCTAAACAGTCCATGACCCGGAATTCTGAGTTTCACCGCCTGGCTGGCCTTCAGCCTCTCGAAGAGCGACGAACGGAGACACCTGTCTGAGATCAGATCTTCAGATCATACGTGATATAGCACGTTAATTAAGTTAGACTCGTAGTTAGGTAGGTTATCAAATTTTTCAATTAAAACAAAACACACCCCCCAAGGGGTATTCTGTCAACTAGATGAAATACGCAAATACTAAATTAGAATATCCAATGAACAAAGATGAAGAGCCAGATAGGCTAATCAATTGAAATGTAAAATCAATGTGTACACCATAATCAACAGAAATAAACGAAATTTTACTACTACTACTTTTAGAGTCAGTTGTGTGTAATTCATCAACATAATATCATCGAATATGTCTTTCAAGCAATTTTTTTTTTCTCAAATTTGAAAGTTTTGGTTCGGGAAGAAATTTAGGGAAAAACTTCTGTTTTTACTAATAATTGTAGTTTGTTTAAAATTTATTTCCCGGAAAAAAGTGATCGTCAAAGTCCATGTCTTTTTCAGATTATTGTTGAGGGGGGGGAGAGGTTGTTGTGAAGGGGGAGGAGGGGGTTTACAAATATTGCATTTTCTCATTCCTCATTGTGTCGCATTTCTCATTGTGGTCACGCCGTGATCCACCTTTAGCCACTGACTTGGTCCTGCTTGCTTGTGGTTTGTTAAAGATGTATTTCCCGGAAAAAAGTGATCGTCAAAGTCCATGTCTTATTCGGGTTATTGTTGAGGGGGGGGGGGGAGAGGTTGTTGAAGGGGGAGGGGCAGGTTGTTGAGGGAGAGGGAGAATTTGTTGTGAAGGGGGGGCAGGTTTACAAACATTACTTTTCCTCATTGTGCCGCATTCCTCATTTCACGCCGTGATCCACCTTTAGCCGCTGACTTAGTCCGAAGCGGGAATGAGCAGAGGCAGGAGAGCAGCGCTGATTTATATCTTTTCATGTTCAAGCAGAATGATGTGCAATCAAGTGGTATTCGTTTATGATGACTGGGTTTGGGAAAAAGGCTTATTTCATGAAAACAGTGATAAAATTATCATTTGTACATTTTCAATAGTTTAATTACAGAGAAAGTGGGAAAATATTTATTTCAGCAGGTTCGTAATGTAATATCCTTTCGATTGGCGTATTTGGATTTTAATTTCATCTATAAATGACAAAGTTACAAGCGTACAAAACCTAACACTCCTTCACCACACATATTTTTTGATTTGCACCCCAGTATAGTCGACAAAGACGTAGTTCTACGTCAAAAAAAAAGTTGAAATCATTCTATCGCATAGAAATTGAAAAAAAAACAATAACTTAAATTGAATTGATTTGTGCAGTTCTGTTGATTATACATTTTTTTTATGGTTGTTATAGTGTAGCGATATCACAAATATTTGAAAAAAATCGTAATGTTTAATGTTACTGTTTTGCTCAAATATAGCAAAAAATAATGTGTTTATCAACTTGATTGCTTCAGAAGAAAAGTTCCTTGGCTTATTTCACGTCAAATAGATGGTAAAAAGAGTGTCTGCACTGTTCTGACAGTCACTGACAGTTTCTAATAAAATTCACATGTAGACTAAACAAAACATATGACGGACACATCCGCCCACTATCTTTCAGTAACCAAAAGATAGCTAGAAAAGTTAGCTTTCAGATAGGCTTTAATGTGTTTTGCGATTTTTTGTGAAAGATGATGATTTTTTGTGAATAACAAGTAAAGTGTTCGTTGGAAAATATCCGTTTCTAAGTTAAATAATTTGCGGTGTATACTGTAGCAAGCTTCACAATGCCTTTTCAAAGCACACCAACACGCACACACATACACACACGCACCATATATCTATCTCTTATGGTTAATGAGTTATGATTTTTTTTAAACAAGCAGGTTAGGGTGGCTCCTAGACAATCGGCATTCTTTAAATATATTTTTATACGTTCATTCCTCGTGAAATTTTCATACTTCAAGAACTTTTTATGACGCATATTTTTGCTAAGTTGTTATCTCTTTTATTTGAAAAGTTATGGCTTGTTTTTGCTGAAAAATATTACTTATTTTAAATTAAATTAAATGCTTTAAACGGAAAAAAGCTCTTGCAGTTTTTTACCATCTCCATTTTGAGATATTGACAATTGAAAAGAGCATTTTTTCGAAAAAAAATAGCCTTTTAACTTTCCAATCAAAAAAGATAGTAACCTAGTTGCTTGAGCAAAAATATGCGTCATCAAAAGTTCTGCATGTAATCAGAACAATGTTTTACGAGAAATTAACGCATGAAAATATATTCAAAGAAAACCGTTTTTAGTGGCCACCCCAACCTTTTTGTTTAAAAAAATCATAACTTATGAACCATAACAGATAAAAACGTTGTTTTTTGAACAAAGTTGCTTTGAATTGTATGTGTTACAACTGTTTAGAACACTGCTTTGGTGTTTTCTCAAATAATAAAAAAAAAGTTTGTTAATTCACCAATTTTATGGACCACCCTAATTTAACGAACATAAAAAAAATGAACAAAAACTATGAAGCAACTTTCCCTAAGAAACCAGAAACCTAAAACTGACGGTTTGGGCACAAACATTTTTGTCTTCCTAAATATGGCTTTGGGACCATATTGCATCGGTTTTGGTTCTACTATACTCCTTTTTGTGACGTCTTGATTGTCAAGTTTTCTTCGTACAGCAGGGCTGGTAGTGCTGATGCAATATAATAGTAGTGACTTTAGTGACTAAAATTACGGAAATAGTGACCAAATAGTGACTTGTAAATACTTAATAAGTAACTATTTATATGGTAACTTAGAAATTCAAACACGGTTTGATATTGAAATAAACTTGTTATGTCTTGGAACTTAAAATAAAATTTCATAAATTCCTCTAATTTATTCGAATCTCCTATGAAGTGCTTTTGAAGTGATTTGAATAATTTACTTTTGCTTACGTTATACATGATTGCCTAGCAAATAGTAATTCCCATTTTTTTATGAGCTTGAATTTCATTTTGCGTTCGAAATGTTTAAAATTTTGATATATCTAGGTAGATAACTTTGAATTCAGAATTTCTTCAGAATGATCTCAAGAACTTTTTTAGAATAATTTCCCTTCTCTTAAACTTAAAGGCAAATAAGCTTTTACAATAATAATATTGCAAATTCATTGCAGAACAATTAAAAAAATTCTTGGCCATAGATTATTTTCGTAGTTGGAAATGCTTAACATCAAATATCAGAATTATAGTGGACATTTTATACGGCAGATGAGGAGATGAAAGTAAAGAGTTGATAGTTCCGTCACAGACAAACAGACGTAACTCTTTGGAAACGTTTTTCTTGAAAACATAGTATCTCAAAACATAGGACCTCAGTAACGACATCTCTCTGGCTTATCGCGGAAAACAAGGTTGCTCGCTAACTCGTAAACAATATTGCATAAAAGTTCTATAGAATGTATAGAAACGTTAAAGTGATCCGCAGCCAGCGCTGCGGCGAGTAGTTCGCGGAACTGATAATATTTAAATCAACCGTTAAATGCGTGAACGAAGATACACAATCAAAAGTTACGTCTGTTTGTCTGTGGTTCCGTTATAGTAAAGCAGTGTGAAATTTGTATATTGCAAGTAGAAAGCGATAAAGGACAATTTTGAGGAAGGTAAGAATCGAGTAGAGCATCTCCTTTACCAAGCTCATCCGATAATGAGGTGGTGAGGGGTGTTTCCCTCTGCCACCACTGACAAAAGGGATGATCGCTGATTTGCTCATGTACCTCCGATGTGCGGAAACAGTTCTATCGATTGTTTCACACTCAAGTCGCCATCTGAAGTAAACAACTACCCGTTTCGCACCTTTCTCAAAATTGTCCTTGCTCGCTTTCTACTTTGTATATACAATATTTACACTGCCGTACTATAACGGAGCTATAAACTCTATAATTTAATGTCCTCATCTATCGTATAAAATCTGCACTTCAAGTCTGATATTTGACGTTAAGCATCTCCGACTATGTAAATCGTTAAATTCACACATGAAGTAGATTATTTTCGATTTTTATTGATTCTTCTAGGAACTCACTGAAGGGCTCCTTCCATAAATCTATTTTAAATTTATTTGAATGCTCCTTAGAATGTCCATGCAATTAACCTCAGAAATTTAATAAATTTCTGCTTATAATAACCTTGGACTTCTCCCCGGCATTCATTCTCCTTATAATTCCCATAGTATTTCCTCAGAATTCTCAAAACAAAAATCCATCACCGAATAACTTTGAAACTCCTCTCAGAATTCCTTTAAGATTGAACCCTCAAAATTCGATTCCATTGGAAATTATCGGAATTTATTTCGAACTCTTTAGATCTTTAGATCACTCCAAAATTCTTTTAGAACTATCTGCATGGAGTTCACGGGATTTTCATGGAATTTTCATCAAAGCTCCCTTAAACAAAATTTCGAAAATAATTTTGGATTATTATTTAAATTCTCATTAGAATCCTCATCCAATCATCATAGAATTCTTCCCAGAACGCTCGTTAAAATGCACTCTCAATTATATTGGAATTATTTCCAAAATTGTTTCGGAGCTGAATTTTGCGTCTCTAATAATTTAAACAATAATCAAAAGCGACGCTCGTATGTGTTAAGCCAAGTTTAACTATATAGGTAAACCTGCCTTAAGGTTTAAGCGGAGATGAAGAAATCGGTTCTCAGAGCACTTAATTTTACATTAGGCATTCGTAGTCTGTACTTTGGTATTCTTCTCTGATATATCTTGGTGTCATCCCTTTAAATTTCTCCTTTAAATTTCTCTTAAATTCTTTAAATTTATCTTAAAATTTACTTTGGATTTTTTAAATGCTTAATCATCCTTGAATGACTGTTCAAAATCTTTCACAGATAAAGGGTGTTATTAAACTTCATTTTAGCATTTTACTCGTATTTTATTTACAGTCCATACGCAAATGCCCGCACCTTGGCCTTAACCCCGGCCATAAGATTCTGCACAACCTGTGAATCAACCGTTTTTTGCATGTAAACCCATACTTTCTTCAGTTCCTCGACTGTCTTCACTACCTTAGGTCGTTTAAGAAGGTGCTGCTTCATAATCGCCCAGTACTTCTCGATGGGGCGGAGCTCCGGAGTGTTGGGAGGGTTGAACATTTTCGGCACGAAATTGACCTTATTGTCCGCATACCACTTCAGCACGTCCTTGGAGTAGTGGCATGAGGCCAAATCCGGCCAGAAGATTGTTGGGACGTTGTGGGCCTTCAGGAGAGGAAGCAGCCGCTTCTGGAGGCACTCTTTTATGTACACCTGTCCGTTCATCGTGTCCTGGGTCACGAAAGGTGCACTCCGCTTCCCGCACGTACAGATGGCTTGCCAAACCAGGAATTTCTTCGCAAATTTGGACATCTTCTGAGTGCGGACATGCTCCGGAACGCTGAACTTATCCTTGGCCGTGAAAAACAGGTTGCCGGGGATCTGTTTGAAGTCGGCCTTCACATATGTTTCGTCGTCCATGATGCAGCATTCAACTTTCGTCAGCATGTTGAGGTACAACTTCCTGGCACGGGTTTTGGCGGACTTGTTCTGCTTCTCGTCGCGATTAGGGGCCTTTTGTACCTTGAACGTTCGAAGCCCAGCCTTAGTTTTGGCCTTCTGGACAAAACTTCAGCTTAGGTGCAGCTTCTTAGCCACATCCCTAACGGAGGCGTTCGGATTTCGGTTGAAGGCCCCAACTACGCGGTTGTGATTTTTGGTATTGTACGGAATACTTTTTCCTTCACTTCTGGGCTTCCGATCGGTGGTCAACCGTTCCTCGAACCGCTTAATCACTCGCGACACCGTGGAATTCGCGATTCCCAACGTTTTAGCGATGGAACGATGCGAGAGATCCTTGTTCTCGTGATGAATGCGCAAGATTTTATCACGCACGAGCTGTTCTTTCGACTCCATTTCCGCGAGTTTTGATCACAGGACTTTAAAACTTGCAGGATGTAAATAATGCACTATGAACTAAATCCACCCAAATTTTCATCAAATTCTACCCAACGGTTAAAAAGTTAGAGCAATTTCATAGTGTGGCAATTTCATCGTGGACGCCCATTAAAAGCCTTTGGAAAGCTTCGAAGGTTTACAATTTATTTTCTTGGAGAGAAGGTATATTTCCCCGATTTTTAATCAAAATTGAATTTTCAGGGAAAGATGGTATATTTTTCCCAATTTTTAATCGAAATTGAAGGCATTTCCCAATAGTTTTCCTGGTGCTCTAAAGTTTTGCGGTTCACTGATTTTTTAACAGATATGTATATTTTTTTAAAACTACTGTAGACTTTCTTAGTGCCAAGTACTCAATTTCAACATTTTGTAGATATTTTTAAATTTCTTTTTATTTTAGTAGTGAAAAAGTGACTTTAGTGACTATTTTTAAGGAAATAGTGACTTTAGTGACTTTTTGGTGTAAAAAGTGACTTTTTAGTGACTGGCTTCAAAATAGTGACCAAGTCACTAAAAAGTGACCTGCTACCAGCCCTGGTACAGCTAAAAACATCCATTTCAATTGTTTTTTTTGCCTATTTGCAACAATTTTGAGGTTTTGTCCAACTTTTGTTCTCAGGGGAACCACTGTGACCGGCGCCGCTAAAAGTGCAGTAGTTAAAAACATGGTTTTCTTTATGTCTCAATATTATATTATGTATTATAATAGCAGGTGAAAATCAACAGTGGTATATCCACTCTATCGAACGCTTTACTAAAATCATTATATAATGTTTCTACGTAATTTCCCTTATCAATTACATTTAAAGCATATGTTGCAAAATGTATCAAATTAAGCTGTAGATCGACCTTTAACAAATCCATGTTGTTTACTAGTAATGAGAGATTTAACTTGGGAAAATATGTTGGCATTGATGATGGACTCGAAAAATTTAGAATAATATTATTTTCTACCTTGGTATTATGTTCTTCATATGCATTTTTCATTTCTTCATTCAGTTTATCGTATATTTCTAGATAAAATGTAAGATTTCCTTCACTAAGGTTTTTTTTATAAGTCTTATTTGCTTTCTGTTTCTTATTTTTCAGATTGATAACTTTTTTATCGTACCAAACTGGTGTCTTGGAATTATGATGAATACTGCTTTCATTTACTAAAGTTAACAAATTTTCTATAGCCAATAAAAAAAATCCTTAAGTACCGAAAATATTCAGTAAGTCCGTAACATAAATTAGCGTTTCACAAATAATCTGTAAATAATGTTTCGGTGAAATAATAATTAATTCAACTAAAATTTCACTGAATAATTTGTAAAAATCTACCGAACTGTTCGGTGACAAAACACTTTTTTGAGATTTACAGATTTTTCGGTAATTTTAATAAGTACAGAACTATTTACCGAACATTCAGCTGTTGAGATTTCGATATTTTGTTTTATAGATATCTGTGTAGACATAGAAATTACTCCATTTATCAGTAGTAACCAGATGAGCAACTACATAACCCGCTTAATGTGTCATAGCGAAACATTCATAATATGAATGGGGTTAGAAGAAAGGGGTGTAAGTGACTTTGGTTGGTTCTCTTAATCGACTTTCTCTTTTGATAGCCACAGCGCTATAAACAGAGCAGTGTTGGAAAAATATCAAAAAATCAAATCTCATCAAAGCCCAAAATCACGCCCAAGATCACTCAACACTCAACAAAACTCACCAGCTGCACATCTCTCCAAACTGTGGGGAAATTGAGTTTCATGATTTTTGCTTTACACCAGAACGCAACCGATACTTCCACAACGGCTAGCAGCAGTCGCTTCGTATCTGCCATCGGTTAAGAGAAAAAAGATATAGCATTATTATACCTTCTCTTTCTAAGAAAACGAGGGGCAACTTTAACCTTTTTTGTGAATAGTCTCGCAATATCAAAGGAGCTTGTCAAATCAATATCAAGCATTATATTTTGCTCCAATATCACGCGTGTGGAGAGCGTGTGGAGAGCGTATGAGAGGGGAAAAATATCTATTTGCGTTAAAATTGAAAAAAAAAAAAAAAAAATATTTCCAAGCATTGCGAAATCATAGATTATAAAGTTATAATGTTATTATGTAGTCTACGGTTTTGATTGCACCACAAATATCGATATCCGTTGCAAAATGTACTGAATTTTCGCCCAGGATCTTTGATGAAAATTATGTCAGCAATTTTTATTTTATCAATCAAAGACTCATATGCACATAACAATAAATCTGGTAACAGCCAAACGTCAAACCAAGGGGTGATTGATTGAATTTATGGCGAGTGAAAAAAGCTGGATAATATTGGGCAATTTGAGAAAACCATTCATAATTAATGTTACTCCAGCTAGCACATAATTGAGACAATTGACATTGCAATAAAATAATAAGGGACACATTTTGTACATCTCTATATTTCATACCAGAAACATACACATCTTTTCTATAAAATAAATGTTAACCATTTAAGGATATCTAAATCAAATAACCAAGCTTTAACAAATTATCAGCTTATTATATTAATGCTTAAAACATCAGACGATGTGGATGGATATATTAGATTCTGTCAGAACAATTGTGTGATGGAAATAAGGATCTCTATATCAGAATATGATGGTCAACTAAACACATTATGTCCACTTTAAATTACAATGGGTTTCGCTTTTTTTGGTTTTACCTGATTAGACCAATCACCGGTTGGAACGGTTGCCTTGTAAAAACGAGAACTGGTCTTATTGAAGATGGGCAGGAGTTCATTTGCCTCATCGGAGAGTGCCTGAAATGGAAATCAAATAAAATGACTGTATTAACGTTAAGAAAACAAATCAACTCAACATACCTTTAAATATATCACAGCATCCGACCCGTATCCTTCACATGAGTACAGCACCAAGTCACCATGGAAATAACGAGCATACAGCCTCGAGATTGGTAATCCATAGCCGTACCCTTAAAATAGAAATAATAGTTTATGCAAAAGTTTTTTATGTAGAAAATCCAAACATACCGGCCAATGGAACAAGCGGAAGATCAGATTTCGATTTTGGTGGTTGCGGTGCTGTACTGTACATGTACTTGAACAGTTGGTCGACGTGGGATCTGGGAATACCACCTCCACGATCTGACATTTTAACACAGATATCTTCTTTGCCTTTGACGATAGTCACTTTGAGGGGTGGGATATCATCCTCGGCACCATGGTACTCCATAACGGCACGCATAGAATTTTTAAATAACTCAAACAGCATATGATACAGATGCGAAGGTACGTAAACAATTTTAATAGGTTTTCCATTTTCCAGATCTAAAAATTATATAAAAAGTGAATCTTTAAAGATTTTGTTCTTGGTTTTATGTACTAGACCCGTCCATTTTCACAAAAATAATTCCGGATCCCACCGATTGTTCCTCGTGTTAAGTTGAGCTTCTGATTCAGCAAAATCATTGTTGATTTAGAGGTGTTTTTGTGATTTTTTATGTAATTTCTGTCTTATAATATTTGTATCTCGAGACTGAAGGCATGAAAACTGCTGTAACAACTTGCATACGAATGCTAAATATGTTATGGACCAACACAATAAAAAGAATGTGTCGAGTTAGAATGATTTTATTTATTTTTTACATAGTTTTGTGCTTAGAGATGTACCAAAAAGCATTTTTTACAGTAGGGGAAATGTATGTAATGTCGGCCCAAGTGTCCCTAATTTGGGCCCATACATAAATTCAGCAATTGACTAAATTTTCAATAGCAAAAATATCCACTAGTACCGTCCCAATTACGCGTTCATTTAGATACAATAGATAAATAGCAGATTTTTAGCGATGGCCCCAATCTTAGATCCATAGGCCAACATTAGAGCCATTTCCCCTATTTATCGATTTCTTTGCCCTTGTAATTTAAAAACATCCACGTTACGGCTGAATGTTCCTTGCACATTTTTCGACATTTTGTTCAAACGTAGTTTTTATGTATCTTTCACAGATTAATTTATAACAATCTAAACGGAGGTTGTAATGGATAAAATCCACACAGTCAGGTAGAGCGCCAATCAGATTAATAAAATAAAGTAGTTTTTTACTGACGACTGATGAACTAGAATAAGATGGAGCAACGAATGAATCTCTAACACGAAGAAAATTTGGTCACGTTATCTCATGAAGGGGCATGCAATCTGAAGGTTGTGAGTTCGATGATATCCTCCCCTTACTTCGGTGTGAACTATTTTTTATTATTAATTTCTATGGCTATTGAATGTCTAAAAATCTTCAATTTGAAGCAGTTATCATGAAGTAAAGAGACCACAGAATATGGAGTAAATATTTGTTTTATAAAATATATTCTCATTAGCTAACGTGACCAAATTCGTTCGTGTTAGAGATTCATTCGGTGCACCATGTTATTCCAGGCGAGAAAAGTGCAAGGTACATTATGCGTGCATATTTTTATATTACAAGGGCAACAAAAAATCATAGAACAAATACTGCAAACAAATTTTCTTTTTGGGATATCTCTAAGCATGAAACCAAGTCAAAAGAAAATAAAACCGTTCTAAATCGACACATTAGTTGGCTGATAACATATTTAGCTTAGTATGCAAGTTGTTACTCCGGTTTATGCTTTTAGTCTCGAGATACAAATATTATAAGACAGAAATTACCTGCAAATCACAAAAAAAAAAAAAATACTTGAAGCAACTCATATAGCAAACTAAGTAGAAAGATCGCCACTCTCTGGAGAAATCAAGCTTCGAATATCAGTCCGCATCGTGCTCTCTTGCCGTGCGGATCTATTTGCTTTTTGCTGAAGGAAGTGTTACTACTACCTAAAGCTACAACAAATTTAAACAGCACTTTTCAGTGCTCAACCTGTAAAAATTTTCTACCTTGTTCAACTCTTATTCCTCTTCGATCCTTGTTTGGACCCTACCCGAGGTAATCCTTCTTGGATATCGATTTGGAAAATTCCTCTTCGATCCTTCAGATTCTTATAGTAATCTGCTTGGAAGTCGATTTGGATAAAAATTTACTGCCGCCATGGCGCCTAAACGCAAAAGAAAGGGGCAAACTCTTGACCCCCCTTCTGATGAAATTAATTTGAGTAATCAATTTGATTTGCTCACGGATGATGAGAATGATCCATCATCCAAGAAAAATTCTAGTAAACTTTCCCGGCTTAATGCCAAGAAGGAAAAGATTCCCCCTATTGTGATAACCACTACCGATTTCCATGCTCTTCGCATGGAACTTTTGAATTTCGTGAAAGTTAAGTTTTCACTACAAATTGGACGTCGGGGTGAATGCCGTGTATTGGCTGAAACCTTGGACGGATTTAAATGTCTTCTCAAGTATCTTACTGAGAAGAAGCACAAATTTTTTACTTACGACACCAAAACTGAACGTGTGTTCAAGGTTGTCATGAAAGGACTGCCCAGTGGTGAATCCCTGGATCAGATCAAAGATGAACTGGCAAAATTACTTGGAGTTGTGCCACTCCAAGTAATCAAAATGAAAATGAAATCCCGTCCTGGCGATTCGCGCAACGGGATTTCTAATGATTTTTATTTAGTTCACTTCAAGTCTAGTGAACTAAACAACCTTAAGGCCTTAGAAAAAGCTAGCCTTATGCTCCATGTCCGAGTGAAGTGGGAACACTTCAGGAAGACTGGAGGAAATTTCCAAAACCTCACCCAGTGCCGTAAGTGCCAGGGATGGGGTCACGGAACTAAAAATTGCTACATGCCAGCTAAATGCATGAATTGTGGTGATTCCTCTCACGCAAAGGACGACTGTCCTGTGAAGGAAGATCCTAAGAAATTTAAATGTTCAAATTGTGGTGAAAACCACAAATCCAATTTTTGGGAATGTAAGACTCGCAAAGCGATCCTACAATCTCGTTCTAACCGTCAGGTAGGAAACGCTCCACGTTTCCGACCAGGTACAAATTCCTCTGCTGTTAACAACGGTCAGCGAGGAACAAATTCTACATTCGTACCCGTAGGTACAAATATCTCCCCTGCTTCAAATGTTTCATCTGTACCTACTCCCCTCGCTGCTAACAATGTTCAGCGAGTTAATGGAGCTACCTATGCTGCTATTGCAGCGGGTAGAAATCAAAATACTAACCAACGTTCTAATGGAAATTTTGACAATTTTGACTTAGGAAGCATTACTGCCCCCAAAATGGAATTTTTACAGAATTCATTAATTGACATGATTTCTGATATGCTTAAATCTAACTCCATGTTTGATGCTATTCAAACTGGAGTAAAATTTGCAAATAATATTGTCATGACTTTAAAATTCAGTAATGGATTTTAAAGCATTAAATATTGTAAATTGGAATGCTCGATCTCTTAAAGATAATGAAGACGAGCTATTTAACTTTTTAAGAGTTCATAACGTGCATATTGCCGTTATAACTGAAACGTTCCTTAAACCTGCCCATAAGGTTAAGAAGGACGCAAATTACTTGATTTATAGAAATGATCGTCTTGATGGACCCTGTGGTGGCGTTGCCATCATTATTCATAGACGAATCAAACATAAAATTCTTTCTTCATTTGAAACCAAAGTTTTTGAAACTTTGGGGGTTTCTGTTGAAACAAAATTTGGACAACTTACGTTTATAGCTGCCTATTTGCCATTCCAATGCGTAGGCCAGCAAAAGAATTTTCTCAAGGGTGACCTCCAGAAACTTACCCGTCATAGGTCTAAATTCTTCATTATTGGTGATTTTAATGCAAAACACCGCTCATGGAATAATGCTCAAAGCAATTCCAATGGTAATATTCTGTTTGATGATTGTTCTGCAGGTTATTACACTATTCAATATCCAAACAGCCCAACATGCTTTTCTTCTGCAAGAAATCCCTCCACTATTGATTTGGTCTTAACTGATTCATGTCAACTTTGTAGCCAATTGGTTACCCATGCTGACTTCGGTTCTGATCACCTTCCAGTAACTTTTGAAATATCCCAAGAAATAATTTGTAATCCCAACAGCTCTACTTTCAATTACCATAGAGCTGATTGGGAGCAGTATCGAACATTTATGGAATATAACTTCGATCCAAACATTCCTTTGCAAACCAAAGATGAAATTAATTATGCTCTTGAATCTCTGACTACTTCTATAGTTGAAGCAAGAGCTGCCTCAGTACCAAAATGCGAGGTTAAATTCGATTCAATTATAATAGACGATGATCTTCAGCTCTTGATCCGTCTTAAAAATGTCCGTAGGAGACAATATCAAAGAACACGCGATCCTGCCATGAAAGTTATCTGGCGGGATTTGCAAAAACAAATTAAAAAGCGATTCTCTGCCCTGAGGAACAAAACTTTTGAAAATAATATTTCTAAATTAGACCCGAGTTCCAAACCCTTTTGGAAACTCACAAAAATTTTGAAAAAACCTCAAAAGCCTATTCCAGCGCTTAAAGAAGGTGGTAAAATTTTGATCACAAATTTGGAAAAAGCTCAGAAACTTGCTAAGCAATTCGAGAGTTCCCATAATTTCAGTTTGGGTCTTACTAGTCCTATTGAGAATCAGGTTGCTCGGGATTTTCTGAATATTTTCTCTCGGGAAAATATTTTTGATGATTCCTGGGGGACTGATTTGGACGAAGTAAGGTCTATAACTAAAAATTTTCAAAATATGAAAGCTCCAGGTGATGATGGAATTTTCTATATCCTCATCAAAAAACTCCCAGAGAGTACCTTGTCTTTCTTGGTAAAATTATTTAACAGATGTTTCCATTTGGCATACTTTCCTGATAAATGGAAAAATGCAAAAGTTGTTCCAATTTTGAAGCCGGATAAAAATCCAGCTGAAGCTTCTAGCTACCGTCCAATAAGTTTGCTTTCTTCAATAAGTAAACTTTTTGAAAAGATAATTTTGAATAGAATGATGCTTCACATCAATACGAACTCAATTTTTGCAGATGAGCAGTTTGGATTTCGCCATGGGCATTCAACTACTCATCAACTCTTAAGAGTTAACAATTTAATTCGTTCAAACAAATCTGAAGGCCACTCAACTGGAGTTGCTCTTCTAGACATAGAAAAAGCATTCGACAGTGTTTGGCATGAAGGTTTGATTGCTAAATTGAAAAAGTTTAATTTTCCACTTTATATTATGAAATTAGTTCAAAATTATTTAACTGACAGAACTCTTCAAGTAAATTATCAAAATTCCAAATCTAATCGACTACCTGTTAGGGCAGGAGTTCCTCAGGGTAGCATTCTTGGGCCTATATTGTATAACATTTTCACTTCGGACCTCCCTGATTTGCCTCAGGGTTGCCACAAATCTTTGTTCGCTGATGACACAGGCATTTCCGCTAAAGGAAGAAGTCTTCGTGTTATTTGCAGCAGACTTCAGAAAAGTTTAGATATTTTCTCTTCTTATTTACAAAAATGGAAGATTTCTCCCAACGCTTCCAAAACTCAACTTATAATATTTCCACATAAGCCTAGAGCTTCGTTTTTGAAACCTAGTAGTAGTCACATAGTCACTATGAACGGAGTTCCAATTTCCTGGTCAAACCAAGTGAAATATCTTGGATTAATACTTGACCAAAAATTAACTTTTAAAGATCACATTGAGGGCATTCAAGCCAAATGTAACAAATATATTAAATGTTTGTATCCTCTTATAAACAGGAAATCCAAACTTTGCCTGACGAATAAACTTCTAATATTTAAACAAGTTTTTAGGCCGGCCATGCTTTACGCTGTACCAATATGGTCTAGTTGCTGCACTACCAGGAAAAAAGCACTTCAAAGGATTCAGAACAAAATTCTGAAAATGATTTTGAAGTTGCCTCCCTGGTACAGTACAACCGAAGTACATAGAATTTCGAATGTTGAGACTTTAGCACAAATGTCCAACAAAATAATTAATAATTTCAGGCAAAAATCGTTGCAATCCTCAATTGCAACGATTAATTCCCTTTATACTTAGATAAGATTTAGTTTTAGTTTTTAGTTTTAAGATATCAATTGTTATACTGACATGCAGGTTAAAAAACCTGTTTAAAATACTGAATTGCCAAGACATGAACAATGTAAAAACACTTAGATATATATCATAACAATTAAGGCTGGTACGTTACTGCAGTAACTGGAGCACCTAGGTTAAAATGAAATGTAATTTATTTTGAATTTGGAACAAATAAAGAGTTAAAAAAAAAAAAAAAAAAAAAAAAAAAAAAAAAAAAAAAAAAGCTTCGAATAGGGCACTAGCTGGTAGATCCGGAACAACCATTAAAGTGATAATTTCATGAAAGTGGTTCTATAGCTCCACAGATTTTTCTAAAGATATCATACAAGTTTCATTAAAATGGGTTTGAACTTGATTCCAAGATATGGACACTGGGAGGTTACGGGGTGACCTACCAGAAGATCCGAAATAACTGTAAAATAGGTCAATTCATGAAAATGGTCCAAGTGCTCACGCTTTTTTTGAAAGCACTAATGGAAGTCTCATAAGAATGTTCGGACTTGTTACTGAAACATGCACATTGGGTGGTCACAGGGTGATCTTCCGGAAGATCCAGAACAATCGTAAAAGTGGTGAATTCACGAAAATTGTCCTAGAGCTTCGCGGTTTTATTTCGAAAATGCTTATAGAAGACTCATTAGAATGAATTCAGACTTGTGACAGGAAAATACTCTGAGGTTACCTTCCAGACATAGACGTAGCCAGAAGGGGGCAAGGGGGGGGGGGGGCAACTGTCACGAGTTCAAATCTCACCCCGGACAAGTCATGAATGATCCATAAGTGTTAAAGTGACTATAATAATAATAATAATAAAATAAATAAATAATGAAACTTATCGTAGAGCTTCGCGATTTTATTCTTATGACCTTATAGAAGTCTTGTTAGAATGACTTCGGACTTGTGACCACAAATGGACACTGGAGGGCCACGGAGTGACCTTTCGAAAGATCCGGAACAAACGTGAAAGAAGTCAATTCCAAGAACTCTGTGATTTTGTTCCAAAGCACTTTTAGAAGTTTATTAGAATTAGTTCAGACGTGACCGGAAAATTAACCCTTGGAGCCCGGAACAACCGTAAAAGTGTTCATTTAATGAAACTGGTCCTAGAGGTCAGTGGTTTTTTTTTCGAAGGATCCTGAGGTTACTGGATGACCTGATCCGGAATATCTGTTAAAGTGGTCAATTCATGAAACTGATTCCAGAACTCAGCGGTTTATTTCGAAATCACTTCTAGAAGGTTTATTCGATTAAATTCAGACGTGACAATAACATGGATCCTGGAATGTTCCGTAAACAATTAATGAAACTATACCTTTTTTTTCGACAGCGCGTACGGAAATCTTATTTGAATGAGTTCATACTTGTGACCAGGATTGCACCCTGGGGACAACGGATGGTCTTCGAGAAGTTCCGGAACAAGAGCGGTTAATTTATGAAACTAGACCTTCGCGCTTCTTTTCGAAGGCACTTCTAGAAACCTCAATAAAAAAGTATTTGAACTTTTGACCAGAATATGGACCATGAGGTCCACAGTATGACCTTTCGAGATATCCGGAACAACCATAAAAGTAGTAAATTCATGAAACTGGTTCTATCCGGACTTGTAACTTGAAAATGGACTTTAGGGCTACGTAACGAAATACACGTATGAGAGCTAATTGGGGCCCATATCTCATTTTCGGTTACTGGTGTTTTTGGAAAACTTGTTGAGAAGATAGATGGCCACTCTCTGGAGAAAGCAAGCTTCCAGTAGAGCACCAGCCGGTCCTCCGGAAGATTGTGATTAACCGTAAAAGTGGTTTAATATTTTTATTCCAAGAATTATCTTTGCGGAAAATGCAACGCAGTAGGCCTGGCCGTTTTGATATTTGGGTCATATACCAGATATGCTGCATACATCATTAATCTTAATTGTTATCTAACTTAATCATTTTCCAGGATGCTTTCTTGAACTGGCTGCATTTTTATTAAATTAGAAAGCAGTTTTGGAAGATTTATTAGAATAAATACACACCTATCACCGGAAAATTGACCGGATCTACCTTCCTGGTGATACGGAATTAACGCAAAAAGGTCAAATCATGACTGATGCTAGACCATCACGCACCATTTATCTTGCTTCTTGACGAAAGCTGTAATGACACAATCACAACGGACGATGGGGATGTGAGATTCAACTTTAATTTTCAGTCGTGTGATTTTGGTCATTTGGATGACGTGCTCTCAAACATCGAATGGGATGCTCTACTGCGACGGGAATCATTGGACAAGTCTGTATCAGCTTTCTATGATAAACTTTACGAAGTTCTTAGTTATCATGTACCTCAAAAGAGACAACGAGCTTCTTCAGTCTACAACAAGCCATGGTGGACCTCTGAACTACGTCATCTACGAAACGTCGTCAGGAAAGCACGCAGCCGTTTCTTTCTGATGAAGTCCGATAGTGAGCGGAATAACCTTCAGGAAGTGGAAACAACGTACAAGGCACTTCTCTTTTCCACGTATGAAAGTTACATGGCTAAGATTCAATCAGATGTCAAGCAAAATCCTTCATGTTTCTGGAATTTTGTCAGAAGCCAAAAATCGGCTACTCGCATTCCAACTAACGTTAAATACGACGAAACCATCGCTAGCTCTAATTCGGAAGCAGCAAGCCTATTCGCCAAGTTCTTCGAGAGCGTATTTAGCAAATCATCGCCTGTTCCTCGCTTCAACCGCTTTGCCCATATTGCTTCACCAGACATAAATCTACCCGACGTTCAGTTTTCCGTTGTCGAAGTGGTGAAAGCCATTCAACAACTCGACGTTGATAAAGGACCTGGAATGGACGGTATACCACCCTTGCTGCTGAAGAATTGCTCCACCGCACTTGCATCTCCCATAACATCTCTATTCAACCGTTCGCTGCATGACAGGTTGTTCCCAGTGGCTTGGAAATCAGCTTCTATCATTCCAATCTACAAATCCGGCAACTGTAATCGAGTCACGAACTATCGAGGTGTTTCTGTCTTGTGTTGTTTGAGCAAAATTTTCGAAAAACTGGTGCATAACGTTCTGTATAACGCCGTATCTTCATTAATCTCCGGCAGCCAACATGGTTTCATGAAACAACGCTCCACGACTACAAATCTGATGTGTTACGTCAACACCTTGTCTCGCGAAGTTGAACATGGACAACAAGTTGATTCAATTTATATAGATTTCGCCAATGCCTTCGACACTGTACCACATATCTTGGTCATAGACAAAATGGCACACATGGGGTTTCCGGAATGGATAACGCAGTGGTTGTTCTCGTACCTGCCGGACAGAACCGGTTGTGTTGTAGTGAATGCGGCACAATCCCAGCCGTTCAACATCACGTCCGGTGTACCCCAAGGAAGCGTTCTTGGGCCGCTGATCTTCAATATCTTCGTAAATGACTTGTGTATGCTGCTCTCTTCTTTTAACCTTTCTTTTGCCGACGACTTGAAGATTTATCGTGTCATCACTTCTTCAGAAGACTGCATGGCGTTGCAAGAGGACATAAACGTTATGACCGTTTGGTGTAGCGATAATGGAATGCGCGTGAACAGGGACAAATGCAAAGTTATTTCGTTTACGCGACGCACCAGGCCCATTGTCCATCAATTTAAAACGGAATCCGTCATACTGGAGTGAGTTCTATCGATTTGTGATCTGGGCGTTACTATTGACTCAAAATTGAAGTTTAACGAACATGTAGCTATTATAAGCGCCAAAGCATTTTCTGCACTCGGATTTATTCGTCGACATGCTTCAGATTTTACTGATGTGTACGCCATCAAAACGTTATATTGTTCGTTAGTGCGAAGTATCCTGGAGTATGCTGCTCCTGTATGGACACCATTCTACGCGACGCAGATCTTAGCAATTGAGCGTGTGCAGAGGAAATTCATACGATTCGCTCTACGCCAGCTTCCCTGGAATGACCCAGTCCAGTAAATCTTCCTTCTTACCCCGACCGATGCCGATTGATCAACTTAGAAAGTCTGTCATCGAGGTGAATTAAAATGCAGTGTATGTTCGTGTTTAATGTCATCACAGGAGGTATTGACTGTCCTGCACTTATTGAGCAGATACCGATCAACATTCCTCCACGTCGCTTCCGAAGTTCACCTCTACTGGCAATTCCGTCCAACAGGACGAACTATGGACATCACAATCCACTTGATTCGTGTCTCCGGGCTTTTAATGAAGTTGACGACAAATTCGATTTTAACATGTCCAAAACTGTATTTTCACATAGGATTAGGAATTAAGTCTAGAAAATAGTATTAAGTAGTTCAGTCTGTGCGACTTAGTCGAAGGCGGTGATCGTAAATAAATTTTCTCGGGTTTTTATAGGGTGGAGAACGGATTCGGCCCTCCCGGGACCTTAATCATTTTCCATGATGCTTTCTTGTGCTGGCTGCGTTTGTAATATTGTAAAGATTAGATAAGAAATAGATTACAACATGGTAATCAATAACTTACAACTCTAATTTTTGTTGCAGTGTAATCGTGGAATGCTTCTCATCACAGACCACCTTTTCGATAGATTTAAAAAATATTTGATATTTACCCATTAACTCAAGTTAATTACTGATCAACCGGGACCTTAATCATATTCCATGATGCTTTCTTGTGCTGGCTGTGTTTGTAATATTGTAAAGATTAGATTAGAAATAGATTACAACATGGTAATCAATAACTTACAACTCTAATTTTTGTTGCAGTGTAATCGTGGAATGCTTCTCATCACAGACCACCTTTTCGATAGATTTAAAAAATATTTGATATTTACCCTAGTAACTCAAGTTGATTACTGATCAACTGTACGTTGTTTCATCAAAATCCGTTGAGAACTTATAAAATAGTTGTTTTTCTAACTTTAGATCGAAAACAGTTAGACACGTAGGCACCATTTCGCGAAATCGTTATGTATGTTGCTCACCGATGAACACTAATAAAGTGTAACCAAATCAATTTAATTTATTTTTGGAACTTCTGCCGATTAGATTTTTGTGAAAATTTGTCAAACTCAAGTGAAGGTCATTATAACAAATGCATTTGTTACTCTGATGCAATCACATGTTTTGATATCTAAAATCACGCTGCGAAAATGAAGCATTTCCCATACATTTTTGTATGCCGTTCTTATCATCTTTATTTCCGAAGGAAAAAATCACTTTTTGATTTATTACTCCTACGCTCATGATCAAATTGATTCTTTCTGCAGCTCATCTTATTGCCTGATAAATTTCCTTCTAAGCACAAGTGGTTTTAATTTTCCTACGATCCCGGAAATCTGCAGAGACAAGCATTTTCACCTGTCCTTAATTACCATCAGTGTAGACGTCGTAGGTGAATTAATTCGTAGTTTTGACCGGAATCTGAACCCTTAGGGTAACGAAGCTACTCTCAGAGGATTTCCATGCCAAATACAGTCAACTTTTCAAAGAAAGGTATTGAGGGGCCATAGAGTTGGGAAGGATTTTTAGTAAAGGAGATAATTTTTTTTGTATGGGAGCTTTCGATAAAACCGCAGAGCTCTAAGACCACTTCTATATTTGATCACTTCCACGGTTATCCGAATTCATTCTAATGAATCTTCCATTGGAACAAAATCACGGAGCTCTAGGACTAGTTTAATGAATCGAACACTTTTACGATTGTTCCAGATCTTTCCGAAGGTCATTCTGTGACGCTCCAATGCCCATTCTTTCGAAAATACTGCAATTCTCTAGAACCAGTTTAATAAATTCACCACTTTCACGGTTGTTATCCTCCGGATGGTCATTCCGTGATCCCCCAATCTCCGTTTTATGGAAACATGTTCGGATTCATTCTATTGATACTTGTATGGTTGCTTTCGAAAATTCGCTGAACTCTAGGACCAGTTTCATGAATTGATCACTTTCACGGTTGGTCCGGATCTTTCGGAAGCTCAGTCTATCTCAGGGTTCATTTTCCAGTCAAAAGTCTGAATTCATTCTAATGAGACTAAATATGGTACCGGCAGAGCTGGTTGTCTATATAACAGGTAGCTAACTGCGCGTTCGCATTAGTTGCGATTCACCCGTTCAACGGTAAACAACCAGGAGGCATGACTGGTCGTGGCAAGGGTGGCAAAGGATTTGGTTAAGGAGCCGCCAAGTGTCATCGTGTGGGGGCCTGCCATTCGTCGTCTGGCTCGATGTGGTGGTGTCAATGATGTACGAGGAAACGCGAGGTGTGCTAAGGTGTGCCGAGAAAATGTGATCCGTGATGCCGTCACTGAACACGCAGCTGCCTACACGTCATCATCATCTTCCAAAGGTTTTAAGCCTGTACTACCATCGGCCCTTTTCTGGGCCACCAACATTTTCCAAAAGAGTTAATTTTCTGAACATGTCCCTACTAAAATACATATCAAAAGGTTCTTTTCAGGGCAACCATAGTCATACTAGTATAAACAGAGAGGACCCCGCTAAAATTCCTATTCCTACACAAAACACAAGCTCCTGCTGCAGTTAACAAAAATATTTATTATATCATACCACGTAGTCCTACGTCATCATTGCGTACCGTTGGACATAGATTTCCAGTTCCTACATGTCACCCTGATTCCAAAAATACCCATATTGTGGGGTATTGACAGTATTTTCCAGTTTTTCATGAATCGATCTTGGATTTCAAAATGACATCAGGCATGGATTTCCGGTTCGTACACGTAACCCTGATTCCAAAAATACCAATATTGTGGGCTATTTGACATTATTTTCCAGGTTTTCTGTACCCGGATGCCGTCATCTTGGATTTAAAAATGGCGTTAGACATAGATTTTCAGTTCCTACACGTCACCCTTATTCCAAAAATACCCATATTGTTGGTTATTGACAGTATTTTACAGTTTTTCATGAACCGAATACCACCATCTTGGATTTCAAAATGGCGTCAAACATCGATTTCCAGTCCCTACACGTCACTCCGATTCCAAAAATACTCACATTGTGGGGTATTTCACAGTTTTTCCCAGATTCCCAAAATCGCAAAAAAAAAAACTTGTTATTTGGAATTTACTTCGTAAAAAGAACCTCGTTATTTGGGATTTACTTCGTAAAAAGAGGGACGTAAATTGAATACTGCGTAAAAAAAGACTTCGTAAACGGAGGTTTCAGTGTACTATAATTTCACTTGATGACTCTAGTTAAGAGGAGTTTGTAAGAACTGCGTCAGTTTTAAAATTTGGTTAGCTTTGAACTAACGTATCGTTATAGATATTAGTATAAAAAGTATGTATCGTTTCTTCAACCTGTCCGGAATTCGTCAAATTGGGTAAAATATATTGTTCCTCGGGTTCAGTGGTTCTATCGTTGATTGCTTCCTCTACGAAGTGCATTAATGGCGCCGAAAACACAAGTGTTGCGCATAGCATGGCTCACATGAGAAAATAGAAGCACATCCAGGATTCGTCCAGTTGGGTTGATTGCCGTGATTAGGTAGAAATTCGTCAGGGTATGGATTCAAAATATCTCCTCGCTGAAACTGTATGGGCTGGAGGGTGTTTGATGCATCGATCGTTGACCGTGGTGGCTTAGAGAATCTCGTTTGCTGCCGCGAGAAGAATTCTGTCCGGTGGAAGAAGGCGGTTACCATTGCGACCCCCGTCATTGTTGCAGTTATTATTGCTGTGATTGTTATTGTTGCCGTAATCGTGTCGCATATGATTCACATTAGCGTTGATATTATTGATATCACTCTTACTGTTATGGTGAGTGGCAGTGAGTTTGGTTGTTGATGTTATTGCGCACCTGCCTTCTTCGCTTGTGTGCTTTTTCAGCTTTTTTTTTGTTGTTGATTTTATGCCATTTTTGATTTTATAATCAATTACATTTATATTCGCTGATAAAGATTACAGCTCGTCTAATATCTCCAACCCTAACATCGGGTTGTTATGCATGGGTGAAGCGATGTATAAAGTTAAACCTTTTATTTGTTTCATATCGTCATTCAAACATTTCAGGTCATCGCCTATAGTTCATTGATTACGATATGGTTTGTTAAGAACCTTGCATCGCTATATCAAATAGCGATGTAATATGGCTCTTAATGGCACTGACATTGCCAGTAGAACAACTACTTCCGGTTGCCGTCAGCTGTTTTTTTTAATATCCACGAGTAACACTTCAAGGCGGTCGATCGCTTCGTGTACTAGGAATTTGTAAACTTTTGTAAATGTGTATTTACCTGTGCAATATTGTTCAGATGATCAATATTAATGAACCTTTCCATAATATCTCTAACCATTTGAGACATCGCGTTGCACATAAAAGGCACCATAGGGTTGTCCTTCTGAAATTCGCATAGAAATGGCTCAACTTCGACAGCAACTGATTTGAAGAAAGCTAACTTAATACCACGTTCAGACTACAGAGTTATAACATGTTATAACGGTTGTCAAATAATTGCAACACAGAAACCACCATCAAGATAGGGTTATAACATGTTATAAATCTGTAGTCTGAACGTACTATTAGCCATCAGCAGCGAGTCATTCAAACAGTTTTTAGCATCTTGGTAGGAAGCTGACGTTGGTTCGATTTTGTCTTTCTGGACGCCTTGAATAAATTTTCGTATTTGCGGAGTAATTTTGATTGCCCTCTGACCAGCAGCACTATTTTCCAACCATCGGTGACCGCAAAACTTTAGCGGGAATATGGTAGATCCAGAATAAAGTGATAAACGCTCGTCTTGCTGGTACATCTTTGAAGATATTGTAGATACCACGCAAATATTTGACAACATCCCAACTGATACTGCGAACACTATCCTTGAATGCATTATGCAAAATATACAGCCCACAGCTTCCCAGATCTATCAGCTTCTCGCCACCTTTTTGTACATCTACACCCAACCGGGGGATGTAAAATTCACTTACAATTATGTGGGATTCATCATCAGAGGATGTTAGTGGAAACCGCATGAACCGAGGATGCGATATACCTAGTTGCGGTCAAATACAAGAAAAGTAAAAGTCTTCTTCCACAATCCTTGCCGCGATGGGAAAGCGTTCTGCCTCGTCACTAGCCAGCTGCTTCAGAGTTCGGGTAGCCAGAAAAGGTGCACTAGATGTCCCGTAGGTGACAGTTAACAGTTCTAGCACTTCCAGCGGATCAGTTATTTCTTTCCTCCAGAAGATTCGCAATAGAGATGTCTGGTTGATGTAGAGGAGGATCTGACGGTACATTTTGGAAACGTCCGCAGTAAAGACATAGCGATGCCTACGAAATCTCAAAAGGATCGAAAAAATTGCATCCTGAACCCTCGGGCCTATCATCAACATCTCATTTAGAGAAAGGCTAGAGGATTTGGCTGAGGCATCAAATACGACCCTGAGCTTAGTCGTGGAGCTTGTAGGTTTTAGGACCGCATGGTGGGGTAGATAATATGTCAATTTGTTTGGCGAATCATCAGACTCAAACACTCGCTTGCAGTGATGAAGATGCTTATATTCGTCGATGAACTGACAATACAACTGCTTCAATTCGGGATTCTTCTGGAGCCTCTGCTCAAGCATGAAAAATCGACGGAGGGCAAAGGAACGATTGTTATCCAGATTGGACACTGAATTCTTCAAGGGTAGCTGGACGATATAGCGACCACTGCAATCACGACTGGTTGTGGAACGATATATCGTTTCGCATTGCTGTTCTTCGTTAGTCAGCACTGGGGAGGATTCAACAGCTTCCAGGGACCAAAACCTTTCCATAGATTTAGCTAGTGGTTCAAGGACGACAATATGGCATTGCAGCTGACTGTGGGATGGATTTACGTCATCAACACTACCGGCGATAACCCAACCTAGGCGAGTTTCTTGAAGAATGGGAAGTTCGTCAGATAATTTCAGCTGACTGGGCATCAATAACTCGAAAAAGAGCTTGATTCCAATCAAGAGGTCTATTTCTACGGGAGTATGGAAGGTTGGGTCTGCAAGCGGTAATCCAGGTGGTAGAAGCCATGATTGTGTATCGAATTTGCGAGATGGCATCACACCCGTGATCTGATCCGTCACGAGACATTCCAACTGTGTTTGGAAATCGGAATGTATAGACCGAATATGCACCACGACCATTTCTGAAAGAGTGGACTTCTTGCCATTGGCCCCAATAATTTCAACATTGGTAGGGATGCGCGGAAGGTTCAATACATCAATCAATTTCTTCGAGACCAAATGAGCCTGGGATCCACAATCCAAAAAAACACGGCATGGTTGGAATTTACCATTGCTATCCACAATATTCACAACAGCGGTTATTAAAAGACTGTTATCAAGACGGGGAGTTTTGCTTACTGAACAAGAGGTGGTAACTGGGAGAACAGGCTTCACATCAGAGAATTTCGATGTTTGTTCATGGGCTTGAACGTTAACCGGAAGATTAGTTGGGGCTTGGGTATTCGTATTTGATACATTTTCTATGTGCAAAAGTGTGTGGTGCTTACCTTGACACTTCTGGCAAGTGCGAGATGAACTACAGGAACTGCTCAGATGGCCTTTCCGCAGGCAATTGTAGCACATTTTCAGCTCTCGGACCTTCGCTTGACGTTGAGGGATGGACATCGTATGGAAGACTTCACACTTGAATTTGGGATGTGCACCGGCACAAATCTCACAGGTTGTTTCGGTATTTCCAGTAACAGAATACGTCTTGACTTGAGCGCCTTTCACTAGGCTGGAAGGATTCTTTACTGGAACATTAGGCTTCATGATGGATGGAAATTTTGCTGACCCTTCACAGCGTTCCAGGATGCCACAACGCTTCTTCAAAAATTCGATAGTATCGTCGTAGGTAGGTATCGCCTTGTGCGGGATGGATGATTCCCACTCCTTCCGGCTCCAGCAACCAGGTTGACCACAAATCTTTCGGAGACTCCATCCAACTCGTCCTCAATCAGAGCCAACCCATCGACGTGTCGAGTCACGTCATCGATTAGTTCTTGCAGCTCCTTCGGGTTTTCCCGGCTCAGCCGCCGGAGATTCAGCAATCCTTGGATGTGGGTATCCACGATAACACTTTTATTTTCGAATCGATCCTTAAGTATTTCCCATGCGTGGGCATAGTTGTTGTCATTGAGAGTGCGGGCGTCGATAATGCCAGCAGCTGCTCCTACTAGGGATCGCTCGAGGTGGTAGAGCTTGATGCAATCCGAATCGGTGGAGGACCGCATCACATTACAAAACATGGCCTTGAAGCGAGGCCAGTTTTCAGGTTTACCATCGAAGGTCGGGATGGGGGCCTTCAATGGCTGCTGCTGGACGATAATACGTGGGCTTTCAACAGGTTGTATCACGGGAACATTACACCTTGCTTGGATCGCTCGTTCGACTAACACACACGTCTCGTTGTAGTGGATTTCGAAGTTCATGTATCCTTGATCCTGTTCTTCGATTCTCTCGGTAGGGCACACCGTCATCACCTGATGATGGAGGTTCAAATACTCCTGGAAATCGGTTCTCTAGGTTTCGGGAAAACACCTTCAGCTGCGCGGCATCGTACTGGGCACCAGCCACCGCAGCTTCCTCGATCGCCTTCCGGATGCGTGTAATCTTTGCTTTTGCTTGGCCTCGCAAATGAATAATGGATTTCAATTCCGCCATCTTCTCTATCGTTTTCACTTTCACTGGCGTGTGTTCAATCGGCATCGGGAAATAGTTCACTCACACGCACACTAATGTTTGTCACTTGCTTACATGAAAGGCATGTTTTATCTGATACAGTTTTGGTTCTTTTCGGCGGTCTCAAACACCGTAGTTTACTGATTTCTCGGACACGACTTCAATTGACACACACGACAACAAGAACTTTCACGGATTCCACACGCGCGTTCGCAAACTTCTTACGACGCCTTCTCTTCTCCACAATTGCCGCAAATTAGTTTAATGTGGGACAAGGTTGAGCTTAATCACGGCTGGAGGCCTGGATCGTCCACCAATGTTGCCGGGAGCAACGAGGGAAATGGGCTCGGAAGAGCGGAAACGGATCAAACGTAGGAAAATTGTTGCCGGGAGCAACACGAAGACGGGCTCGGTTGAGCAAATGGTACGATCGGCTGATCGTCCACCACGGTTGTGGATTTTCTATCCGGTTCGGTTCGGACCAAAAAATGGTCAATCCTAGACCATTGCAGGAACTGGTGGAGTTTTCGGATAACTGAGGCCTCGATGGGTGATAGCTCAATCTCGAAAGAAAGTTCAAAAACTCTTATTCGGTCTTGAAAAAGACCAATTCGTTTCGGCTGGACTGGGAGAATAAGAAGGGTGCAAGTAACAAAAACAACGAATTTATTCTTCCAACTGGTGAACTGTATTTGACGGGTATTTTCTAAAATCACTTATTTATAATGACATTCTTCTTAATTTTCTTCTCTGAACTGCTCTTATTTGCTGCCAAATGGCACCAATCAAGCAACGCGCTGTTTATTTCGATGTGGTGGTGAAGCTCTGCTTCGGAAGGCACCGTTGGCGGCTGGTCGATAACGACGTTCGTCATTTTGCACCACACACACACACTTGCACTTGGTTTGCGAAAAGTAAGGGAGTGGGAACGATGAGATTTCATTTTCAGGAAAGGGGTTGCACGTTAACTGTTACGTTTTCGCATTATATTTGCGAACAGCGTTATTAACCAGTAAGCACGACATATTCTGTGGATGGATATTAACTTTTACATTTTTAAAAAAGTTGAAATTCTTCTGAAAAACAAGAAATAAAACTAGGGTTAATGTGCTAGTTTTAGGCCCTAGTGGTGCTCGAACTGGCCCTTACTTAAATTCCCACATTCATCAGGTTTAAATTACACATTTATGTATTATTTTCATTTTTTTTTTCGATACAAGGTTCGAACATATGTTAATATATTTCAAATTTGATTTAGACCCTAGGGCAAAAACTGTACCAAACTAGTAAACTAACTCTACGTAAAATAGATCCAAACCATTACCATTACCATTGATAGGAAAAATAGCCGTTCCTGGTAACTATCTGGCAGTCTTAGCCTGGGACCTTAGCCATATTGGTCGAACAAAGTTTGCTAGGATCCTGTTTCGCCCCTCCTTTCCATTTTAGATTAATCATTCCACGTTTTTTAGTACAAAGTAATTGGAGTAGATCTTTTTGCTGGGGTTTGAGAAAAAGTTTGCAATTGACCGCAGTTGAGAGACATATGGAGGGCTGAATCCTTGGGTATTACAGGTATCGAGGCACTCGATTTGTTTTTTTTGCTGCAAAATTGCTGCTTCGCTCTGGACTTCAAAATGTATGCAGTACTTACTACTAATTTGCGCAGTCATATTTTTCCTCCTATGAATCCAAATGAATGAAGCAAGGTGATGAATTTGTTGGATCCAGCTATACAGTTATAAATAAAGGACGTAAATAGTTAACGATTAACAAAGACATAAGTTCAGAAATGCTAGTCATAGAATCATAAACTACAATTTTAGAAAAAAAAAAAAAAAAACATAGGTGCTCTGAGACTGACATATATGAGCGTCAATTTTGACATGAAATTGAGTCATAACATAACGTCGAGTAACGAACTTTTCAGTCTCGGTGCACTTAATTTTAAATGAAATATTTGTTTACGTCTGATCCTTTATGTCAAAGATGGATTCCGTCACGTGTAAAATTAGTTATTTCTAAGTGTGCAGGTTATTATTATTTTAATAGAATTGACTACCCCCTTGTCTCCCTTTCTCATTTTACAGCTGGTATAATCAATTTGACAGATCGATGTCTTTATATACCACTTGAAATCACTGAAATGGGGTCGATTTTTGATGATCGAGTTCCACATATGCTATGTGACTCGGGTCTAATTTAGAAACATTTTTTTCAATAGTTTTGTTCCTATCATCGCAAAACTCAAAACGATTAAATCTAAAAACACCTCCAGAATTTTTGCGAAGAAGTTGAAAATCTTACAATTCAACTCGTAAATTCGTATATTACCAGTAAGATTCCTGCAGAAGTTGCTACAAAAATCGCAACCAAAGTAGGTGTGGACATTCTTATTAACGGTGTAACAGATAATGACACCAAAATAATTTTGAAGGCAAATGAATTCACTTCTATTCAAGCCGCAATACAAAAACTTAACGAAAACACAGGAGGATTATCGTCACAAATATTAACTGTAAATGCTAGAAGAGGAGTCGTAAATAGAGACTTATACAACCCGAATCGTAATAATTACACAAATCATAGTAATTACAGTAGTCGTGGTAACTACACAAACCGTGAAAATTATACAAACCGTTTTACCCAAAATCGTAATAACTGTAACAGAATGCGAAATCAGTTTAATAATACCCCATTCAATCAACGTAGTTACTCTTTTCCTCTTGGACGTGGAAACCATCACACGTACCATCAACCTAATAACCGATTCAATCATCGAGAGTAATACACACATGAACAAAACCAGCTGATGGGACAGCATGACATAAACAGACCCCCACACACTCACAATACGCCACAACCAATGCATACTCAAATTAATCAAGGTCAGGGGCAGCAACTGCCAAATGGCCAGTATCAACAGATAATGACGAATCACCCTTTTGCGGTACCGCTGGGGCAGTTTACACTATAAACGTAGCTGCTTCTAATTTTGTACATATCAGCACAAACGCAGCAGAGTATGTTCATTTTTAGTGGACACTGGAGCTGACATATCAACGTTAAAAATCGAAATTTTAGCAAACTGTCAAACATATAACCCTAATGATAAGTCTACCATAAGAGGAATAACATCAGAAGTCACCTATACCCTAGGAACTGCTGAAGTTTCATTAAATTTAGTCGGTCAAGTACTGCTAAATAGATTTCACGTGGTACAAGATTATTTTCCAATACCAACAGACGGTATACTGGGAAGAGATTTTTTTTACCACGTACAGTTGTGAAATAAGTTATGATACTTGGATCAATAATATACGTTTAGAATTGCCAATCCATACCAATCTGAACGGATCCACATGGATTCCAGCCAGATCTGAAGTTTTTAGATTAATAAACAATTTGAATGCGTATGAAGATATGGTCATACACCATCTGAACTAAAAGTAGGCGTTTTTTTGTGCTAACGCAATTTTAAATAGTAGGGCGCCGTATGCCAAAATTATAAACACTAATGACTACACTGTAAAAATAACAAATCCTAAATATAAATTTACAAAACTTAATGATTATTACGAACCAAAAATCGATAAAGATATCAATGCTGATAGACTTAAAAAAATCCATTCAGAAATAAATTTAGCAAATATACCAAATTATGCCAAGAACCCTTTACAACAGTTATGTGAAGAGTATAATGATATATCTGGCTTAAAAGATTAAAGGGTGTCCACGATGAAATTGCCACACTATGAAATTGCTCTAACTTTTTAACCGTTGGGTAGAATTTAATGAAAAAGTCCTGTGATCAAAACTCGCGGAAATGGAGTCGAAAGAACAGCTCGTGCGTGATAAAATCTTGCGCATTCATCACGAGAACAAGGATCTCTCGCATCGTTCCATCGCTAAAACGTTGGGAATCGCGAATTCCACGGTGTCGCGAGTGATTAAGCGGTTTGAGGAACGGTTGACCACCGATCGGAAGCCCAGAAGTGAAGGAAAAAGTATTCCGTACAACACCAAAAATCACAACCGCGTAGTTGGGGCCTTCAACCGAAATCCGAACGCCTCCGTTAGGGATGTGGCTAAGAAGCTGCACCTAAGCCGAAGTTTTGTCCAGAAGGCCAAAACTAAGGCTGGGCTTCGAACGTTCAAGGTACAAAAGGCCCCTAATCGCGACGAGAAGCAGAACAAGTCCGCCAAAACCCGTGCCAGGAAGTTGTACCTCAACATGCTGACGAAAGTTGAATGCTGCATCATGGACGACGAAACATATGTGAAGGCCGACTTCAAACAGATCCCCGGCAACCTGTTTTTCACGGCCAAGGATAAGTTCAGCGTTCCGGAGCATGTCCGCAATCAGAAGATGTCCAAATTTGCGAAGAAATTCCTGGTTTGGCAAGCCATCTGCACGTGCGGGAAGCGGAGTGCACCTTTCGTGACCCAGGACACGATGAACGGACAGGTGTACATAAAAGAGTGCCTCCAGAAGCGGCTGCTTCCTCTCCTGAAGGCCCACAACGTCCCAACAATCTTCTGGCCGGATTTGGCCTCATGCCACTACTCCAAGGACGTGCTGAAGTGGTATGCGGACAATAAGGTCAATTTCGTGCCGAAAATGTTCAACCCTCCCAACACTCCGGAGCTCCGCCCCATCGAGAAGTACTGGGCGATTATGAAGCAGCACCTTCTTAAACGACCTAAGGTAGTGAAGACAGTCGAGGAACTGAAGAAAGTATGGGTTTACATGCAAAAAACGGTTGATTCACAGGTTGTGCAGAATCTTATGGCCGGGGTTAAGGCCAAGGTGCGGGCATTTGCGTATGGACTGTAAATAAAATACGAGTAAAATGGTAAAATGAAGTTTAATAGTTATTTCTCAATCCCTGAAAATTTGATGGCAATCGGATGAAAACTCGAATTTTGCGAATCAATTTTGTGTGTGGCAATTTCATCGTGGACACCCTTTAACAGTCACATGCAATAATTTCTACAGACAGAAAATAACTTTAGCAGATAAGTCACCGGTATATATTAAAAATTACCGAAATGCGCAATGCCATAGAGAAGAAATCTGTCGTCAAGTTGATGATCTAATTGCAAATGATATAATTGAACCTTCAGTATCGAGCTACAATTCGCCGATACTACTTCTTCCCAAGAAATCAACTAACTCTGAGAAAAAATGGAGACTAGTCGTAGATTTTCGGCAATTGAACAAAAAACTGCTAGCAGACAAATTTCCCCTGCCGAGGATTGATGATATTCTCGACCAGCTCGGCAGAGCAAAATATTTTTCCACTTTAGATCTCATGGCTGGTTTTCATCAGATCGAGGTCGAAGAAAATTCAAGAGAGTTTACAGCGTTCTCTCTACAGGATCGCGGACATTTCCAATACAAACGATTGCCGTTTGGGCTTAACATCAGTCCAAACAGTTTTCAACGAATGATGTCTATTGCACTCAGTGGATTAAGTCCTGATTGTGCATTTTTAAATATTAATGACGTAATTGTCGTAGGTTGTTCAGTTGAACACCATCTGAAAAATTTAAGAAAAGTGTTTGAATGTTTTAGACAACGAAATCTTAAGATTAATCCTGCGAAGTGTAATTTCTTTAAGTCAGAAGTGACATTTTTGGGACATAAAATAACGGACAAAGGTATCGTACCCGATACTTCTAAGTTTGATGCAATAAAAGATTACCCAAAACCACAAAACGTTGATCAAGTTCGAAGTTTTGTGGCAATGTGTAATAACTACATAAGACTTATTCCAAATTTTGCAAATATTTGTTACTGTTTGAATACATTGTTAAGGAAAAATACCATTTTTACTTGGACAGAAGAGTGCCAGTCAGCATTCGAAAAATTGAAAAGCATGTTACTTTCACCCAGAATATTGCAATATCCGGATTTTCAAAAAACGTTCATCTTGACAACAGATGCGTCAGATTTTGCATGTGGCGCAGTCTTATCACATATACATGGAGACAATGATCTATCTGTTTCTTTCGCCAGTCGCGCGTTTACAAAAGGCGAAGCAAACAAGCACATCATTGAGAAGCCGCTATACATAGGGCTGTTATGCATTATCGACCCTATCTATTAGGTCGTAAATTATTAGTACGTACCGACCATCGGCCCACAGGAGTGGAACTTCGGATCAGAAAGTGGCTCCACTTGTCATTTGCGAACACTAGCGCACCTAGCGGTAGAAGGCAACTTCTGCCTGTAGTTAAGATAGGCAGCATGCTATGATAGTGTGAGTGCACATAGAAAGCCCGTGTGGAACGCTACCACAACACATCGCTTGTTGAGCAGAAAAATGAACCACTTTTGATTCACCGATTTGTTTGCACTTCTCCTTCTGTTCTGTGATCGGCCGTTAGTGTATCTTTTTGGAATGAAGAACCTTTCTTCAAAGTTGATACGAATGAGAATTGATCTCGAAGAATTCGACTTTGAAATTGAGTTTGTTCCAGGAAAAAGTAACGTCGTGGCCGACACTTTATCTAGAATTAATATAACATCTAACGAATTAAAGACGATGAATATTTTACAAGTGCAGACAAGGTCAATGCTACGCAAACCATGTCTAGTCAAAAATAATAACCTCAGCAGATTACCGGAGCCTGATCAACTTCACATGTATGAGGCAACTAACAACGAAGAGGTATATAAGCTCATCGCATTGCGTCGTCTCTCCAATTCCTTTTCAGTAGGATTTTCTACAGATTTTGGCCATTTTTCCGATGAATCTTTCATGCCACATGCCACCACAGATCGTTTTCTAGGATGTTGTTGGACAAAATTCCACGGGATATTAGGTCAGCATGGTTCACACTTCCTGAAACATGACTCCACTGTTTACCTTCCGTCAGACCTTTAATTTTCGCAACTCTGTTGGCGACGAAAGTTGTCTACGCTCCTTTTTACTTCCGCATCTTGGTCCCAATCGATTCCATTTGGATCCGGTAGTGCCAGATTCTCACTTGGAATGCCCTTAAGTACGTCAGGGTAGTTCGATGCCCACTTACGTAGTTTTAATCCACCACTTATCATCATTGCGTCGATTTGTCTACTCAATTCGACAGCAACTTCAATGTTGTCTGCTTCATAGATAACGTCGTCCATGTTAACGACTTCTTCAAGCGCCGCCAATGGAAACTGCTCTCGATCGTCGTTGGCTTGTTCATTCAAAGCACGAGTGGCCAGATACGGTTCGGACTTCGTACTTTATGTCACCGTTAGTCCTTCTTGGCATTAAGCCGGGAAAGTTTACTAGAATTTTTCTTGGATGATGGATCATTCTCATTATCCGTGAGCAAATCAAATTGATTACTCAAATTAATTTTTTCAGAAGGGGGGTCAAGAGTTTGCCCCTTTCTTTTGCGTTTAGGCGCCATGGCGGCACTATTTTTTTTTTTTTTTTTTATCCAAATCGACTTCCAAGCAGATTACTATAAGAATCTGAAGGATCGAAGAGGAATTTTCCAAATCGATATCCAAGAAGGATTACCTCGGGTAGGGTCCAAACAAGGATCGAAGAGGAATAAAGTTGAACAAGGTAGAAAATTTTTACAGGTTTAGCACTGAAAAGTGCTGTTTAAATTTGTTGTAGCTTTAGGTAGTAGCAACACTTCCTTCAGCAAAAAGCAAATAGATCCGCACGGCAAGAGAGCACGATGCGGACTCATGATTGTTTTGTTTGTTTTGTGACGTCACATTTGCTGTTGTAGTGAAATGAAGGAAGAAAAGAGATGGTTAAACTTTCCCCACCATACCAGTTGATATTCATGAAACATGGACAGTTTTAACGTGGTGACGTGCACTTCCACATAATTTTAACAAAACATTTAGAAAATGATGATCAAAGAATATTTCAAAAAGAAGAAGTAGAAAAATTATTTACCTTTTGTAGAACTTTAAGGCCATCGTTTGGACATTTTGAGCCGTTTGTCTGTGATTTGGGTGGTTTTTCAGGAAACGTCCCGAAAATCCGGTGAAGGAAAGCGAATATCGGGAAACAAATTCCGTCCGATTGTAGCCAAGGATTTTGTTTTTCTAGTGTGTAAAATTTGGGTGGAAAAGTGCATTCAACTTCAAGTGGTGTGCTTTTTCCGGGAAAGTGGCATTTCCACCCAAAGAGAATATGCACGTGGGGTGTTTGATACTACTGGCTATTTCTCCCGTCAGTGTATATGTGCGCGCAAGGAAATGCAATCTTGCGCCTATGTTTTCCCGGGAATTTCCCAAGAAAGTATATCATATTTTTATACCAAGACATTCTGCAGACTATGCACAACATGATGGTATACATAAACATATGATTTTCGAAAATTTGTAGCATGGTTTTTCAATTTCCAAACCATGCGCCAAACATTCTCGCTGTAAAATCGTCACGGACATAGTAAAGAAGCAATCAGCAATTACGCATTTGTTTTACAACGTTGCCACATTTTCTTGTTCCTTTGCTACCGGATCACATGTTCGTAGGTTCACGTGTCCTTTTTCGCTAGTTCGCTCATCATATCAAATTGATCAGGAATTCTTCCGAAATGTCAAAAATTATATTGAAGACCTACGACGGATCGGAAATTGAAATTGAGATCTCCATATATTCTTTCATCATATCAAACTGAACAGGAGCTCTTCAAAATCTTATCTTATCTATCGAAGACCTACGACTTATCGGGAATTGAAATCGAATCCTGCATATTCCCTCATCACATCAAATTGATCAATAATTCTTCCGAATAATCAGAAATTATATATAAAACGTATGACTAATCGGAAATTGAAAATGAGTTCTCCATATATTCCATCAACACATCAAATTGATCAGAAATCCTTCTGAAGACATTCGGGCAGTTAGAATATATTTCAAAATACAAGGATGGTCAGAAATTCTTCCAAACTATCAGAAGTTATATGGAAACCCTATGACTGATTGGAAATTGAAATCGATTTCACCATAATGTGTACCCTATGTACCCTATCAAAGTGTTCAGAAATTATTCCGGATTATCAGAAATTATATTGAAGGTCTTCGACTAATAGAACAATTGCAACCGAGTTTCCATATATATCTCAATCAAATCAGGTTGATCAGGAATTCTTTCGAATTATCAGAAATTATTTAAAAAAAAAACTATTCCTGACCAGAAATTGAAATCGAGTTCTCCTTATTCCATGACCATATCAAATTGACCAGGAATTCTTCCGAATTATCATACATTATATCAAAGGCCTACGACTGATCGTAAATCCAAATCGAGTTTTCCATATATTCCTTCATCATATCAAAGTGGTCAGGAATTCTTCCGAATTATCATATATTATACCGAAGGCCTTCGATTAAAAGAAGAATTGAAATCGAGCTCTCCATGTATATCCTTTTTCCATAAAATTGAATAGAAATTGTTCTGGACATTTTTGGTCAGTAAGAATGTATTTACAAAATGTAATAATGATTAGGAATCATATAGAAGACTTTCAAATCATCAAAAATTTTATACTATCCAACAATGTCAGTTTGATAAATAATTTATTCAAAAAAATGATACGAAGATCTACGATCGAAGATTGAAACCGAGTTCTCCATATATTCCCTGGTCATATCAGAGTGATCGGGAGTCCTTCTGATTATCTTTGGTCTGTAAGAATGTATTTTCAAAATTTAGCATTGATCAGGAGCCATGTAGACGATCTTCAAATGATCTTGAAATAAAACCATTAGAATATTCTTACATCATATGAGATTGGTCAGGAATTCTTCCGATTTATAAGAAATTATTTCGAGGACTTCCAACTTATAGAAAAATTTATATTGTGTTCTCCATATATTAGCTTCTCATATCAAGTCTTCTTCCGACGATCTTCGGTCAGTTAGAATGTATTTTCAAAATATAAAGATGGTTAGTCGAAGGCTTTCAAATGATCTAAAATTGAAATTCAATCTTTTGAATATTAGCGCCCCATATGAGGTTGATCAGTAATTCCTCCAATTTATCAGAGTTTATACCGAATACTTACGACTTACAGGAAATTGAAATCGATTCTCCATATATTCGCTCATCATATCAAAGTGATCAGGAATTATTATGATGATCGTCGGTCACATAGAATGTAGCAAAAATTCGAATATTCTTTTTTTTTTCCTTTGGTTTGTTTTTTCCGTCGATCTTGTTTTCCGTGCTGAGCACCAATGCTACCGACGTGCCAGGAAGGCAGCTCCCACACCTGGACCCTACCTATCGACCCATCAACTCATGAACCGGGGACCAACCGCTTTACTTCCCATCCGAAGGAAGGCGTGATCAGAGATGTTCTGCCTCAGAACATCCCGGCGGCGCCGACTGGGATTGAACCCAGGCCTGCTGGGGTGAGAGGTAATCACGCTTACCACAACAAAATTCGAATATTCAAAGGATTTTATTTCAATTTCTGACCGTTTACAGATCTTAGACATGATTCCTGATCAACACTTTATTATGAAAATACGTTCTTATTGACTGAAGATCTTCAGAAGAACTGCTGATATATTTGTTATAAAAGGGGCGCCGGTGGTGTAGTGGTAAGCGTGATTCCTCTCATCCCAAAAGGCCTGGCTTCAATCCAAGTGGGCACCACCGGGGTTTTCTGAGGAATAAAATTTCTTATCACGCCTTCCTTCGGAACGGAAGTTAAACCGTTGGTCCCCAGTCCATGAGTTGATGGGTCGATATGTAGGGTCCAGGTGTGGAAACTATCTCACTGGTGTCGGTAGCGTTGGTACTCAGTACGGAAAACATTATTTTTGTGAAGTATTCAACCTTTCTGGTCAGGACATCTTCCGAATTATCAGAAATTATATCGAAGACCTACGACTGATCGGAAATTGAAATCGAATGATCCATATACACTAGAGTGTTTCAGCGTTATATGGAAAAAAAAGTCAAAGTCTGGAATTTCAAACGCTACCCTCTGGAATGGTAGTTTGGGGGGTCAGAAACACCCTGCCAAAATTTGAAGTCATTTGGTTCACGGGAACCCCTCGCCCAAACGGCTTGAAGTTTTTATGGGGAAAATCGACAAAATGTATGGGTGAGCGAGCCACTTTCACATTCGCGGCTCTAGGTGGCACTGTAGTGGATCAATTTTCTTCGTGTACAAAATGTAGCACCTTTGGAGTATTGGGAACATCTTGGCTGAAGACCGGATGTGAATCCGAGTTACCCCCGAAAAGTTATTAGCGTTTCTAACGAACACCACCTGCTTTACTTCTGGGGAGGGCCTAACGCGCTTGTGCAGTTTTTATTTTTACGAACGGGTATACGAATAGCAATGTTTGCATAGGTATAACTTTTTTGTTTAACCATGAAATTGGTTGAAATTTTCAAAGTGAGTAGAAAAATGTTCGAAATTAGGTCTACTAAAAATTGGAACATATTGGTCAAACGGTATGATTCCGGGTTTCCGAGAGGCCATCGGGGGGAGAAAAGGTACCAGTCGTCTAGAACAAGGTGGTGCTGGAAATCCACAGCAACAGGCATCTATGGGTAGTGCTGATTAATATTTTAACAAAATCAACCCATAACCTGGTTCTAAATACTAAGCGTCCACCGGAAGGCCTTCCGATGACCCGGATCAACCTTAATCTGGATTATTATGTATTTTTGATCAAAGTAGGCCTTGATTATTCTCTGCAACAATGAGAAATGTTGTAAAATGGTGATTTTTTATGTGTTAACTGTTCAATGGCTCCGAGTTATCACCAGATGGTCCGCTGGTAGATACGGAACATCCGTAAAATTGATTGCTGTGTAAATTTGATCAAAGTAGGCCATGATTTTCCTCTCCAATTATATGGAGTATAGTAAAATGGTGCTGGTCGTTGGATCCAAGTGGTCACCAGATGACCCACCGGAAGATCCGGAACATCCGTAAAATTTATTTCTGCGCAAATTTGATCAAAGTAGGCCTTGATTTTGCTCTGCAACAATGTGAAATGTAGTAGAATGCTGATTTTTGATATGTTAGCTGTTCAATGGCTCCGAGTTATCACCAGATGGTCCGCTGGTAGATACGGAACATCCGTAAAATTGATTGCTGTGTAAATTTGATCAAAGTAGGCCTTGATTTTCCTCCGCAATTATATGGAATACAGTAAAATGGTGATTTCTGAAATATTAGCTGGTCATTGGCTCCAAATGGTCACCAGATGACCCACCGAAAGATCTGGAACATCCGTAAAATTGGTTGCTACGTAAATTTCATCAAAGTATGCCTTGATTTTTCATTGCAACTGTATATAATGAAGTAAAATTATGATTTTTTATATATAAGCTGGTCACTAGCTCCAAGTGGCTCGCCGAAAGATCCGGAACATCCGTAAAATGTATTGTTGCGTAAATTTGATTAAAGTAGGCCTTGATTTTACTGTGCAACTATGTGGAGTGTAGTAAAATGGTGATTTTAGATACATTAGCTGTTCAATGGCTCTGAGTAGTCACCAGATGGTCCGTGAGAAGATCCGGAACATCCGTAAAATTGATTTATGTGTAAATTTTATCAAAGCAGGCCTTGCTTGTTCCCTGCAACTAAATGGAATGTGGTAAAATTGTGCTTTTTTATATATTCGCTGGTCATTGGCTTCGAGTTATCACCAGGTGGTCCAGAATATACGGAACATCCGTAAAATTTATTGCTGCGTAAATTTGATCAAAGTAGGCCTTGTAAAATGTAGTAAAACGATGCTATTGATGTTGCTTCTTACAGTCGTTAGTTAACTGCCTCCTGTCAAAGTTCATTCATGAGTAAATATTCATCTTAGCTTTCTTCAAATTGAATTCAACATTTCAAAGCAGCGAAAAAAATTGTGGTAAGTATAGGGTTTAACATATCATCATACACCAATCGATCTCTTTGTCTCGTATCAACTAAAAATACACTGCTACCACATTGCGTTACGCTGGAATGCATGCAATGCGATTGTATCTTCAAATATTATTACTGCCGCACGGCCGTAGAATTCAAATCAAATTTGCATAGATATTCATAGACTGAGTAAACGTTTCCAACAAGTTCACGGACTACATTAAAACAAAGTAAACATAACATTTATCTTGCACAATAAAAAGCAGTGTTCAACAACAACTAATGGGAGATTTTAGTGTAATATTAATGAGAAAAAAAAATCATGATGTGGAAATCTACTTTCTGTGGGGCAAGATTAATGTATTTCATACTTTGTTTTAATGTAATACGTATAATTGTTGGAAACATGCAGGGATGTTGTTCAACAACTTTCAATGAAAACTGAAGATGATCTTTATATTTTGTTATCTTACCAAAAATGCCTTTTTCTTCAATAGATGGTTTTGAATAGAAAAATGCCTTGGCAACAAGCCCTTCATAAGTACCATTAAGTTTTGATGAGTTTATTTTATACCTGCATTATAAAAAATATTGGTATTAGTATTAAATAAAGAGCAATAGGCTGATGTGTTTTTGCAAGTTAAAGACCATCCCACGCAAATAAGGAAAAAGTATCCAAGTATTTTGTTGTTAAATGATGTTTATATTTTGTTTCTTAAATTTTAAACAAAATATGCAAAGGACGGGTATATACTACTGCTAAATAAAACTCGTAGTACACTGGAAAAATAAACTCATAATTTCATAAATATATTACTTTTGCTTTCCTTTTTGCTCGGGTATGCTCTTGGAGTTAAAAATTGTTTAAATTTGACTCCTAAAAACAGCTACAACAGGGACAAGTAGACCTGTAAACCTCTCATGTCAACGGGAGCGGTGGCGCAGAAACTATTTTCGCCTTGGTAGTACTTGCCACACAACGTGATGCCGCTGGTTTAAATCATTGATAGAATAACCTGAAAAAAGTTTCTTGGTACATACTCCCAACAAACCCCCCGCTGACTGTAAAATTTCAAGAGCGACAGCACAATACCGAACAGCAGCTTTTTATCCCCTCGGAACTCAAAAATAAGAACGGCTATTTCGTAGATATCCTCCACGGTTCCATGAATACCGAAGAAACCAAAAGAGCTAGCTGCCAGGACACCCAATTTTGTCCTGCCGCTCATCGGAGAAGTGATAATGATCTCCGCCCCCAGAATCAAAGCCTGGAGAGGTAATGTCACCAGCACACTTAACGGAAACCTGACTAATTGAGTGTTATTTTCAGCGCAGTTCTAAACCATCCCTTACCCCGCCGAATTGGAGAACAATTCCACAACGAGTCCTACAAACATTTTCGAAGGTAGAAATATAAATAATTTTGCTGGGAGGAAATGTTCTAATTATAATTTATCTTGTAGCTCCCATCGGGATGGGTGAATCTGACAGACACCTAGATGCATTCCAGTCAGAAAAAAAACCTTTATATGAGGTAACCAAACCGATTTAATTTAGTCATAGCTGGAAGCTAATCGCCATGCTTATACAGGGCCATTTCTTTCGTCGTCACGCATTTCTCTCGGTGAACGGACTATAAATCTGCAGTGACAGAGTCAAAGTAATCATACATGGGAGTATTCGCCATTAAGCAGTGGTAATGGTTAAGTAGCATTGTCATCACGGGCAGCATCCTTCCCGCAGCCAGAGTAATAATCCGCAGCAGTAGCATCGAAATACACTGCTCGGGCAGAAACACCATGAAGCTCAAGTAGTGGTAAAGAAACGGTGGACGGAAAACGGCGAAAGAAAACAGTAAGTTCACTATGCTTTCAAGAACTGTGGCATAAGAACACGAAGGTTCGAAGCAGTAGCATCAACACAATGCGAGGTACCTGCTAAACTGGTGTAGTGTGTAACCAATATCCTGATTAACTGGTTCAGAAGTTATTAGTTAGTAAGTTTTTGAGGTTAAGGCCCAGTTAGGTCCAGGGGGATTGCCACCGTTTATTGGAACCCTAACCGATGAGTTTAGTTTCCGTCGGCGGGCACTCTCTAAAACTCATCGAGCCGGTACCCCATACACGAAACCCTTGGAGTCTTCATTCCTTGAAGGACGACACCCAACAAACCATCCGCGACCCTATGTAGGATGATCCAAAGAAGTTAAGTCACACACAATAACCGTGAGCCCAGTACCCACGATTCAGACTACGAAATATCCATAATCTTAGGTATAAGTTTGATCATTTATTTCCTCCTCCTCGTATGTACTAGCGAAGCTCTTACCCTCATTTATGTATTTACCTGAATAAACGTAACCCTAGCAGCACACTTTTCGCAAACGGCAACTCCTATGTGATTTATTCCGATTACAATCAAGTTGCCTCAACCTTTAGAGACGGAAGTGTATTGCTTGGGAAATTATGCTTAGTGGGAATAATACACATTATAACATGATTGTAAAACTCAATGTGTGTCAACTTGTTTTGGACACGGTATCTCTGTTCGAAACATAATAAACAGTCAGAGTACTAAGGATGCAAAGCGCGTGTCGATGCTGTGAACAAGCATGGTTCTCAATAACGGGACAGTCATGCAGTGTTGCAGCATCGTCATGCATTTTGCTCCCTTGGTCTTCTGACTGATTAAATAAATAGTAACGTAAGACGGGGTGACATTGAAACTAGGAAGTCACATTGGGCCAAAATTCAAAAATGTTTATTGATGCAAATATCTTGAATATACAGAAAATGATTTTTTTTTTTTTTTTTTTATACTAATTTATTTGTACAGGCTCAATCGAATAAACTTTACAGAGCCGAGTTATCATTTTCATTATACATGATTATTGTCTTAAATCTAGAGTTAAAGGAATTGAACCGATTACTCGCGGTCGTCTCGAGGTTAGTGGAGATTTACAATTTTTTGGGTGGGGAAAGGGAGAAGGAGGTTTGAAATATGATTTATTATACAAATATTTAAATACAGAAAATGATGTCTAGTATATATTTCTTGAGCTTCAGGAGTAAAGTGTAGATAACATTAACTAGTTGTTTTATTTAATTTGTGCTGTAAAGTAAAGTGTCATAAATAGTAAAATGAGCTTTCAATTTCAATCAACCATTTCCATGACAGTCGTAAATATATCATTGATGAATATATTCACATGCTTAACATTGTTTTCCTTGCTAAAATGTGAACGTTGTTAGGTAGGGAACGATTTTTTTTGATTTTTTGGCCCAATGTCACCTTCACTTACGGTATCACTGAAACACCTACCAAACAAAATCTTAGACTATCCCATTTAGTATAAGGGTAGGGTCAAAATGTTCCCCCAAAATTACATTTGAACACTACCATGAAATGAAAGGGGATAACTTAAGGCTTCGTTGGATGTGTGGCTCAGAGATACTGATTTTTTTTTATTTTCCTGAAATATTTTATTTGATGATGAAAATGTGTGTCAACCTGTTTGCCAATCGATTTAAATACATGCGATGTTTGTGTGACTTACACACCTACACACTTGCTAACGACTACGCCGGAGCTGTCCTCATACGAAGCAATTAATTTTTCTGATGTTACAATGAACAGCTATTATATAAAAAATCACAATTTTACCACATTCCATATAGTTGCAGAGAAAAAGCAAGGCCTACTTCGTTCAAATTTACACAGAAATCAATTTTACGAATGTTCCAGATCTTATGACGGACCATCTGGTGACTGCTCAGAGCCATTTAACAGCTAGTGTATCTATAATTCATTTCACATAGTTGCAGAGCAAAATCAAGGCCTGCTTTGATCAAATTTACGCAGCAATACATTTTACGGATGTTCCGTATTTTCTGGACCACCTGGTGATAACTCGAAGCCAATGACCAGCGAATATATAAAAAAAGCACAATTTTACCACATTCCCTTCAGTTGCAGGGAACAAGCAAGGCCTGCTTTGATAAAATTTACACATAAATCAATTTTACGGATGTTCCGGATCTTCTCACGGACCATCTGGTGACTACTCAGAGCCATTGAACAGCTAATGTATCTAAAATCAAAATTTTACTACACTCCACATAGTTGCAGAGTAAAATCAAGGCCTACTTTGATCAAATTTACACAGCAATAAATTTATCAGATTTTCCGGATCTTCCAGCGGGTTATGTCGTGACCACTCGGAACAATTGAACAGCTAATATAACAAAAATAACCATTTTACTACATTTCACGTAGTTGCAGAGCAAAATCAAGGCCTACTTTAATCAAATTTACGCAACAATACATTTTACGGATGTTCCGGATCTTTCGGCGAGCCACTTGTAGCCAGTGACCAGCTTATATATAAAAAATCATAATTTTACTTCATTATATACAGTTGCAATGAAAAATCAAGGCATACTTTGATGAAATTTACGTAGCAACCAATTTTACGGATGTTCCAGATCTTTCGGTGGGTCATCTGGTGACCATTTGGAGCCAAGGACCAGCTAATATTTCAGAAATCACCATTTTACTGTATTCCATATAATTGCGGAGGAAAATCAAGGCCTACTTTGATCAAATTTACACAGCAATCAATTTTACGGATGTTCCGTATCTACCAGCGGACCATCTGGTGATAACTCGGAGCCATTGCACAGCTAACATATCAAAAATCAGCATTCTACTACATTTCACATTGTTGCAGAGCAAAATCAAGGCCTACTTTGATCAAATTTGCGCAGAAATAAATTTTACGGATGTTCCGGATCTTCCGGTGGGTCATCTGGTGACCACTTGGATCCAACGACCAGCACCATTTTACTATACTCCATATAATTGGAGAGGAAAATCATGGCCTACTTTGATCAAATTTACACAGCAATCAATTTTACGGATGTTCCGTATCTACCCGCGGACCATCTGGTGATAACTCGGAGCTATTGAACAGTTAACACATAAAAAATCACCATTTTACAACATTTCTCATTGTTGCAGAGAAAAATCAAGGCCTACTTTGATCGAATTTATGTAGCACTAAATTTTACGGATGTTTCGGATCGTCCGGTGACCACTTGGAGCCATTGAAACGCGTATATATCTAAAATCATTAATTTACAACATTTCATATAGTTGCAGAGAATAATCAAGGCCTACTTTGATCAAAAATACATAATAATCCAGATTAAGGTTGATCCGGGTCATCGGAAGGCCTTCTGGTGGACGCTTAGTATTTAGAACCAGGTTATGGGTTGATTTTGTTAAAATTTTAATCAGCACTACCCATAGATGCCTGTTGCTGTGGATTTCCAGCACCACCTTGTTCTAGACGACTGGTACCTTTTCTCCCCCCGATGGCCTCTCGGAAACCCGGAATAAAACCGGAATCATACCGGTTGACCAATATGTTCCAATTTTTAGTAGACCTAATTTCGAACATTTTTCTACTCATTGTGAAAATTTCAACCAATTTTATGGTTAAACAAAAAAGTTATACCTATGCAAATATTGCTATTCGTATACCTGTTCGTAAAAATAAAAACTACACAAGCGCTTTAGGCCCTCCCCAGAAGTAAAGCAGGTGGTTTTCGTTTGAAACGCTAATAACTTTTCGGGAGTAATTCGGATTCACATCCGGTCTTCAGCCAAGACGTTCCCAATACTCCAAAGGTGCTACATTTTGTACACGAAGAAAATCGATCCACTACAGCGCCACCTAGAGCCGCGAATGTGAAAGTGGCTCGCTCCCCCATACATTTTGTCGATTTTCCCCATACAAACTTCAAGCCGGTTGAGCGAGGGGTTCCCGTGAACCAAATGACCTTCAAATTTTGGCAGGGTGTTTCTGACCCCCAAAAACTACCATTCCAGAGGGTAGCTTTTGAAATCCCAGATTTGACCTATTTTGAAACAGTCTAATATAAACCCTAGCAAAGTGATCATGAATTCTTCCGAATTATCAGAAATCATATTCAAGGCATTCGACTTATAGAAGAATTGCCATCGATTTTTCCATATAGGTATATCTTTATCAATTTCTTCATCATATCAAAGTGATCAGGAGTTCTTCCGAATTATCAGAAATTAAATCGAAAATGTACGACTGATCGGAAATTGAAATCAATTCTCCGTATATTCATCACATAAAATTGATCAGGAATTCTCCCGAATTATTAGAAATTATACCTAACACGTATGACTAATCGGAAATTGAAATTGAGTTCTCCATATATTCCATCAATATATCAAATTGATCAGAAATCCTTCTGAAGACATTCGGGCAGTTAGACTGATTTTAAAAATACAAGGATGGTCAGGAATTATTTTGAAATTCTTCCAAATTATCAGAGGTTATATGGAAACCCTACGACTGATTGGAAATTGAAATCGAATTCTCCATTAATTCCCTCATCATATCATATTGATCAGAATTGTTTACGAATTATCAGAAATTGCCACTGATCGGAAATTGAAATCGTGTTCTCCATATATTCCATCATCACATCAATTGATCAGGTATTCTCCCGAATTATAAGAAATTACATCGAAGACCGAATTATCAGAAGTTAGTTGGAAGCTTTACGGCTGATCGGAAATTGATATCGTGTTCTCCGTATATTTTCTTATGTCAAATTGATCATAAATTCATCTAAAGATCTTTTCAGTTAGAATGTATTTCAAAATATAAGGATCTCAGGAATAATGTCGAAGACCTTCAAATGACCAAAAATTAAATCTACATCGTTTGAATAGTATCCCACCATACAAGAATGATCAGGAATTATTCCAAATTCTCCCATCCTATTAATTTTTTTCGAATCATCAGAAATTATATAGAAGCCTTACGGCTGATCAGAAAAATTTCTTCCGAAACACTTTTTATTGTAATTCTGGTTTATTGTAAGAATTTCAATCACATGAATAGTGCATCGCAATTTCTTAAAAATAATAGTTAGGAAGTCATTATCCAATCATAATCTAACGAATTTGAGCGTGTAGGTAAAAACAAATATAGCAGGTGAAACTTTTATATTCGCCAGAGATTATGATTGTAATACTTCTATTGAAATATTCTTCCAAATAGCCGAATAAATATATAGTATCTCAATTTCCTAATGAAATTAAAATTCATATCTATGGCATTTTCAATCAACGCAATGCTGATTTCATTCATTTCTGATTCAGAAAATGAGAGCATTCTGCTCGCAGTCATTGGTGTAAATGAAACATTGCAATTTATTTAAAAAAAAATGTTTTCTTAGAAATAAACCAAATAAATCAAGTAAAAATCAGCAGAATTGCTTTCAAGATTTTTTACTTGGTCCAGTCACACGATGTTATATTTAAGATGTATTCATATTTGCTCACGTTTCTTAAACTGACATACGAAGAGATGTTGTATATAAGGCTAGCAAGTTTTCACCAAGTTTTTTTTTATAAATATGTTATAAACAGATAATTGAGACATTCAATACCTAATTATAACTTCAAGATAAACAGCATGTCAGAAAGGTTGAATACTTCACAAAAACAATACAACAGGTCTAAAACAAGACGTTTTGCAAGCAATTAATATAGAACTTATTCACAACTTTTATTTGTCAAGAACGATGTTGCAAGTGATACTTGGGAACGGACCGTCAGAAAATTGTAAGATACTGCGAGAAAAAATCTAATTCATTTCAAGTCCTGTCAAGAGTTCCTCAGGGCTCGCACTTGGGACCTCTTCTTTTCATTTTGTACGTTAACGATATCTCTCTTATTTTGAAAAAGCTCAAAGTGCTTATTCATGCTGATGAAGTACATGTTTTTTTAGATGTGGTGTTGTAAAAGTTTGTTTGATAAAATAAATAATATAGCTTGAGCTTGATTGACCGCCCACGGTTGCTACTATGTTATTGCCAGATCAGCTGTAATTACACAGAGAACCAATAGACGATGCTTGGGACTAGCAATCATCCTCAATGTGTAAAAACTGGTGATCTTAAATTAGGCAATACCAGCGCCGGCCGCGCCCGAATACAGGTCAAGAAAGGAATGGGAAGGATTGTGTTGACATGACACTCGCTTTGATGGAAGCCGAGAACACCTCTGCACTTCCACGAGGAATCACTGGGATGTTGGATAAGAGGGTTGGGTTTGCAGCAGGGTTCGTTTTGGTAAACGATAAGCTGAATTGATGTCCTAACGATCATATAACGCGAAGGAGCTTGGGATTAAACCCACGGTCTTCTGCTCAGTAAGCAAAAACGTTTGCCACTAGGCAGACGAGCACCTTTTTAATCACCGAGTTGCTGTTATTACCATGTAGTCATATTAACAAATAAAACGATTGACGAATCTTGAATGTGGATGGGCCTGAGATTAGACTCATGATGTTCTGCTCAGTAAGCAAAAACGGTTGCTCTAAGGCCACCGAGCCCCTCATATCACATAATACCGTTGGTCAAATTTTTGTATCCATTCAAACCCGGAACCAACGACAACAACGAGTTTCGCAAAATACACGATACACAAGCGATTTTACCATCAATCTCTTTGATATGTAAGGATCTGGGACCACGTTTTTCTGCTCAGTAAGCAGGCCACTGTAACCGACGATCTTTCAAATCCGAAAACTAAAAACTACGAAAAAGTACTTAGGCCTTCATTAAGATCCACTTTCACGCGACGTTCAATGTTTCAATTTGCTCTTTACGTATTGTTCAGGCTATAAATAGGCTCTTTTCAAAAGTTACGCGAGAAATACGCACAATCGTCGCCTACCTCGCAAAACTGGTTCCAAACAACAACAAAGGCATAAGCAACGATGGATTGTTGAACTTTGCTGGCTGGTGTAGTGCTGCTGAAAAAAGATAAGTCTATTATTTTGGTTAGTGATCGTTTGGATTTGGGTCACCCCACGTTGTGTTTAGGTTAGTATAAATAAATAATACTATTTAGTCATATAAATCACCACAGCTCATTATCTTCAGCGTTATCGGTTTTCGTTTCTGGATCTTTAGTTGCCTCTGTGATATACTTACTTGCGGCATACTATTTTGGGAGTGTATATGAGCGTGTACCATGTACGGTAGCTCATCTCACATCGTGATGGTGGGACATAGTAGACAAATTAGAGAGAAAACAAGGAGGTATTAGTATTAGTTATATGTAAACAAACAAAACAAAAGAAGAGAAGAGGAAAGAAGAGCAGACAAATAAAAAAGGGATGAAGTAGATAATAAATAAAAGAAACGTAGGCAGATTATTAGAAAAGGCATTATCCGAGACTCGGCAATCAAATGTCACTCCCGCCGAGATCTCAGCGAAACCCCCTCCCCGCCGAGACCCGCACAGCCGAGCTCGGTAGAAAAAACTAAGTGTGTAGATAGATTAGTAGGAAAATAAATAAAACTACTTTATGACTCAAAGTGCAATGAATGAGCGTTAGTTTCGGGATCATTTCAGTGTTAGAGTTATGTTAGTTTTGATCCGTAATCAGCCCTGCTGACCCCTCCAACATTAGTTGCAGGCAGTGGTTGTTAGATAATGCGGCACTGTAACTACTACTATTTTAGAGGTATGATTCGTCAAGTTTATACAACTCAATGTTTCAATTGAGCCAAACTATCTATCTTACAATTACAAAAGCAAACCTAAACTTACAATTATATGCAAATGCAAAATGAAACTTGACAAATCATCGTTAATCCCCTTATTACAGGGCAGGGCCTGACGATTTCAATCTAATTTTGATCAGTGAACGGGCACCATATGGTACATTTTCTCACGATGAACCTATCATTTCCAGCCTATCTGAACTATTTAATAAATGGAAGCCATAACATGGGTTACGCTCCCCCTAAGCGGACCCTCCGCATCCTGTCTCTGTCTTATATCAAATACAAAATGCCAATGGTTTTTTTTTTTTATCTAGTTCGTTTATTTGGAAGGCTCAATCGCGTTAGCTTTACGGAGCCGATAATTCATTGTTCACTGTGTGTAACAAGATTCACTTAATTCTATGTCTAGTAGGAGTTGGGCCGATTACTCGCGGCTTACTCGAGGTTAGAAGGGTACATTTTTGAAGGATAGGATCAGGGGAGGAGCTTGGGGTAGGGTTTCGTTGTCTCATCAGAGCGTTGTCGCCAGTATGAACGGTAGTGCTGTTCTAGCTTCGTCCGGAGTTCGACCGGCTGTGGTGGGTGACCAGTGGGCGACGATGAGACTCATCGAGACGGGGGGACAAGACAAACAAAAACTAATAAAGAGAGACAAAAGACAAAAGGAATTAAATTCTTATACTAGACATTTGAAGAAAAACATAAACGGACTGCATATAGCAGAGATCACGGGTTGCCAACACGTCTCTGATAGGAACATAGGGTTGTCTTCCTTGGGCCTCGAGGGTATTCAAAAGTCGCTCTCTGGCGGCGTCATTATCCGTACATTGCCAAACTGCGTGTTCGATGTCATCGTAACCGTTTCCACACCGACAGATGTTGCTGTCCACGAGGTTTATTCTATTGAGATGAGCATCTAGCGAGTAGTGGTTGGACATAAGTCTACTCATCACGCGAATGAAGTCACGACTTAAGCCCAAGCCTTTAAACCACGCTCTCGAAGAAACATTAGGAATAATTGAATGTAACCACCGTCCAAGATTTCCAGTGTCCCAATCGGTTTGCCAACTCGAAAAGGTACTCTGACGCACTAAATGGTAAAATTCATCGTGTGAAATTTGCCTGTCATACAATTCGCCTTCCTGCGCGCCCACCTTTGCGAGAGAGTCCGCCTTCTCATTGCCTGGGATTGAGCAATGTGAGGGGACCCATACAAAGGTAATCATATATGATCTTTCGACCAGCACACACATCTGCTCCCTTACCTTTGAAAGGAAATAAGATGAGTGCCTACTTGGTTTCATCGACCGAATAGCCTCAATGGAACTGAGACTATCCGAGAAGATGAAGTAATGGTCTGCGGGCATGTTGGAAATCATCCCCAATGCGAAGTTGATTGCTGCCAGCTCAGCAACAAAAACGGAACAAGGTTCCTGAAGTTTGCGGAAGGCGCTAGAGTTTTCATTGAAGACACCGAAGCCAGTGGATCCATTGAGACGGGACCCGTCTGTAAAATATCTTTTCATGCAATTGACTTGTTGGTACTTTTCAGTAAAAATACGCGGAATAATAATAGGTCGAAGTTGATCGGGAATCCTATGAGTTGCTTGTTTCATGGTCAGATCATATTCAATTGAGGAACTGCGATTGGTGAAGTGAACACGGTCTGGAGTATAACAAGGAAGACACATATCTGATGATATGTAGTGGTGGTAGATTCTCATAAATCGAGATTGTGTGTTCAGCCCAAGAATTTCTTCAAAATTAGCAATTATAAGTGTGTTCGTCACTCCGCATTTGATTAGTATTCTGAGAGAGAGCTCCCAGAAACGGTTCTGGAGGGGTGTTACTCCTGCCAGAACCTCGAGACTCATGTTATGCGTTGAGTGCATACAGCCTAGAGCAATACGCAGACAACGATATTGAATTCGTTCCAATTTTATTAGGTGACTTTTTCTTGCCGAGAGAAAGCAGAAAGAGCCGTACTCTAGAACAGAGAGAATAGTTGTTTTATAAAGCGTTATGAGGTCTCCCGGATGAGCACCCCACCATGTGCCGCAAATTGAACGGAGAAAGTTGATCCTCTGCTGACATTTTTGCTTCAAATACGTAATATGGGCATTCCAAGTGCACTTTGAATCAAACCAGACCCCAAGGTACTTGAAAGACAATGATTGGGTAATGTTTCTGCCCAAAAGATTAAGCTGCATTTGGGCTGGGTACCGTTTTCGAGTAAACACTACCAGTTCAGTTTTCTGCGGCGAGAATTCGATCCCTAGATTCATAGCCCAAGAAGACAAGTTATCTAAGGAATTTTGCAATGGTCCTTGCAAGTCCACGGCATGTGGACCTCTTACGGAAACCACACCGTCATCTGCAAGTTGTCTTAGCGTGCATTGTTCTGCCAAACAGTTGTCGATATCTTTGACGTAAAAGTTATAAAGAAGAGGGCTGAGACATGAGCCTTGGGGCAGGCCCATGTAGCTAATTCTGGAAGTTGTCAGTTGTCCAAGGGAAAAGTTCATTTGCTTTTCTGACAACAAATTGTACAAGAAATTATTTAAAATTCCAGAAAGTCCACATCTGTGCAGGTTGTCTGACAGAATTTCAATGGAAACTGAATCAAAAGCCCCCTTAATGTCCAAGAATACTGAAGCCAATTGCTCCTTGTGTGCAAAGGCCAGTTGAATATCTGTGGAAAGCAGCGCTAGACAATCGTTTGTTCCTTTGCTCTTGCGGAACCCAAACTGTGTATTTGATAGCAAGTTATTTGATTCGACCCAGTGATCGAGTCTCCGAAGGATCATTTTCTCCATCAATTTCCTAATGCACGAAAGCATAGCAATCGGACGGTATGAGTTATGGTCAGACGCTGATTTGCCAGGTTTTTTAATGGCTATTACTTTGACCTGTCTCCATTCAGGCGGTACAATGTTGTTTTCTAGCAAGGAATTGAATAAATCTAGCAAGCGTCTTTTAGCGATATCTGGGAGATTTTTCAGAAGATTGAATTTAATCATATCGCTTCCCGGTGAGGAGTTGTTCGATGAAAGAAGAGCCATAGAGAAATCCAGCATTGAGAATGGTCTATCCAGAGAGCCGCCACTAGGAGACGCTTCTCGAAGAATATTTTGTGCTGGAACTGAGTCCGGACAGACCTTTTTAGCGAAATCGAATATCCATCGGTTGGAGTATTCTTCACTCTCATTGAAAGATGAGCGGTTACGCATGTTGCGAGCCACCCTCCACAAGGTGTTCATTGAGGTTTCTCGTGAGAGTCCCTCGACGAAATTGCGCCAATAACCGCGTTTTTTTGCTTTGATTAATTGTTTCAGCTTTGTCTCAAGCTTTGAATATTCCTCGAAGTAAGTGGAGGTTTTGTGTCTACGAAAAGCTTTGAAAGCATCAGATTTTTCTACATACAATTTTGTGCATTCTTCGTCCCAACCAGGTGTGGCTGGTCTCCTTTTAAAGGGTGCACTTGGAACTTTTCTTTTTTGTGCTTCCAGTGAGCTTTTGTAAATCAAATCGGCGAGGAATCGATATTCTTCCAATGGTGGAAGCGCATCTATTGATTCGACACCGATTGTCACCGCCGTTGCATATTTCTGCCAGTCGATGTTCCTTGTAAGATCAAATGGAACCCGAGATGGTTCTGCAGAGTGAGGGCCACACTTTATTGAAATGATGATTGGCAAATGATCGCTACCATGGGGATCATTGATAACCTTCCACTGACAATCCAATGATAGCGATCTTGAACACAAAGATAGGTCGAGTCGGCTTTCTCGAGCCGGAGGTTTTGCTATACGTGTCGCTTCACCAGTGTTCAAAATTGTCAAATTGAAATCGTCACATAAATCGTAAAAAATAGCCGCTCTATTGTCGTCATATAGATCGCCCCACCCAGTACCATGGGAGTTCATATCACCCAGAATTAATACTGGGGATGGAAGAATCGAAACTAGATTCCAGAGTTGACTACGGCTAATGGAGGTTCTTGGTGGAACGTATACTGAAGCTATGCAAAGATCTTTGTTCTTCACATTTATTTGGCAAGCAACGATTTCGACGCCGGATAGAGCAGGAAGGGAAATTTTGTAGAAAGGGTAGCACTTTTTGATCCCTAAAAGTACTCCTCCATAAGAATCGTCTCTATCCAGGCGAATAATGTTAAAATCGTGGAAGTTGAGTTCTTTATCGGAAGAAAGCCATGTTTCACAGAGAGCAAATATATCACAATCAGAATTGTGAAGTAAAAATTTGAACGAGTCTAGTTTAGGCACTAGACTACGGCAGTTCCACTGTAGCACAGTGATCATATCTTCAACCTCGTTCGACGAATTATCCATCGAAAGATATGATTGATGCAAGGAGGGGCCATGAAACAGTCAATTGCTTAAGATATGATTCTAATGTTGGAAGCAAGGCAGAAACTAAGCTTCTTAGAGGGTCTTGTATGTTGAACATGTTTAATATGAATTCCACAATGTCCGAAAAAGCTAGCAAACCTCGTTCGGACTTGGATTTCTTTTGAGAAGTTTGAGGAGCAGCTTTTTTATTTTTTTTTATCTTTGTTGGGCAATGGCGGAAAATTCTTGCTGCATCCAGGGATTGGATCAACAGGAGCCTTCGGTTTTGTTTTTTCATCCCCATTACCCTGGGAATTTGGCAATCGTCTGGAGGTGACTTTAGTTTTCTTACGGCGCACTTTCGGGGAGGGGCATTTTCTTTTTGAGGAACCGTCCACTTTTGAAGGTGCGTGTACCACCGTAGAATCACCTTCATCGGATGAGTCAGAGTCCGATTCTTCAACTGACAAAACCGAAAATTGGTTTGCATCTTGGACGGCTGATGCAGCCTTCAACATTTGAGCATATGTCTGCTTGGAGCGTCCAGAGATTGAACGCTGCACTTTATCGGAGTGCTGTTTGTACATCGGGCACTCCTGCAAGGGGTGAGGATTCTCACCACAGTAAGCGCATTTTACTGATTCTTTGTGGCAAGAATCCTCTTTGTGGTTTTCACCACATTTGCCACAACGAGTTTTGTTGCCGCAATGGCTGGCCGAGTGTCCCAGCCTTTTGCAGTTGGTACAATTATATACCCTCTGTACAAACAACCGCACCGGAAAAAAAGCACCATCAATTTTAACAAAGTTTGGGAGAACTGAACCTGCGAAAGTCACCCGGAACGAGTCTGAATGTTTATAAACTTTTTTACCGTCTAGCAAAGATGCTGAATGCAGTTGCCTTACATCCAGTATCTTCACTAGCGCGGTAGCGAATGTCGAGTTTTTAAACGTTCCCGAGGCATGTTTCAAGTCCTCGACAGTCAGACTCGCGTCGGAGACCACGCCTTCTATCTCCACATCTCGAGAAGGGATGTAGATGTTATACTCAACACTAAAAAGCTCGTGATCAGCAATTTTATTTGCCACATCATAAGTCGGTGCTTCTACACGCAGTTTGCTGAATCTTTCTTTGTGTACCAAGATTCCCGGATACTTACGCAGCAAATCTCTCGTTATGTCGAGAGTTTTCAAAGGTTTATTTTTGGGCCGAAAAAAGACAACCCATGGTCCTTTCGAAGACGGTTCATAGTATCTGGTTCGCGTAACGTAGGCATCGGAAGATGCCATAAGTGTTGCGCAAAAGCGGTGCGCAACCACTTAAGAAGGAAAAAAATTAAAACCTTCACTAATTAATTAATTTTAATTACTAGTAATTAAATTTTTTGCCCGACGTACGAACAAATCAAAAAGAAAAAAAAAATCGAAATAAAAAAAAAAACAAAAAAAAACTTATATCTACTTGCAAAAAGTTGTCTTACTATGACCCATACTCCCCTACCAGGGGTGAGAGACAGAGTCACGCGCCACGAGGCAAAATTTAACTACAATAGGGAGGCAATGGACTTGCAAAATGTATTGTCTAATACTTATGCCGGTTGTAAACAACCTATCAGCCGGTGCAGCTAGATGGTCCGTTTGCTGCTGCTGGTGGTGATGTTGGTGTTGGTGGGTCGGCACGATGATGAAAAAATGGCTTGACGACCGGATGGATTACCGGGGTGAATTAAAGCTGGATGGCAACTCCAAGGGGCTCGGCCCATGAAATTCCACTTCCTCTGTTGCACACTGGTCACTTGGGGCACCCAATGGGGGGTGAAAAAACCGCTCGGGCGGAAAAAAACTCCGAAAAAAACTAGATGCCGCGTGACTGAGACCGGGACGTTGTTAACCGACTGAGTGTTCAACTAGGAATGAAAATGCCAATGGTATGAATGTATCTATATATATTGTTCAGGCTTCAGAATCGTCCAGTGGGCAGTGCACTCTACACTCCAAGTTACCTTTTTTTCAAATTTAACGCAAATTTGATATTTTACCCATTGAGTGTTGATTAGTCACAATGAAACATTGTGACAGAAGTTGAGGTTACTAGTGTATTAAATAATCTAGGTCCTATTTAGGATTATATCTGAAAAATCCAAATCTGGCCAACGCCAACCCTAAACCTAAACCTGTTCTAATCCACCTGAAATGACTAACGTATGGAAGACTTTGACTACCCAGCCATGCAATAGTCTCATTCCGTGCCTTATGGCAACTTGATGATTCTATTGCGCTCATCTTTTGGCACCACCCAGGGGAGACTTGGTCCTGTACCCAATGCTTAACTTATCTCCATTCCACTCAGCTACTCGCAATTTCTTGTGATATAGTGGGCGGAATATTATTATATGAGACAATTCAATGCAGACGTCTTTCCAAATTTGTCAGATCGACAGGTTATCGGTGAGTTACCACGATAGTTGCTATTCAACAACTCGACAACGTCCCATCTTCAACGCCTGCTATGAGAATTTCCCATTGCAGACGCCAACGAAATGACGTCATCGAGCTATCGACCAACTACCTGGTTATCGCCTGGTACCTTATAGCACGATGCTAGGAGGCGAACCGGAAGAATCGATGAGCTACCTCCCCCCTGTTTGATAAAATAAATAATATATAAAATAAAAGATTTTCGAGTTTTTCTAGATTCTAAATAAGCATCTGTGGATCATTATAACACAATAATTCTTAGAGCAGGCAATTCATATTTATTTTATAAAGCGTTTTGGTTTCCACTTTACACCTAACACAATTGAAAGAATAGAGTCAATCCAAAAGTAGTTTTTATTATATGAGTTAATTGGGATGGACAGCATTTCTTCTCCCATCTTATGAAGCATGCTGCTTGTTAATCAACATTCAGGTATTGAAAGAGCATCGTCTCTTGGTCTCTTCCGTAAACAATATAGCTTCGCAACGCATTGACTCAGGTTATTTATTATCAAGACTTAATTTTTATGCACCTTTTCGAAAATTGCGTAATATACATTTGTTCGCGGTAGATCGCCACCGCACTAGCTACGCGAAATATGGCTCGATAAGTCAGATGATATCTATATATAATGAAAACTGTGAAATGATAGACCTAAATATGTCACCGCTAAAATTAAAAATAATTCCAAGCACTGCGAAATCATAGATCATAAGTAATGATATTATAATGCAATCTACGCTTTTGATTAACGACTAAACAAATAAATAAATAAATTGATAAATTGATATAATATTTCCTTATCAAATCGAAATTATTTAAAATTCTTATGAAGATCTTTGGTCAGTAAGAATGCATTTCAAAATATAAGAATCGTAGATCTTCAAATGATTAAACATTAAAAATAATTCCTTTGAATATTCTCTCATCATATGAGGTTGATTAGGAATACTTCCGAACTATCAAAAATTATATCGAAGACCTTGGACTAACAAAAAAAATTGAAATCGAGTTCTCCATATATTTCCTTATCATATAAAAAAATCCTTGGTTTATTTCCGTCGATCTTGTTTTCCGTACTGAGTACCAATGCTACCGACACCAGTGAGATAGTTTTGCTACATTCTATGTGACCGACGATCATCATAATAATTCCTGATCACTTTGATATGATGAGCGAATATATGGAGAATCGATTTCAATTTCCTGTAAGTCGTAAGTCTTCGGTATAAACTCTGATAAATTGGAGGAATTACTGATCAACCTCATATGGGGCGCTAATATTCAAAAGATTGAATTTCAATTTTAGATCATTTGAAAGCCTTCGACTAACCATCTTTATATTTTGAAAATACATTCTAACTGACCGAAGATCGTCGGAAGAAGACTTGATATGAGAAGCTAATATATGGAGAACACAATATAAATTTTTCTATAAGTTGGAAGTCCTCGAAATAATTTCTTATAAATCGGAAGAATTCCTGACCAATCTCATATGATGTAAGAATATTCTAATGGTTTTATTTCAAGATCATTTGAAGATCGTCTACATGGCTCCTGATCAATGCTAAATTTTGAAAATACATTCTTACAGACCAAAGTTAATCAGAAGGACTCCCGATCACTCTGATATGACCAGGGAATATATGGAGAACTCGGTTTCAATCTCCGATCGTAGATCTTCGTATCATTTTTTTGAATGAATTATTTATCAAACTGACATTGTTGGATAGTATAAAATTTTTGATGATTCCTAATCATTATTACATTTTGTAAATACATTCTTACTGACCAAAAATGTCCAGAACAATTTCTATTCAATTTTATGGAAAAAGGATATACATGGAGAGCTCGATTTCAATTCTTCTTTTAATCGAAGGCCTTCGGTATAATATATGATAATTCGGAAGAATTCCTGACCACTTTGATATGATGAAGGAATATATGGAAAACTCGATTTGGATTTACGATCAGTCGTAGGCCTTTGATATAATGTATGATAATTCGGAAGAATTCCTGGTCAATTTGATATGGTCATGGAATAAGGAGAACTCGATTTCAATTTCTGGTCAGGAATAGTTTTTTTTTTAAATAATTTCTGATAATTCGAAAGAATTCCTGATCAACCTGATTTGATTGAGATATATATGGAAACTCGGTTGCAATTGTTCTATTAGTCGAAGACCTTCAATATAATTTCTGATAATCCGGAATAATTTCTGAACACTTTGATTGGGTACATAGGGTACACATTATGGTGAAATCGATTTCAATTTCCAATCAGTCATAGGGTTTCCATATAACTTCTGATAGTTTGGAAGAATTTCTGACCATCCTTGTATTTTGAAATATATTCTAACTGCCCGAATGTCTCCAGAAGGATTTCTGATCAATTTGATGTGTTGATGGAATATATGGAGAACTCATTTTCAATTTCCGATTATTCATAAGTTTTATATATAATTTCTGATTATTCGGAAGAATTAATGATCAATTTGATGTGATGAGGGAATATGCAGGATTCGATTTCAATTCCCGATAAGTCGTAGGTCTTCGATAGATAAGATAAGATTTTGAAGAGCTCCTGTTCAGTTTGATATGATGAAAGAATATATGGAGATCTCAATTTCAATTTCCGATCCGTCGTAGGTCTTCAATATAATTTTTGACATTTCGGAAGAATTCCTGATCAATGTGATATGATGAGCGAACTAGCGAAAAAGGACACGTGAACCTACGAACATGTGATCCGGTAGCAAAGGAACAAGAAAATGTGGCAACGTTGTAAAACAAATGCGTAATTGCTGATTGCTTCTTTACTATGTCCGTGACGATTTTACAGCGAGAATGTTTGGCGCATGGTTTGGAAATTGAAAAACCATGCTACAAATTTTCGAAAATCATATGTTTATGGATACCATCATGTTGTGCATAGTCTGCAGAATGTCTTGGTATAAAAATATGATATACTTTCTTGGGAAATTCCCGGGAAAACATAGGCGCAAGATTGCATTTCCTTGCGCTCACATATACACTGACGGGAGAAATAGCCAGTAGTATCAAACACCCCACGTGCATATTCTCTTTGGGTGGAAATGCCACTTTCCCGGAAAAAGCACACCACTTGAAGTTGAATGCACTTTTCCACCCAAATTTTACACACTAGAAAAACAAAATCCTTGGCTACAATCGGACGGAATTTGTTTCCCGATATTCGCTTTCCTTCACCGGATTTTCGGGACGTTTCCTGAAAAACCACCCAAATCACAGACAAACGGCTCAAAATATCCGAACGATGGCCTTAATTGCGAAACCCTAATTTGTTCATATACCCCCAAAGATGGGAAAATTCATTCACTCGCGCGAGCACCACAGAATCAAAATAGCCATCATCACCTACAAACAGATTGCCGAACGAGTGTAAATTATTCCAACCAAGTGACTCTGCAGCAGAGATGCCAGATTTTTTTTCTTTGCAATTCCGTAGACTTATTCAAATCTACGGATTTCTACGGTTTTTTTTTTGAACTTCTGATAGGTGATATTTTACGTTAAATGATAAATCGATGATAGAACTTTTGAAAAAATGGTTTCAAATTTCGATTTTTCGGAACCACTCTTACTAACACGTGCACACTAACATACGCATATGTAGATCTCGTTGAGCGTAGTAGATTGGTATAAGACACTCTGCCCTCCGGGTCTAACATCAAAAGTTGAAATGAAATTGGAATCTTCAACTATCAAAAGTTGGTTTTACAAGTGCTATGTATACTTTTTTTAAGAAATATTAAACAACAGAAAAGGATATTATCCATTAAATTCCACTTAATTAATTTTGGTATCCATGACAGATACGTATTTCGACTACAATGTGCAGTCTTCATCAGTGTCAATTTCATTAAAAAACTTATCAAAACCTAACCCCCTTAAGTTCTCATCCCCTAGGTGAAAATGTTAAGATCACAGGTATAAAAATGTTATGGATACCAAAATTAATTGAGTAGAATTAAATGAAAGATAACCTTTTTTCCTGTTTTATTTAAATCATTCCGATAACAACCCAATTTCATTGCTTCATTTAAGAAATATAAAATACTTGGTGAAACAGACAGTTTGTTTGAGATATATTTGTGTATTTTATCATTTTTGTTACATTTAGGTGTTTTAAAATGATTTTAGGATAACTTATCATATCAAACAATAACAAATTAAACTTTGTTTAAAATTTGTAGAACATAACTGAAATCTTCTTCCTCTTCTTCGTTTGTCTGTGATTTAGTGACATACATTGCAGAGTTGAACTTGCTTCGCATGTTTACTGGGATTAAACTGAGCTAGAAGTTCCAAGTGTTTTCAGCCAATCTTTTGTTCTTAATATTCCAACCAGCGTTTCGTTTGATAATCTGTCTGAAGGAAGTCTTGTTGAGGTTTTGGGCTGAAAATATTCGTTCAGCCGCCACGAAAGAATGCGGTAATGCAAGAATCGCCTTCAGTAGCCGCCAAAAAATGGAAAGAAGAAATGTTCATCGTTTTTCCGCAGCTCAAGAATCTTTGTCTAAAAATCGTCAGCATTCCCAAGTAACATTACAAGTTTTATCGATGTTTTAAAGCATGCTACAAGTCTAAATCATGGTCTTCAGAATTCTCATAAAACCAAAATTGTTACTTGGGTTGTCTTCATCCGTAGCACCGATGTCTTTAAAGTCGAAAACTTGCAGCTCACTGAACTCATTATCGACTTGCTGCCAGTCTTCTTTGTCAATTACGTTGTTGAAATGACCGAGTAGATGACCCAAACTAGTGGATTGCTTCAGTTTTTTCGGCTCCAATAGGGTTAGATTTCTGAATACCAATATCCAATTGCAATCGTTTAAGCATTTCCTTAACCAGCTCCAGATTTAAGCATAAACGCCGGTTTTGAAATTCTGTAATTCTTTTCCTGTCGTATTTTACGGAGCTGCTGAGGACTGATACTTTACGTCAAAGTATATTTCACCCAATGGTTTGAAATCGCTGTTTTCAAATCTAAGCTCTTTCGGATTAGAAGCAGCGAGTAAAACTTGAGGTTTTACGAAATAGCCCAAGATTTGATTTACTTTTCGTGTCAGAGTAGTGTGCATGGATATTATTTCTGGCTTTTCTGCTTGAAAAATCTTGTTAATTTTATCGACAATCGGCAGAATTAAATTAAGCAACTCCAGGTACAGCTCGGTAATTGGGTCTTGTAGCACGATTCTATTTTCGTTGCGTTGGAAAGCGAGCAAGAAAACGGTTGACAAGTTGCAGGGGTGTATTTTACTTTATGCTTCTTTCCCTTCAGAATCAGATTATACTCTAGATCGTAAAATTGGATTCTGAAGGGAAGAAACTAGTAAACTGACGTACACTGAATAAAAAATTCCGTAGAAACTGTATCGAATTCCGTAGATTTTGCCTACGGATCCGTATTTCCGCAAAAAATTGTCAAATCCGTAGATCTACGGAGATTTCCGTAGATCTGGCATCTCTGCTCTGCAGGTCGACTCAGAACTGACAGCAATAGAACGAAAGAAGAATAAACTGAAAGGCAGCCGAATAATTTTCTCTACTGAGGGAAAACCAGATTGAATGCGTAGAATCCGAATGCTAACGATTTAAATAGCCGAGTCAGATAGTTTTTGGCTCACTTATTTAAATCATTTGAATTGGCAACAGCAGTTTTATGGTATTTGCTTGACGCTTATATTTATCTGTTACAGTATAACCTTTTCCTCCGTATTAATAGCAATTCAAATGTTTCAATGTATGTTTAAAGCTAGAAAATAAAAAGTGATTATTTCTGCAAAATTCTCATTCATCTCACTAAGCAGAATGCAATCGTAAAAGGTTCAGCAAAGAAACAATAATAAGAGAGGAATGATCCACACTACTACACTCAGAATCATTCATGTTACGCTCAGCTGTCTGTTTTGCTCAATTCTGCGTTCATCGAAGAGCTTAAAAGTCTCTAGAACATACGCCCTTTCAAATGCCAAACTTTTTTTTTGTTTGCCTCAACCAGAGATATTAACATTTGAATAGGGAATATTTTTAGTAGAAAAACGTCAATAACTCTTGATCGGCGAAAGATATTGACAAGCTTTGTACAGCAAAAATGTGCGCCTTCTAAAGATCTGAAAGTTAGTTGAAGACACCTTTGCTGAGAAATTTGAAAACCTTTGTAGGGGTAAAAGGTGGGACCATCATCATATTTGAGCCTATCAAATAAACGAATTGAACCAGGGCTGAAAGGCTCCTTAAAATAATATATAAAAAAAAAAATTAAAAAAAAAATATTACTTTAGGGAAAAAAAATCATGGCTTCAAATGACAATTTATCGCAACTAAAATTGCACTCCTGCAGCTGGTAGATGAACATTCTTCTTCTTGATGGTATAGTTAATTTGTATGAGCGAGCTTTTTTAGCGACAAATCAACGGTTAAAGGCGTTGTTTACAAAAGCAGTTTCGCCCTTTTGAAATGTTGATGAAGAATTGTTTTTCGGCAGGTATATAACATATTAAAAAAAAAAAACAAAGAAAAAAAACATTTAGAAAATTTACTGTCGTGAAGTCGTGGTGCCCCGGTGACAAATGATGGCTCTCTCATTTATTTTTGATCACATCTTGATTTTGAAGAGATATTAAAAAAAATAGGAACAATGAATTGGGAAATACAAAAAAAAAAACATACAAGAGCATTTCAAAAACATCATTGGAAAATTGGTGGAAAATTATTGAGTGCGTCGAGTTAGGAGCCGCGTCAAACATCGTGATTTCATGGTATTCATGGGCAGATAAAAAAGGTAACGGTTTTGGTATTTTAAAGCACTGTAAATTCTCCCAATCGGACATTTCTTGTGATAGTTTTTACAGAGATTTTAGGTACTCACCGTTGTGTTCTATCACTTCCAGCTCAGGACTTGCAAGATAGTACTGATCACACAAAAAGCGTGCATTCTCATAGGCATCACGAACGACCATGTGCGGATCGCAGAGGGGATCGATACAACCTACATGCCTACCGGACTGTGGTATCTCACCGAAAAGAATCGCTGTAAAGATACACACAATATATCTAAGGATAAAATAAATTGAATTTCATAATGCACTTACTATGCTGATTGATTAGCATGCGAATGCTAATACGCGACATATACAGTCGGTCCAAGAAATATTGCATTGAGAGTTCGGTAGAAGGTTCTATATGACCATTTCGTGATTCCTTCAGCTCCAGTATGCCCTGCGCCATAGTTTGTACAACATCCGAATGTCTGTCACGGATTTGTATGAGAGATTTGCAAAATCTACGATGTTCAGAGTTTTACCGAATGAAATAGAAAGAAACATATAACCGATATTCTAAACCAAGAAGTAGTAGACTATGGTCCATAAGAGGATGTATTTACTTGTCTAGATTGTAACCTGTGGGATCTGTTTTCTCAAACTCGAGAACTTCTTCAAAACTTTTCACGTACCATGCACTGACCAAACCCACCGAAGGCATCCTTAATAAACCCTCGGGTAAAAGTGTTATCTCCTTCATGATATTTGCCAACCTGACAGGCAACTCTTTGCGAAGAAATATGAAGGATTTTGTAGGACATGCATTGAGACCTGAAAAAAAAGAATAAATAAATTATAGTAGGGGAGGTGGGGATACTTGATCCCTCCTTTAATTTTTTTTCAATATCTCAGCCAGTAATGGGTAGATTCAATCGTTTTGCCAGTCATATAGAAGAGTGCTTAATAAGACACGCTTACAAATAAAAGTAATTCACAAAAAAAAAAAAGACACGAGCATAGCAGTTGAAGAAAGTTGTTTTAATTAATTTTAAACCGTTTTCTGAAAATTAGAAAAGCGGCCCAGTATTTTCACCTTAGGAATACTTGATTTCTTATTTTATCAAATGGGTGATATCCAGTTTTCAAAGAATTAAGATTTTTCACAGCAATTATTTATCAAGAGTATTTTTCACGTAAAAATGGAATAAACTGAATCAAATATTAATTTTTAAATTCCCGGTTTTGATCAAGTTTTCCTGGTTCAAATTTATAATATTTTTTCCGAGAGTAGTCTCGAGGGGATTTGATCCATCAATGGGGAGTGCGGGTTTGATAAGTATTGTCGCATTAATGACCCTTCGCTCAATTGGGTTCTTTAAGGGTATTGAGGTAAATGCATATTCGTAATCTGCATTAAAAATGGAACCCAAACCCAAAATTTCATCAATTTTGGTACACCGGAACTATTTTAAATAAGAACGATTACATTTGCAAAAATCACCTCATTAGCGCCCCTCGGTGTCACTTTGTATGGGAGCGAGCTGTCAGTTTGTCAGTTTGGTGTCAAACAGTGAAGTTGTTATTTTGCTTTAAATCTTGATTTAAAAATCGAGATGAAAGTTTGTGGGTTCGAAAAAAAATATCGCTGTGCTCAGAAAACGAAGCTCTTTCAGATGATATATAAAAACCGATATATTTTTCAAAATTAAAGAACCCAATTTCATCTTCTGTACAATTTTCACACTGCCGTACCCTAGCGGAACTGTCAATCTATCCCTATTCAGAATTTTCTCTAGCTAAAATATTATCGCACTAAAGCTTCATGTTGATATTAGTATATAATCTAGTATATAATTAAATGTCAATTCAAAAGAAAAACTGAGAAGAATTCCTACAAAATTCTGGTCACATCCTTATGGAGTTCTGACCAGGATTCCAAGTAAATTTTGAAACAATGGCTTAAGGAATTTTAAGATGAATTCCAAGAAATTTATGGATGGATGGAAGTTCTGAATTGAATTACTTGGTAATTCTAAGAATAATTACATGGGAGTTGTGAAAAAAATTCTTAGTAAATTGCTAGGTGATTCTGATGAAAATGTTATGAATATCGTGAGGAAGATAGCAAGTTAATTTTAATGCTAATTCCAAGAGAATTTTGATGAAAATTCAAAGAGAAATAAAAACAAAATTTAAAGGGGTGTTCTGGGCATATTTTTAAAGGGAATAGACTCAGAAGGATTCCTGAGAATTTTTAATATAATTACGATAAAATTTCCATAGGAATTTAATTCTCAGGATAATATTAAATGAATTCTATGGAGGATTCCAATGGAATTATCAATACATTTTTGTAAAAATGTATTTTAGGCTTCAAATGAAGGAAGTGCATACCAAAGATGACTACTAAGATGAAACTCTCGGAAGAAAAACTTTCTATTTTAGTGCCCTCTTTCACGGTCCCTTTCATCAAATGAATACCCCCCGTATTCAAGGTAATTTTGTGGTTTTGCTGCCCCCTCGGTAGAGATGAAATTTTGCGCTCATTTTTATCAAAACAATCACACCAAAATCAGAGATGTCCCATTTTTTATTACTGGATTAACAACTAATCGATTATTTTTTTGTTAGCTGTGCTGCCATTTTTCCACCAATGAGAGTGCATCACATGTTTGAAACAATTGGTGATGATCCTCTGGAGATGTTAATGCTTATATCGGCATGATATAACCGATTACAAATATTTTACTTTTCGGTTCGTTAATCGATTAATCGATTATTCGAATGAAAATCAGCCATCACTAGATGAATGTGAAACTTCATTTAAAATATAAGGACCGTACATACATAATGATACAATTTGAAAGGGACCGGGCTAATCACAAATTACGTCCCCAAGGTAACTGAAATAAACCGGTTGTGCATACTGTCCCAACGGTGCGTGTTACCCCAGTTATATTTTGCCAGCTCATGCAAAATCAACAGGAATGCGATCTCGGTAGGATAAACTTTTACCGAGTTGACCGCCGAGCGCTCAGCTGCTATAATCTCGGTTATTTTATTAACGACCCCGGTAATCTGAATTAAGCGTGTAAATCGTATGTGTCGTTCATAAGCAAGGGGGAGGTAACTCAAATACGAACAATCGTCGCCAAGCTCGCATAACTAAGCAATGATGGATTGTTGAGGTATTTTCTTTCTTTTTTTATGGTATCAAGCTGGAGTTGCGTGACAGCTTAGTTTTCAAAAGTGGACCCATGTGAGTAAATTTTGCTTCTATCTTTCGAAAATATTACAGAAGCACTAGCCTATTTTGGCAGTTTGATCAAAGGTTCTTGTGTTTTGTTTCATGATGGGTTTGGAAACAATGCTGTGACGTTAGTGCGTATTAACGAGGCAATATTGAATTATGAATCCCATAAGCTCCGTAGAGAACGTTAAACCCGACAGCCGCGAAAAGTTTAAAATGCACTTGATAAAATAGAATAAACGTATTAACGAGTCAAAGGATACGTCTGCGTAGTACTCCGATTGGATCAGTAAATATTTTTTAGTATAAAAAATCTAAACTAAGTTAATTTCGACAACCGGGCGACTTCCTAATACCGCGCGAAACAGCAGAAAAAAAACAGCTAATTAAAAGGTGGAACGGTCAAAAATCGGTCAAATATACACTGATTTTGTAATTATATAAATGATCAAACTTCTTTTTTTTTTTAAGTTCAACGGCTACAAAATACAGGAATATTATTCCGACTTTTTATTAACTCTTTATATGTTCCAAATTCAAAATAAATTACATTTCATTTTATGCTAGGTGCTCCAGCTCCTACAGTAAAGTTACTGTACCAGCCTTTTTTTTTTCTTCCTCTGTTCCACTGCGACCAGTAATTTGATCTATTGTAGTATATCCTGTGTCCTTAGTTTAATGCATGTCGTATCACTATTGAGAAATGATGAAGTATTCGATTGTTTTACAGTTGTCAATCTTGCATTTATCGCAAGTATCCGACTCTAATTGAAAGGTCCCGCTATTTATACTCTTCGGAGTGTTGAAACACCCTTTGTCAGTCAAAATTGGATTCCTTAAGGAATGACACCGGTTATGACCATGTCTTAACCACTTCAAACTAGGGAACAACGAATGGAAGATTAGGAATCACATAGATGAAGACTAACTAACAAATTTTTTCCTTGTTTCAAGATCATCCTCGGTGGACAAAGCCGAGTCTTGTCACTATCAACAAGGCATAAAAAGTAACAAGGACTACGATTTGTGAAAATTGCAACGATTTTTGCCTGAAATTATTAATTATTTTGTTGGACATTTGTTCTAAAGTCTCAACATTCGAAATTCAATGTACCTCGGTAGTACTGTACTAGGGAGGCAACTTTAAAATCAGAACTTTGTTCTGAATCCTTTGAAGTGCTTTTTTTCTGGTAGTGCAACAACTAGACTATATTGGCACAGCATAAAGCATGGCTGTTTATTCATCAGGCAAAGTTTGGATTTCCTGTTAATAAGACGATACAAACATTTTATATATTTGTTACATTTGGCTTGAATGTTCTCAATATGATCTTTAAAAGTTAATTTTTGGTCAAGTATTAATCCAAGATATTTCACTTGGTTTGACCAGGAAATTGGAACTCCGTTCATAGTGACTATGTGACTACTACTAGGTTTCAAAAACGAAGCTCTAGGCTTGTGTGGAAATATTATAAGTTGAGTTTTGGAAGCGTTGGGAGAAATCTTCCATTTTTGTAAATAAGAAGAGAAAATATCTAAACTTTTCTGCAGTCTGCTGCAAATAACACGAAGACTTCTTCCTTTAGCGGAAATGCCTGTGTCATCAGCGAACAAAGATTTGTGGCAACCTGAGGCAAATCAGGGAGGTCTGAAATGAAAATGTTATACATTATAGATCCCTGAGGAACTCCTGCTCTAACAGGTAGTCGATCAGATCTGGAATTTTGATAATTTACCTGCAGAGTTCGGTCAGTTAAATAATTTTGTACTAATTTCATAATATAGAGTGGAAAATTAAACTTTTTCAATTTAGCAATCAAACCTTCATGCCAAACACTATCGAATGCTTTTTCTATGTCTAGTAGAGCAACTCCAGTTTAGCAGCTTTCAGATTTGTTTGAACGAATTAAATTGGTAACTCTTACGAGTTGATGAGTAGTTGAATGCCCATGGCGAAATTCAAACTGGTCATCTGCAAAAATCGAGTTCGTATTGATATATGTTTAAATTATTGGTGAAAGCAAACTTATTGAACGGTAGCTAGAAGGTTCAGCTTGATTTTTATCAGGTTTCAAAATGGGAACAACTTTTATATTTTTCCATTTATCAGGAAAGTATGACAAATGAAAACATGTGTTGAATAGCTTTACCAAGGAAGACAAGAGTTTTTTGATGAGAATATACAAAGTTCCATCATTACCTGGAGCTTTCATATTTTGATGTTTTTTTTTTGTTATAGGGAAAATGGCTCTAATGTTGGCCTATGGATCTAAGATTAGGCCCATCGCTAAAAATCTGCTATTTATCAATTTTATCTAGATGAACGCGTCATTGGGACGGTACTAATGAATGTTTTTGGTCGCTATTAAAAATTTTTACCAACTTCTTTAAGCGCTGGAATAGGTCTTGAGTTTTTTTTTCAAGATTTTTGTGAGTTTCTAAAAGTATTAGGAACTCTGGTCTAATTTTGAAACATTATTTTCAAAAGTTTTGTTCCTCAGGGCAGAGAATCGCTTTTTAATTTGTTTTTTGCAAATCCCGCAAGATAACTTTGATGGCAGGATCGCGTATTCTTTGATATTGCCTCCTACGGACATTTCTGAAACGGATCAAGAGCTGAAGATCATCATCTATTATAATTGAATCGAATTTAACCTCGCATTTTGGTACTGAAGCAGCTCTTGCTTCAACGTTAGAAGTAGTCAGAGATTCAAGAGCGTAATTAATTTCATCTTTGGTTTGCAAAGGAATGTTACGGGAAGGTGATCAGAACCGAAGTCAACATGGGTAACCAATTGGCTACAAAGTTGACATGAATCAGTTAAGACCAAATCAATAGTTGAGGGATTTCTTGCTGAAGAAAAGCATGCTGGGCTGTTTGAATATTGCATAGTGTAATAACCTGGAGAACAATCATCAAACAGAATATTACCATTGGAATTGCTTTGTGCACCGAGGGGGCAGCAAAACCACAAAATTACCTTGCATACGAGGGGTATTCATTTTATGAAAGGGACCGTGAAAGAGGACACTAGAATAGAAAGTTTTTCTTCCGAGTGTTTCATCTTAGTATTCTTCTTTGGTCAAACAGTGAAGTTATTATTTTGCTTTAAATCTTGATTTAAAAATTGAGATGAAAGTGTGTGGGTTCGAAAAAAAAAAAAATATCGCTGTGCTCAGAAAACGAAGCTCTTTCAGATGATATATAAAAACCGATATATTTTTCAAAATTAAAGAACCCAATTATGTTGGTTAGAATTTAGATTTCTCTCCGCTGCAATATCAGTGTAGATATAGCTACATTTACACGCTGATCATTCTTAGCAGCGAGTGGAGCAGGTACAGATGAAGAATATGAAGCAGGGGTGATATTTGTACCTACGGGTACGAATGTAAATTTTGTTGCTCGCTGACCGTTGTTAACAGTAGAGGAATTTGTACCTGGTCGGAAACGTGGCGCGTATCCCGAGCAAAGTCGGTTATCAAAATGCAAGCAAATCGATATTAAAGTTTGCAGTTCCTATCATAATGAAAACTAATTTTGATTTCAACTGTCGCGACATAAGTCTGATATCATATTGTGCTTTCATTATGCAGCCAAGACTTTTTAAATGAAAGCAACTTAACTTCAAATTCTGCTGTTAACGACGATTATTGTCAATTCGTTTTGTTTAACACATTTTAGGTCATTCGTGACTTGTCCGGGTGAGATTTGAATTCAAGTCTTTTAGCGGGAGAAGCATGGATGCTAACAATTTAAACCAGACCCGTATTTAGTTAAATATTATGAATGCAAAATCAGTAATCTAATTGATTTCATTGAAAGCAGGATCAGTTTTCTGTTTGATTCAACAATGTAAAATGTTGCTCTCATTTTTGCTGTGTTAACCGTTAAGTCAACCAAAATTAGATCAACTGGAGTATTCAAAATAAGTTACATCATAACAGTACTTTTTGATTTCAATTTGATCTCCAGCTTTGCTCGGGATCCTACCTGTCGCTTAGAACGAGATTGTAGGATCGTTTTGCGAGTCTTACATTCCCAAAAATTTGATTTGTGGTTTATACCACAATTTGAACATTTAAATTTCTTAGGATCTTCGTTCACAAGACAGTCGTACATTTTTGGTTCGGTGACCCATCCCTGGCACTTACGGCACTGGATGAGATTTTGGAAATTTCCTCCAGTCTTCCTGAAGTGTTCCCACTTCGGACATGGAGCATAAGGCTAGCTTTTTCTAATGCCTTAAGTTGTTTAGTTCACTAGACTTGAAGTGAACTAAATAAAAATAATTAGAAATCCCGCCAGGACAGGATTTCATTTTCATTTTGATTACTTCGATAGGCTCAATTCCAAGTAATTTAGTAAATTCACCTTTGATCGGATCCAGGGATTCACCACTGGGCAGTCCTTTCAGATAGACGTTCAGATTTGGTGCAATCTCGGGTGTAATACACTGAAGTCTTTTTTACACGGTACGTTTTTAACGATTTCTCGACAACGATTAAACTTATTGACTTGATTTCAACCACATTATCCGTTTCAAGCTATACACTAGACTGATGCAAAATTTGAAATTTTCGCTCCACAGTGCTCAAACGGTTCCAAATTGGGTCTTGATTAGCCTCCGAAAGTTTAAACTCATTTGATAAGAAACTGACTTGGCACAAACCATTTGAAGTTTATATGGGAATTACTATGGAGAAACCATAATTTAGGTTCATATCGATCTCAAAATTCACCAGTTCACTCTACTTAAGAAAATGATAGCTGAACTTGTAAAAAAATTTCTCAGCTACAACTTTGTTGAAGACAACTTTTCGATCAAATGTAAGGAACAAAAATTATTAATGATTCAAGTCACTGATGTCTTATGATTATGCTCAGTCAACTGTTCAGCAGGCAACATTGGTGTTTATGGTGCGTAGAATAGAAGACAAAGATCATGGCTACTATCACAGAACAGAAGGGGAAGTGCAAACAAATCGGTGAATCAAAAGTGGTTCGTTTTTCTGCACAACAAGCGATGTGTTGTGGTAGCGTTCCACACGGGGTTTCTATGTGCACTCACACTATCATAGCATGCTGCCTATCTTATCTGCAGGCAGAAGATGCCTTCTACCGCTAGGTGCGCTAGTGTTCGCAAATGACAAGTGGAGCCACTTTCTGATTCGAAGTTCCACTGCTGTGCTACTATGTCACACTGCAGAATACAGTGTTGCCCACAATACAGTTGCGTTATCTTGCCATAAGATTATCAATTTCTTTAACAATTAATAACTATTTAACTTGACGTTTGGCTGAACAACGATTTTCTGCAAAGTTGTAGCGGATACAAATTCCTTTACGAATAGCAATAGAATTTGTTAACGGTTCAATATGTAAAAAGGCTAGAAGACAATGAACAAAAAGTTTTGTTTTCCATAGTAATTTCCATATAAACTTCAAATGTTTGTGCCAAGTCAGTTTCTTATCAAATGAGTTTAAACTTTCGGAGGCTAATCGGGACCCGATTTGAAACCGTTTGAACACTGTGGAGCGAAAATTTCAAATTTTGCATCAGTCTACTATACACACTTAGAAATTATCGCCGACTTGGGTAATTTTTACCGAAATCTGAACAGCTGAACTTTTCGGTAAAATTTATGCAATTTAATTCAATTGCTTTTCTGTTACTTTGAAACTAAATCTACACTACAATGACAAGATTTGATCGTTGAAACAAGGTTGAACATGTTTTGAAACTATTTTTTAATTCAATGGACTTCAAAATGAAGGTCAAAGTTTTACCGAACGTTCAGCTGTTCTGATTTCGGTAAAATTTACCGAACACGAAAACAAAATCTTAGTGTGTAGGTAATCGAATGACATACTTTAAAAAAAAATAACAATTTTTGGTGTAAATACAGAAATTTTTAGAATTTGTCCATATGGCAGCATGCAATAATTACGAATGGCGAAGGTACTGAAAGTGTCTCAAGTCCAACAATCAAGTGGCACTTCATGCCACCTGGAACACCCCGCATGGGCGGAAGCTGAGAAAGAATGGACGGCAGGAAGCTGACTCATGAAATACTCCGGACCACGTTGTTCGAGGCGGTAGATATGGTCAATTCTCGTCCGTTGGCATATCTTCCACAAGAATCTGAGGAGACCGAAGCCATCACACCGAACTATTTTCTACGTGGCGTTACCAAAGATGCGGATCAGATGTTCGATGATCAAATTGAGGTGGCAGAAGCGCTGAAATCAGCGAGACTGAATACCCCCTCAGTTGGTGGAGCTGATGCTGGACCGGTGCTACCCGAGCAAAGTTGGATATCAAAAATCAAAATACTATCAAAATGATATCTTATTTTGTTTTTAAAATCATAGTGATAACAGTTTTTGATATGCTATTTTTTAATTTCGGTTGAATTCATATTTAGCTATTATTTTGACATTTCTAAAAAATATAATTAAAAACAAAATTTGATATTTTATAAAAAAAATTATTATTATTTAACTTTATTAATGAGGCTTTCAGCCTTGGGCTGGTTCGCCTCCATTTATATATAAAAAAAAAAAAAAAGCATCCACATTTAATACTGAAATCTACATTTGTTTTTATTTTTACTTCTTACGAGTCAACCATGTTTTCTTTATGAACATCACAAAGCCAATGATGTTTTTTACAGTGTTGGTTTATTAATATTAATCTATCTGCGAATTGAATTTACAAATCGATATAAAATTGATTTAGTCCTGTTCGTCTGTAATACTTATAATAATACATTGTCGAATATATAATAAAAGTTAAATAACTTTCGTAGGCTTAGTCGGTTTCTTAGCTCATATTTAAACATGTTGTCATAAATCTCATTACCTATCAGTTTTCTCCCAACAAAATAAATATCGTCGTGTCTGTTAAAATATGTTCGATGCGAAGGAATTGATCATTCATAATAATATAAGAGTCACCATAGACTAATTTTTTACATGATTCGTGTGTCCTATTCCTATATTGACTATAATAAGTCATTAAAACAAAACTCTAAATCCAAAAACTTCACATTGTCTATTTGATATTGGATCTAATAAACTTTAATAGTTCGTCATATTTTAACTTTTGTTATTTGTCTATAATGACAAAAGCGATTCATTGTACACTTTCTTGTAATTTGTACCACTGGATGATTACTTCCAGTTCTGTACTTTAATATGGCACCATTCGCACTTTATTGACTACATTTTTTGATTTTGAATCTTGATATCAACCAATAAATTTCAAAACATTCAGATTACTAAATTTGATATCACGATATCAAAATAATAACTAATTTAGTTTTTTCATTTTTTGTTTTCCTACCAAAGTTATAATAACATATTGATTACTCATTTTGTTTATTATTGACGAAATTACTAATATCAAAACGCATACATGGATTTGTTATCAGGAAAATATTATTTTTTATCTTTTTAATATCCTTCATATACCATTTAGATCTCATTTTTGTTATGATTACTGTTAACTCAACCACACGGTAGGCAAAATATGTTATCACGAACGCTTATATCAAAATATCAAATTTAGTTTTCATTTTGTTTTCATTCTCTGCTCGGGTTCTGTTTGGGATGTGCTCCCGAGCAAAGTCCAGCATCAACATGACAGCAAATTGAAATCACGTTTTGATATCAACATCAAACTGATATCCTAATTTGAATTCAGCTTATGCAATTGATAAATTTCGTTTTCATTTTGCTGTACATTTGCTCTTCAAAAATATGTTGTTGCGGGTTTGTTTTCATTGCCTTAGCATAACATCAAATTGATTACTTGTTTTGTTATCAACAGGAAAAATTGATATCAAATTGAGTTTTCAGTTTGCTCTCACTGATAGCAGAAATAGTTTTCAATGTGATGTCACAGGAAGATTTTTTTGCTCTCAATTTTGATATTTTAACCGTTAAAACGACCAAAACGACAGCAACCTGAGCAATCATTATCAGCGAAATCACAACATCAAATTTAGATTTCAATTTGATCTCAGACTTTGCTCGGGCTGCTCGGCCACAATGGCGGCACGTTTTTGGTTGTTTGTCGTACGTTACCAACGTTGTTTCGTTGTCGACCGTGATGTACGATGGTATGGCGCTTTCGAGTCGCATTCGCAAAACTCGAACACCGCTCAGGAATCCTGGGAAGTAGTGCTTCTATTTCTTATGTCGACTGGAAATCACTGTCCCGTACTTTGCCATGTGGTTCATAACAGTGGTCTGTGGCCATGCCAGAGGAAGGTCATGCACTCGAACGGTCACTGCTTCACAACCCACATATACCGGGATTTTGAACTCACTCTTCGCACAGAAAATCGCATGTTTATAGTTGTGCGCCTTTTCATAGCGCAAGGCAACTCCATTGTCTATCATCTCAATAAAACACAATTTCTAACGTTATGAAACTGAATGCATCTAACGTCCGAATATTGAAGCTTAGTATTGTTCTCGTAGAATTTTTGCACTTTTCCCGCATTAGGACGAATTGGAAGGACACTGAAGTCAACAACAAGTGTGTTTTTACGAACTACACTCATTTTCGCTACAGTATTTCACCAAGTTAAGCAGAACAGAAAGAGCACACGTCCGATGAATACGAGTAATGGCTGTCGGTTCAAAATAATAGCAGTACTAATAATTTTCATTTCAGCTTAATTTCGAGATTTTAAATTTTACATTTCTCAAAATTCTAACAATCTCCACCAAATTAACAAAGGTACATAATAGCTAAGAATGTTTAAAATATTTGCAGCACGTAAATTTTCAAATAAAAAACTGCTATTATTTTGAACAATTTTACCTGGTGTCTCACTTTCCGGCAGGTGCTTCCAAAAATTTAATATGTTGTAATCGTAAAATTGAACACATTTGTAGTTCTTTGGCGATTGATCATAAGTTAACAAAGTTACATCAAGTCAAAGTTGAGCATTTTGTATGCGCTGCTATTTTATCGAACACAGCTGTAATGTCAGGCTAAATGCCCATATTTTGGGCCCATACATAAATTCAGCAATCGACTAAATTTTCAATAGCGACCAAAAATATACATTAGTACCGTCCCAATGACGCGTTTATCTAGATAAAATTGTTAAATAGCAGATTTTCATCGATGGGCTCAATCTTAGACCCATAGGTCAACATTAGAGCCATTGCCCCTATGCGATTACTTTGCTTAATGGGGCAAACTGACTTGATGTTGTTTTCTGTTTTCGCTGGCGCTGATTTCATCTGTTTTCCGCATATTATCTAATTGCACCAAGTTAAAAAAATATTAGTTTTTGCGTAGGGATAAGTGTAAATTAAGATCTATCACATTTTAAGAACTTTTTTTAATGATATTGTAATTAACGTGCTGCACGTAAGGAGACGTGATTGATAATTTATCCTAGTAAATACACTTAAGTAACATTAGGGGGCCACCAAACGACGTATAATAACTTTTGACTCAAAAACCAGTATTTTTGAGCATGAAAGCTAGCGATCTGCTTTATATGATTAAAACTTTGCTATCACTATGAGATTATATGTGTTTAATTGGAAATAGGAATAACGTTTCGGTCATCAAAACAAAACTTTATTTTTCTCGCATCGGTGCGAATATTACTTTCTACATAATGAAAATTTGCTATTGAATTAATAGTTATTACCCGTTGCGAGAGAATGTGTTCACCTTCATAACTTGCAAATGACACAGTATAATTACATATTCTTTGGAAATTACTGATTCTTGAACATTGTTGCATCACCTTTGTTTACATAACGGAGTGATTATAATATATATTCTTATCTGTATTATTCAAAAGCTAAAGCTCTCATTTCCATTGTAAAACGCAATTCAATTGATAACACTTTTGGCACATGAAAACTTACCGAAATCTATAAATTGTTTGATGCTTAAGGGCGATGGATTGAACTGAGAATAAAAATCCAACATTTTATTGATGTTGGACATTCGTACCGGGAATAGACGCATTTCGTTTTGTAGATTTTGCTTGGCACTGACCTAGAAAACTGCACAAAATAACGAACCGAACATCAGCCGAATGTTATGCACAAATATTAAATACCTTACAAAGTAAATGCAATATGCTTGAACTAACACTTATTACGCCTTCGGAGTGTTTGTTTGAAGAATATTTGCGACTTTCAGAAAAAGTTACAAACTGATTTTTCGGGTTTTTCCCATTGCTATTAGCCTGTCGAAGTCGTCGAAGTCCTTCAATGACATTTCAAAAACAAAACTGGCACTCAAGAACAGTGATGTCAGATGATTTTTTCAAAAGTCGCCCACACGATTGCCGGCGAAAAAGTGACGATATTTGACATTGGGCGCCTTGAAGACTGATCGTTCGGCCTTCGTCCGGGATGCGGACGAAGGGCGGACCACCCCACTAGAGTAATTTCATCCGCCGGGCTACCAAATGACGGATGGAACTTAGCCATTTTTTGTGATTTTTTTCGCGGCGACTGATTACACTGAAACAAGGATCATAGTTAGAAATACTATTTTGCAGAAAACACTTATTATCAATATAACCGCGCTTATTACTGTTAAATCTACTATAAATTCAGTATAGTTGACTACGAATGTAAAACAATTTACTATGATTCTGACGAAACTACTATGCTCGCTCAAAATGCATAGTAATTTTGATAGAAATAATAGTAAAATTAAATGAAATTGTTTTCTGCACAAATCTATTGGTGAGGGTATTTAAATTAAACCAGCAATATAGTATTTTTGCCAATGGATTTTGTATCAGTGTACTGATTATTAAGTGTAATTATTTTTAAAAATTGATTCGCTGGAGGAATCCGGCTGAGTTAAGCATTCTTATAAGTATACTGATGCAACGCATCAATAAGGATGTTTAATTCATCCGGATTCCTCCGGTGGATCAATTTTAATGTAATTGTTTTCCAAAATTGTTCCGCTGATGGAATCCGGTTGAGTTGAGCATCCTTATTGATGCGTTGCATCAGTAAGGATGCATAACTCAACCGAATTCCTCCAGCGGTTCAATTTTGGCAAGTAATTACAAATTCTAACAGACAGATCCAAAATTTTGATGATTTTTAAAATACTTTTTTAAGCCGGCTGCTTCCACTAATTACGTTATTAAGGTTTGTTATTAAGTGTAACTATTTTTCAAATTGATCCACTGGAGGAATCCGGCGGGTTTAAGCCGTTTAAGCATCCTTACTGATGCAACGCATCAACAAGGATGTTTAACTCATCCAGATTCGTCTCGAATCCTCCATCGGATCAATTTTGATGTAACTATTTTCCAAAATTGATCCGCTGGAGGAATCCGGCTGAGTTAAGCATCCTTACTGATGCAACGTATCAATAAGGATGTTCAACTCACCCGGATTCCGCCAGCGGATCAATTTTGATAAAATTATTTTCCAAAATTGATCCGCTGGAGGAATCCGGATGAGTTGAACATCCTTATTGATGCGATGTATTAGTAAGGATGCAGTTTTGATGTAATTATTTTCCAAAATTGATCCGCTGGAGGAATCCGGCTGAGTTAAGCGTCCTTACTGATGCAACGCATCAATAAGGATGCAGTTTTGATGGAGGAATCCAGCTGAGTTAAGCATCCTGATTGATGCAACGCATGCCGATGCCGGATCCCGATGTTTATGTTTAAGGTAAAGTTAAGTTAAAGTTTTATTAAAATTAAGTAAAAGTTGAAGTTATTTTAAAGTTAAGTTAAATTAAGTATGTAACAACTTAATTTAAGTTAAAATTATGTTAAAGTTAAGTTAAAGTTCGGCTAATTAAGTTAGAGTTATGTCAATTTTATGCTACAATTATGTTAAAGTAAAGTTAAAGTTAAGTTAATATTATGTTAAAGTTAAAGTTATGTTTGTGGTAAGATAAACTTTTGTTAAAACAAAAGTTAAAATCTAGCTAATTTTACGTTAAAGTTAAGTTAGAGTTGTTAAAGTGTTTTCACCGCGAAAAGTTTTTTTTTCTGAAAGCAGTTTTTGTGCCTCAGGTGACTCGCGCATTACATAAGGAAGCAGCCGATCCTGGCGAAGCCTACGATCGGACTGTCCATCTTTAACCCGCTCGAAGATATCAAATTGATTTTATCGGAGCCATAGTCAGCAGCAAGAGCCGTGTAATACACATCGGCAAACGATAACCACACGGACGGTGTGTACGACTGGAAACAATAACCAGCAGAAAGCAGTGAGCCACCGCACGGACGGTGTGTACGACCGGCATCTATTGTGGCAGAGCAGCAACAGTATATCAGTAGAAACGGTAAGGGCAAATAGTACCACGTATCTGTTTTTGTATTCTCATTCCTCTGACTGTTTGCTTGTGGATCGTCTGTCTCTCCCCCAGTAGAATCGTTCCACATAGGGTGGTTCGTTAATAAAAAAAAAGTAAAATAATAATTACTTTTTGACGACAATTTTTAATTTCTAATGGATGGTTCAAAGGGGGGCAGTAAGCCTCCCAATGATAAACTTAGAAAGCGCCATTATCAGGCGTCCTCTGCCTCGCCTTGGGTTGTCTATTTTCGGCAGAAAGAGAAAGCCCTTAACTTCTTAGGGATTAAAAGAATATTGACGCGTCGTTTCCCGGGGACCGAATTTCATCAGGTCAACCGGAACAAACTGCGTATAACTGCGCCTACATATAATATCGCAAATGATATTGCTGACGACGAGGCTTATAACAAAGAGTATTACGTCTACATCCCATCTCGAGATGTGGAGATAAACGGCGTGGTCTCTGCAGTGAGCCTGACGTGTGATGACGTCATGGAAGGTATGGGACGCCTTCAAAATGCTGCTACATCTACCGTGGACGTTCTGGGTTGCAGGATATTGTATTCAGCGACCACGGTAGATGGTCAAAAGACTTATTCCCCTTCAGGCTCACTACAGGTGTCTTTCGCTGGATCGGTTCTCCCAAAGTTCCTAGAAATTGAAAATGTTTTTTTCCCGGTGCGACTTTTTGTACCAAGGGTATATAATTGTACCAACTGCAAAAAGTTGGGAAACATAGCTGCTTTTTGTGACAACAAGCCCCGTTGTGGCAAATGTAGCCAAGACCACATGGAGGGTGCTTGCCAACAGGAAGCAACTAAATGTGCTTACTGTGGCAAAGAACCTCTTCATGCTTTGCAGGACTGCCCCGCGTACAAGAAGCGTACCAACAATGTGAAGCGTTCAATAAAAGAACGCTCCAAGCTGACGTTTGCAGAAATGGTTAAGTTGCAAAATGGAACCTCTGCTTCGTTGGCATCAGCCGCTCAAAATGAAAACACTTTTGAGATTTTGTCTTCCGATGAACTGGACTCTGACATAGCAGATGAGAGTGAGTCTCCGGAGGTACACGCCCCCGGTAAAAGGAAGCCAACTAGCTCCCCGGGAGTGCGCCGGAAAAAAATAAAACCACTCTCAAAAGCATGCAAAAATCTGAAGGTAGCGGGGATTCATTGAAAAAGCCGAACAAATCGGTAATTGCCCGAATAGAAATTGTAATGTAGGAAACACCAGCAGACATCTTCAATACATTAAATTTTAACGTGTATTGCTGTAACCTTAATGTATTCAGACTTCAGTGTGACGTCCAAGTACATAAAAATACATTAGCCTCAAACGTTACATCAGAATCAAACGTCTTGACGATGTAAAATTTGACATCAGAATACATCCAATGACAACAGAACCTAACGTTACATTAGAATCAAACATCATCACGATGTAATTTGTTGCACGCATAAAACATCAGAATACATCCAATGACAACAGAACCTAACGTTACATTAGAATCAAACTTCATCACGATGTAATTTGTTGCACGCATAAAACATCAGAATACATCCAATGACAACAGAACCTAACGTTACATTAGAATCAAACATCATCACGATGTAATTTGTTGCACGCATAAAACATCAGAATACATCCAATGACAACAGAACCTAACGTTACATTAGAATCAAACATCATCACGATGTAATTTGTTGCACGCATAAAACATCAGAATACATCCAATGACAACAGAACCAAACGTTACATTAGAATCAAAGTTCATCACGATGTAAATTGTTGTCCCTCGGTCTCTCGCCGCATGCAAAGTTTGTTTTGTCCTGAGTCAGCACTACACGGCGAATGAGAACGACCGAAATTTGAGGTTAGTTCACTCATAAATCGCAAAAAGTGCAGGAACTCAGTTTTGAATTAATTTCCCTCATGTTCCGAATATGAGAAAAGCAAAGATTGGATTCTCTGGATTCTCGTAAATTTTCCTTATTTTAGGGCAGATTTTTGAGGTTTTCCACAGGAAAACATGCGGCAAATTTACTCATCCTGCACTTTTTTCGATATTGAGTACACTGTACTCAAATTTGCGTTGATCTCATTAGCCGTGTACAGTTTTTTTTCGCAGTGGGAAAAGTTTGATTTGTTTACGAATTAGCCCGGGAAAGTGCCGACAATGTGTCCGTCGCGAGTTTTGGTGGCGATGCAATGTTTTTCTGGTAAGTAAATGTGAATTTATTAATTTAATGTAATGTAATTATGTTTTTTTTTAGGAAAGTACCAGTCCCAAGCCGAATCCCGGTAGGGAATCCGAAGCTGGATCCCGGGCGGGGAGTTTGCAGCCAGATCTCTCGACATACTGCAGGTTAGTCAGTGTATTTACTAAAAGCTACAAGCCCGATGACGGGTTCCGTAAACGGAGCCCGATGGGGATTCCGTAGACGGATCCCGATGGGGAAACCGAATACGGATCCCGATGGGGAAACCGAATACGGATCCCGATGGGAAAACCGAATACGGGTCCCAATGGGGAAACCGAATACGGATCCCGATGGGGATTCCGTAGACGGATCCCGACGGGGAAACCGAATACGGATCCCGATGGGGAAACCGAATACGGATCCAGATAGGAAAACCGAATACGGATCCCAATGGGAAAACCAAATACGGGTCCCAATCGGGAAACCGAATACGGATCCCGATGGGGATTCCGTAGACGGATCCCGACGGGGAAACCGAATACGGATCCCGATGGGGAAACCGAATACGGATCCCGATGGGAAAACCGAATACGGGTCCCAATGGGGAAACCGAATACGGATTCCGATGGGGATTCCGTAGACGGATCCCGACGGGGAAACCGAATACGGATCCCGATGGGGAAACCGAATACGGATCCAGATAGGAAAACCGAATACGGATCCCAATGGAAAAACCAAATACGGGTCCCAATCGGGAAACCGAATACGGATCCCGATGGGGATTCCGTAGACGGATCCCGACGGGGAAACCGAATACGGATCCCGATGGGGAAACCGAATACGGATCCCGATGGGAAAACCGAACACGGAACCCATTGGGGAAACCGAATACGGATCCCGATGGGAAAACCGAATACGGATCCCAATGGGAAAACCAAATACGGGTCCCAATCGGGAAACCGAATACGGATCCCGATGGGGATTTCGTAGACGGATCCCAATGGGAAAACCAAATACGGGTCCCAATCGGGAAACCGAATACGGATCCCGATGGGGATTCCGTAGACGGATCTCGACTGGGAAACCGAATACGGATCCCGATGGGGAAACCGAATACGGATCCCGATGGGAAAACCGAATACGGATCCCAATGGGAAAACCAAATACGGGTCCCAATCGGGAAACCGAATACGGATCCCGATGGGGATTCCGTAGACGGATCCCGACGGGGAAACCGAATACGGATCCCGATGGGGAAACCGAATACGGATCCCGATGGGAAAACCGAATACGGAACCCAATGGGGAAACCGAATACGGATCCCGATGGGAAAACCGAATACGGATCCCAATGGGAAAACCAAATACGGGTCCCAATCGGGAAACCGAATACGGATCCCGATGGGGATTCCGTAGACGGATCCCGACGGGGAAACCGAATACGGATCCCGATGGGAAAACCGAATACGGGTCCCAATGGGGAAACCGAATACGGATCCCGATGGGCAAACCGAATACGGGTCCCAATGGGGAAACCGAATACGGATCCCGATGGAAAAACCGAATACGGATCCCGATGGGAAAACCGAATACGGAACCCAATGGGAAAACCAAATACGGGTCCCAATGGGGAAACCGAATACGGATCCCGATGGGGAAACCGAATACGGATCCCGATGGGGAAACCGAATACGAATCCCGATGGGAAAACCGAATACGGGTCCCAATGGGGAAACCGAATACGGATCCCGATGGGGAAACCGAATACGGATCCTGATGGGGAAACCGAATACGTATCCTGATGGGGAAACCGAATACGTATCCCTATGGGAAAACCGAATACGTATCCATTAGTTTTCGTTTCGTGTGGAAAACCTGGAATTGGGTTGTATAATTTCGAAAAACAAACAAATTTTTATACATCATCTGAACGAGCTTCGTTTTCTGAGCACAAATATATTTTTATCGTTACTCAAACCGAATACGGATCCCGATGGGGATTCCGTAGACGGATCCCGACGGGGAAACCGAATACGGATCCCGATGGGGAAACCGAATACGGATCCCGATGGGAAAACCGAACACGGAACCCATTGGGGAAACCGAATACGGATCCCGATGGGAAAACCGAATACGGATCCCAATGGGAAAACCAAATACGGGTCCCAATCGGGAAACCGAATACGGATCCCGATGGGGATTTCGTAGACGGATCCCAATGGGAAAACCAAATACGGGTCCCAATCGGGAAACCGAATACGGATCCCGATGGGGATTCCGTAGACGGATCTCGACTGGGAAACCGAATACGGATCCCGATGGGGAAACCGAATACGGATCCCGATGGGAAAACCGAATACGGATCCCAATGGGAAAACCAAATACGGGTCCCAATCGGGAAACCGAATACGGATCCCGATGGGGATTCCGTAGACGGATCCCGACGGGGAAACCGAATACGGATCCCGATGGGGAAACCGAATACGGATCCCGATGGGAAAACCGAATACGGAACCCAATGGGGAAACCGAATACGGATCCCGATGGGAAAACCGAATACGGATCCCAATGGGAAAACCAAATACGGGTCCCAATCGGGAAACCGAATACGGATCCCGATGGGGATTCCGTAGACGGATCCCGACGGGGAAACCGAATACGGATCCCGATGGGAAAACCGAATACGGGTCCCAATGGGGAAACCGAATACGGATCCCGATGGGCAAACCGAATACGGGGCCCAATGGGGAAACCGAATACGGATCCCGATGGAAAAACCGAATACGGATCCCGATGGGAAAACCGAATACGGAACCCAATGGGAAAACCAAATACGGGTCCCAATGGGGAAACCGAATACGGATCCCGATGGGGAAACCGAATACGGATCCCGATGGGGAAACCGAATACGAATCCCGATGGGAAAACCGAATACGGGTCCCAATGGGGAAACCGAATACGGATCCCGATGGGGAAACCGAATACGGATCCTGATGGGGAAACCGAATACGTATCCTGATGGGGAAACCGAATACGTATCCCTATGGGAAAACCGAATACGTATCCATTAGTTTTCGTTTCGTGTGGAAAACCTGGAATTGGGTTGTATAATTTCGAAAAACAAACAAATTTTTATACATCATCTGAACGAGCTTCGTTTTCTGAGCACAAATATATTTTTATCGTTCCCATAGACATTCATCTCGATTTGTAAACCAAGATTTAAATTGTCGATAAATTGCATTAAATGACGTTAATATCCTTTGAATGACAGTTCGCTCTATGGCGAGGGCCGCTAAAATGGTGATGTTTGCAAATGTAATAACACGGATTTATCATAGTTCATGTGAACCAAAATTTATGATATTTTGGATTTAGGTTCCATTTTTAAACCATTTTTTCAACCTATTAATATTGGATTCAGAGAGCCGCAATAATGGCGGTAAGCTCCAACTCGGATTAACTTTTAATACCGTCCCTGTTTGGATGTTGAATAACTCTGATGTCGACATCAAAGCAGCCGGACATTCTTGATCGGGATTTAATCCGAGGATAATACCGATTGGAGCTTACAGCCATAAGTGATTTAATGAATAATTCGCTGATTGTGACTCTCTGAAAACTAAATGCACAGGTTTCATACATCAAACTCATCCTTTGCAACGTCCTCTTGTAACTTAAAAATACAAAATGTCATAATAACGTAGGGTAGAGAACTACTTCGGCCCCAAGAGAGAGGCGCCAGCTAGCTCTGAAGCCGATCGCGTAAACGTCAATGCGAACCAGTCATGATCTGTCACTGCGAACCGAAATTTTGATTCAATAAAGTGGGGAAAGTATTGTTAATCGGAAAAAAATCTGCGTATTGTTTTTTTTTCAAGATAGTTTTTTTGAAATGGCAGTTAATGACGGTGCAGAATACAAATGTTTTTGGCCGTTCAGCGTTTCTGTTACTTATTATGAAGCAGGGAGAGGGTGTTATTAGTAGTTTTCACGCAAAGGATTTATTTTCCATTGAAATAGAGACAACTTGTAGGGATTGAAGTAAACAATCGTTACGTAATTAAAAATTGATTATCGTCTATCCACTAGAAGTATGAAAATCGGAGCAAGCAACAATCATTTTGATGCCGAAAAAGCTAGAAGTCGTACCTAATGCACAATGTTGCTCAAGTATTCGGACGCTGCTACTCCGAGTTCCTAAAAAATAACCATTTTTTTGCACAATACATTGACTATTTGGCGACAACTGTGAAGGAGTGGGTGGTCTATTTCAGATTTCTGACTAAAATAATTGTTAATTTGTGAAATAAAGACATATTTATTGTGTTATCTCTTGATTCTTATTTGAAGTTTTTGTTTCAATTTAGCATACTTCGACTATCATATTTTCGCTTACGCGATTTCTTCGTACGATTGGACTTTGCTTTGAATCTCAAAAACCTTTTGATAATTTTGGTTTTTAAATTGTGGCAACCAGGAATTTCCAAAGTTAATGATTTTAAAGACTTTTCAAGAGAAGAAAATTGATGCTTGGTTAACTGGAGGTGATTTTCAAAATGCTGGTTGATGCTTTCTTCCATACAAATAAAAAAATAAAATATGTATCGTGTAACAAAAACGGAAGCCATGACGAGCTATGCCCAGTAGAAATGAATATTTTCCATAATTTTTATCATATGGAACAGGCAAAACCAAGGAATCAAAAATATCTCCAAATGACAAAATAACAAACGATCAACGAACCGAATAATAACGCTATATCAGAAGTGGAAAACAATAATGATATAATCTTCACCGTTCTTTTTCATGACAAGCAGCTCGTGCGACCCAACTCATTCGGGGCGGTAGAAGGAAACGAGCAAATTGTTGGCAAGCTGCTTCACGAAGTAAAGCCGAAGATGATACACGTGTGTTAATGGGATTTTTTTTGTTATGTCTTTTCCCGATTCATATCAAGCTATGTCCTCATCCGTGTATATTGCAACAAAGCAGGCAAGCAATATATCATTATCTTTCTACCGCTCGGATCGAGCTTTGTTACAGAGCGAGTTTGTCATGGTAGTCGTAGCAACCGTTTTGTCTGTATCGTTGGTTGCTTTATGTGTTTGGATTCGCTGGGCAAAACACATTGGTTGACGCAAGTTTCACAAACATTACTGTTCCTGCTAATACTACCCATGATATATCCAGCAACATGATACATAGCATTAGCTTCAGAATTGCAGTAAGATACTTGCTCACAACATACAGTTCACGACAAGTTTGAACACTCCGACGGCAAAACTATATCAACAAACCGAGTGACAAACGCGCATCCTCGCTTGAATGATTCTTTCCATCAACAATTTTTTCAACAAAAAAGAAGAAGAAGAAGACAACCAAAACAAAGCATCTGTCATTTGAGCTGGCTCCTCTCTCTTGGGTCCTAAGCACGCGTCGTTCGAAAACTCCCAGTGCTCCTCGAGCATTGTCCATTGTCATATTTTTCATGCACAATAATTTTGTTTATTATATATTTGCAGTTCGTTTGCAGCAATTTTTGGAGCGATCCGTGAAGGGGAAGGCTTGCCACTTGTATATCCGAACAGTGGACCAAACAAGCCAGCAACCCCGTCCAAAGTGTCATGCATTATTGACAAATTGGCACAGTGGGTCGATTTAAAGGGAGATCTGGAGGCGCAGCGATCACATTGTCATGATTGTCTGGTAGTTCACTCAAAAATGCTATAACAATCGCCAAGCTCGCTGTAATGTCACCAAGTGCCTCGTCACCCACGAATAGGCGCCTATGTCAGTGGTCTAACAACTCTTAGCGCGCTAATGGCATAGTTCCCCTGCCGCATAGAGAGTTGCCGCAATGATATTAGGTTAGCTAAGGTCAGTTAACTGACTGGTGGGAAACGGGAGCTTCAGCATTGACTGTTATGTACGCATTTTTATGATGTAATCTAACAACAAGCGTGTGTAGTGTTTACACGATCATGTTTCTAATTCTAATGTGTTGTAAATATAATTGAAAGCATTTGAAAAGTAAGATTCTAGTGTTTTGTATATCTAAAAACATTAGTAAACATCTACATTTGAAAACATTCAAACAACGTTTACTTTAAACGTTTTGTACATCTGAAAACATCAGAGAACAACAAACACGAAGAACAAATGAAAACATCCGAACAACGTTTAGTTCTAACGTTGTGTACATCCGAAAACATCCAAAAAAAGTTTGGTTCCAGCATCGGGAGGCATCTACGTTAGAAAACATCAGAATACATTTACATATAAAAACATCCGAACAACGTTTAGTTCTAACGTTTTTTACATCCGAAAACAACCAAAAAACGTTTGATTCTAACATCAGGAAACCTCTACATTAGAAAACATCAGAAAACGTTTACATATAAAAACATCCGAAAAACGTTTAGTTCTAACGTTTTTTACATCTGAAAACATCCAAAAACGTTTGTTTCTAACATCAGGAAACATCTACATTAGAAAACATCAGAAAACGTTTACATTTAAAAACATCCGAACAACGTTTAGTTCTAACGTTTTGTACATCTGAAAACATCCTTAAAACGTTTGGTTCTAATGTCAATAGATTGAAATTTTTGACGTCAGACCGACATTAGAATGGCAAAATTTTGTTCCAAAATTTCTGATGTATACACCATGTTACGTTGCTTAAATACAACTAAATCATAATGTTTCCTAATGTTTGACATCAGGCATACATTTGATTTTGATGCTGATGTTGACATCAAAATCAAACGTTGGGCTAATGTAAATTTCTATTCGGGTGCTGCTCCATCTGATCCTTGCTGCAGCTTTTCCACCTCGCCGCTACCTAATAAAGGTAATCGTAAGAGGTTACCAAAAATAAATACCACGTCTACTCGCAATTCAAAGAAAACTCTCCCGTCCAAGCGAGGAAAGATTAAATTTAAGGACATTGTGGATAATATTTTGAATGCCCTCGGCTTTCCCGACGAATCGCCACTTCGAGGGCTTATTGACCTGCTTGTTCATATTGTCGGAAACTACTTCAAGCAATTGACTGCATCATGGCCCCTCATTGGTGAATTCATATCTTTCGATGGATAATTCGTCGAGTGAGGATCAAGATATGATCACTTTATTACAATGGAACTGTCGTAGTTTAATACCTAAATTAGACTCGTTCAAGTATTTGATTCACAATTCTGATTGTGATATATTTGCACTCTGTGAAACTTGGCTTTCTTCTGAAGATGAACTAAACTTCCACGATTTTAACATTATCCGCCTGGACCGAGATGATTCATATGGTGGCGTACTTTTGGGGATCAAAAAGTGCTACCCCTTCTATAAAATCTCAAGCCCAATAATTTCAGGCATTGAAATTGTCGCTTGCCAAATAAATGTGAAGAACAAAGATCTTTGCATAGCTTCTGTATATGTCCCTCCAAGGACTTCCATAAACCGCCGTCAGCTTTGGAGTTCAGTTAATATCCTTCCATCTCCAGTTCTAATACTGGGCGATATGAACTCACACGGTACTGGTTGGGGCGAATCATACGATGACAATAGAGCGGGTATTTTCTATGATTTGTGCGACGATTTCAACTTGACTATCTTGAACACTGGTGAAGCAACACGTATAGCAAACCCTCCTGCCGTCTTGACATATTTTTGTGCTCTAACTCACTATCATTAGATTGTCTGTGGAAGGTTATCAATGATCCCCATGGTAGTGATCACTTGCCAATTATTATTTCAATCAAAAGTGGTCGTCTAAAAACAGATCAGTCAATTCAAGTTCCTTTTGACCTCACGAGGAACATTGATTGGCAAAAATTTGTATCGGCGGTAACTCTTGGTATTGATTCTACCGATCCTCTACCACCACTGGAAGAGTATCGTTTCTTTACCCAGCTAATCTACAAAAGCGCATTAGAAGCTCAGAAACGACGTGTTCCAAGTGCATCCCTCAAAAGAAGACCCGCCACCCCTGGATGGGATGACGAATGCACAAAGTTGTATCTTGAGAAATCCGATGCCTTTAAAGATTATCGTAGACATGAAAGATCTGAGCTTTTTGAAAAGTATCTAAAGCTTGAAAAAAAGCTTAAAAACCTACTAAAAGCAAAGAAACGAAATTACTGGCGTACTTTTACCTACTAAAAGCAAAGAAACGAAATTACTGGCGTACTTTTATCGAGGGACTTTCTAGAGAAACCTCGATGACAACGCTTTGGAAAAAGGCTCGCTATATGCGAAACCGCTCATCTTCCAATGAGAGTGAAGAATACTCCTCCCAATGGATATTCGACTTCGCTAAAAAGGTTTGTCCAGATTCTGTTCCAGCACAACCAACTTTACGGGATACAGCCCGAAGTAACGGTTCTCTGGATGAACCATTCACAATACTGGAATTTTCAATGGCACTTCTTTCATCGAATTACTCTGCTCCGGGAAGCGATATGATCAAATTTGACCTTCTAAAAAACCTCCCCGATATCGCTAAAAGACGATTACTTAACCTATATAATTAATTTATGGAATTCAATATAGTTCCACCAGCATGGAGACAGGTTAAAGTAATAGCTATTCAAAAGCCTGGGAAACCAGCGCCTGATCACAATTCTTACCGTCCGATCTCTATGTTATCATGCCTGAGGAAATTATTAGAAAAAAAATGATCCTATTAAGACTTGCCATTGGGTTGAATCAAACAATCTACTTTCAAATACGCAATTTGGTTTCCGGAAGAGTAAAGGAATAAACGATTGTCTAGCGATGCTTTCATCTGATATTCAACTGGCCTTTGCGCACAAGGAGCAATTGGCTTCAGTCTTTTTGGATATTAAGGGCGCATTTGATTCGGTTTCCATAGACATACTCCCCCCTATTCTGCGAGTCACGTGACTCTCTCTCACCGGTGAGGTGACAATAGTCATTTCGTGTGAGGTGACTCTCCATTTGATTTGCATGGAGAGTCACCTCACACGAGGTGACAATTGTCACCTCACCGGTGATAGAGAGTCACGTGACTCGCAGAATAAGGGGGACTGCCAGACAATTTGCACAGTAGTGGATTACCCGGTATTTTGAATAATTTTTTGTATAATATGCTGTCAGAAAAACAAATGACCTTCAATCTAGTTCAACTGACAACTTCTAGAATTAGCTACATGGGCTTACCCCAAGGTTCATGTTTAAGTCCCTTACTTTATAATTTCTATGTCAAAGATATTGATAACTGCTTAGATAATCAATGCACGCTTATAGCATAGAGGTAACTCTAAGACCACTGGGTCCCGAAGAAAATCATTCCCCCCTATTCTGCGAGTCACGTGACTCTCTCTCACCGGTGAGGTGACAATAGTCACCTCGTGTGAGGTGACTCTCCATTTGATTTGCATGGAGAGTCACCTCACACGAGGTGACAATTGTCACCTCACCGGTGAGAGAGAGTCACGTGACTCGCAGAATAAGGGGGATTATTATTTTTGGCTCACTCAGTACCAGAACAACGGTCCCAAGCAGTCCCAAGCTATTTCACTCACCCCTGCATGCTCTGCATGAATCCACACACCCCTGATGTTATCTGTCAAACTTTCATAGCGAATCAAAACAAACATAGTGTAGTAATAGAATTTCAACTAGAATAGGGTACGTTGATCGTTTGCTTGGGATCAATAGGCTACTAAAGTGGTGAGCCAATTTAAAATCGTTAGTTTCGTATTGATTGTTGCTTATAGTACGTTCAGACTACAGAGTTATAACAACAATCAATACGAAACTAACGATTTTAAATTGGCTTACCACTTTAGTAGCCTATTGGTCCCAAGCAAACGATTAACGTACCCTATTCTAGTCGAAATTCTAGTACTACGCGATGTTTGTTTTGATTCGCTATGAAAGTTTGACAGATAAAATGAGGGGTTATTGGTTTTTCCTATGTTTCGAGGGGTGAATCGATTAGCTTGGGACCGAAGAGAGTACCAGAGCTGAGCCAAAAAGTTGAGCACGTTATTTCGGGACCTTCTAGTCTTAGAGCTACCTCTATGGTTATAACATGTTATAGCGCTATTTTGATGGTGGTTTCTGTGTTGCAATTATTTGACAACCGTTATAACATGTTATAACCACAAATGAAGTGACAGACGGAGCGGCTCGAAAACTTTGGTGACTAACCTGCTATTTCAATTTTTCAGTGTACCACATGGCAACACCACTACTACTGGGTTGTACCACATGGCAACACTACTACTAGATTGAACTAGCATTTTCACCAAATGTACCAGAATGTTTTGGTTCTATCTCTTTCACTCTACTCAAAACTGAAATGCATAAAAAAATGACAAAATGATACGCACTCTTTGCACACTGTCAAAGAATCATTGTACACAAAATCAACTTTGTTCAAATCAAAACAAAAAAACTAACCCATCTGGTGGATGATGGCACAAGCTTCCAAGAAAATTCTATTACAGTGAACCACATTATTTAAATGGATTTCTTCGCCAGTTAGTCGTCTGTCACTTCGTTTGTGTTATAACTCTCCAGTCTGGACAGCGTTTTAGACAGCTTGCAGATGATGCCGTGGTTTCCATGAGAGGTCCACGTGCAGAAATCTTGCAAAGACCATTGCAAAATTCCCTAAATAATCTGTCTCTTTGGGCAAGAAATTTAGGGATCGAGTTTTCACCGCAAAAACTGAATTGGTAGTGTTTACAAGGAAGCGGTTTCCAGCCCAACTGCGTCTAAATATTTTGGGCAGAGACATTACCCAATCTTTAACCTTCAAATACCTTGGAGTCTGGTTTGATTCAAAATGCACTTGGGGTACCCATATTACGTATTTGAAACAAAAGTGTCAACAAAGGATCAACTTTCTACGATCAATTTCCGGGACATGGTGGGGTGCTCACCCGGAAGACCTCATTAAACTATATAAAACGACTATTCTTTCAGTTCTTGAGTATGGCTCTTTTTGCTTCCACTCGGCAAGAAAAAGCCACCTAATCAAATTGGAACGTATTCAATATCGTTGTTTACGTATTGACCTTGGCTGTATGCATTCAACACACAATATGAGCCTAGAGGTCCTAGCGGGCGTAAAACCCCTGCAGAACCGTTTCTGGGAGCTCTCATTAAGAATATTGATTAAATGTAGTGTCAGTAACAACCTTGTGATTGAAAACTTCGAAGAAATGCTCGAATTGAGCATCCAGTCTAGATTCGTGCGAATCTATCTTAATTATATGTCATCGGATATTAGCCTTCCTATAACCCCTCTCGTGTATGCTTTACTAACTACAGTTCCCCCATTGACTACGATCTCTCCATGAAACAGGCTATTCAAGGAGTTCCAGATCAACTTCGACCTATCTCAATTCCCCACATTTTTGCTGAAAAGTAAGATTTTTCACTGATGGATCACGCATTGATGGATCCACTGGCTTCGGCGTCTTCAATGAATACTCAACCGCCTTTCGGAAACTTCAGGAACCTTGTTCCGTTTATGTTGCTGAGCTAGCAGCAATCAACTTCGCATTGGGGATGATTTCCGATATGCCCATAGACCATTACTTCATCTTCTCGGATAGTCTCAGTTCGATTGAGGCTATTCGGTCGATGAAACAAGGTAGGCACTCATCTTATTTCCTTTCAAAGGTAAGGGAACAGATGAGTTTGCTGGTCGAAAGATCATATATGATTACCTTTGTATGGGTCCCCTCACATTGCTCAATCCCAGGCAATGAGAAGGCAGACTCTCTCGCAAAGGTGGGCGCACAACAAGGCGAGATTTATGATAGAAGAATTTCACATGATGAATTTTTCCATTAGTACGTCAGAGTTCTCTTTTAAGTTGACAAAACGATTGGACAAATAATTCTCTTGGGCGGTGGTTACATTCCATTATTCCAAAAGTTTCTTCGAGAGCGTGGTTCAAAGGTCTGGATGTAAGTCGGGGATTCATTCGAGTGATGTCAAGACTTATGTCCAACCACTACTCGCTAGACGCACATCTCTATAGAATAAACCTCGTTGACAGCAATTAGGTTCTGCAGCGTGACGTCACAAATGAACTCAGTGTTAATAGGCTGAACCTTTTTGACAGTTCAGTGGTACTGTTTACCCGCACTTAGTCGTTTTTTCGAAAAAACAAATTCTAAAATTTCCGAATTTTAACTTGAAAATTGTCGAGGAACAGCGCGGTGAAAGGATGTTGCTCGTGGACAATGCAGAAGTGTGGTTTACATCTCTCTGCACTCTGAAAAATTATCGAGAAAATCCACCCAAGAAAAAATCGACTAAGTCCACGTAAACAGTACCACTGAACTGTCATCAGATTGAGGTTAACCCCGACGGTGCAAAACCTAATATATGTAGGTGCAGAACCGGTTATGATGACATCGATCACGCAGTTTGGTATTGCCCGGGTACTGACAACCCTTCCGTGAAGTAAGAGATGTATTGGGAACACGCAAGCGATCTACGAATTCCTTTGTTTGTCTGATGTTAGAGTTTGATGTGACTATCCCCTCCTTTCCAAACAATTTCCCGCCATTGTGTCCCAGTCTTATTATCCTCCTATTCCTGTGCTACTTGCCCCTGCCCAGTCAGGATTTGGTCAACCGTCCGAGAGTAGTATCTGAAGGAGGCTTCAGAAACCAGTTTCCTACCTAGATCCTTCCAATTGAAATTGTTACCCATTAACCTCGAGCCCGCCACGAGTAATTGGTACCCAATACTAACCTAGAAATACTGCTATTTAAAATGTAAATCAAACATTACTGATTTTGGCTCCGCAAAGTGTCACACACGACTGAGCCTAGTAAATAAACGAACTAGTTAAAAAAAAGTTAAGGTTATGTTTAAGTTAAGTTGAAGGTAAGTTACAGTTATGTTTATGTTAAGATAAAGTTAAGTTAAGTTATGTTTAAGATAAAGTTACGTTAAAGGTAAATTAAAGTTATGTCGAAGCTAAGTTATCGTTAAGTTAAAATTAATTAAAATTTAATTTAATGTTAAGTTAACGGTAAGTTGAAATTATGTTAAGTTGAAGTTTATTCAAATTTATGTATGATATATGTTAAAGTTAAATTTAAATTAAATTATTTTTTTTAATAATCCATTTATTTGTCAAGGCTCAAATGCGTTAGCTTTGCGGAGCCGAATATTTTTTACATTATTCACGGACAGAAAATTGTTTGCATTGAACCAAAAAAAACTTTATTTGTATTTACACAAACAATTCCGGTTGAAATTATATTGCATTTTATTGTTTCGATAATATTTATTCAAATAAATTAAAAAAAAAAAGATTCTTTTTGTTTTCATAAGCCACTCTTCAACTGCAACTATTGTAAAAATAACAATATTCTTTTATCAAGCCAACAATAGTTAATTTTAATTTAACATTTATTTGTTGTGTCAATTCCCCGGGCCATGATTGCAAAAATAACTACCAACCATTCCCTCGTGAAAACCCGGACAAAAATGTAAACAATAACAAAAAATTTCTCGTTTGATTCAGCTCTAGAGGTAAGTAAGTATGCTGCTGTTGCAAAATATAAACAGTTTTTCTTTTTTTCCTTGATTTTTTCCGTCGATCTTATTTTCAGTACTGAGTACCAGTGCTCCCAACGCCAGAAAGGCCGCTCCCACACCTGGACCCTACCTATCGACCCATCAACTCATAAACCGGAGAGATTTTATGCCTCAGAAAGTTTTTTTTTATTTAATAAATTGTAATTCTGTTGGTAACAAATAGAAAACAAAACATAAAAATAATCGCAAATTATTAAAAATTTAATCAATAAACATAATTTTATTTCTACTGCGTATATTTTTAGGCTTAATAAAATAAATATGATTGAATCAACAAGAAATCTCTTTTAAAAACAAACATATTTTTTTGTTGACCCAGCTGCCAAATTTGACAGCTTACGTCAAAACCATAAAAGCTCTTGTAAATTCGAAAAGATTTTCTTTTTGATTTAACAATCCATGGGTTTTTAAAAACAAAGATACTGGATTGTTGAAATAATAATGATTTCATTTTGCAGCCAAAACAAAATAAAATTCTTATTAAATTTACGTCAAATATTATTACGTTTAAAATATTTTTTTCTGCGTGTTGTGTGTGAATATCATTTTCTTAGAACTAATGTTAGTAGAACGGGGGCCGATTACTCGCGGTTTACTCGAGATTAGGGATTACATTTATTGATCATTTGGAGGGAGGACAAGGGAAAGCATTTTGAACTAATTTAAAACTTAAACGTAAAGGATGACTAAAACCTCGACTAAAACACAAAACATTAAACACATACATCAACAGCTTTAAGAAAGTCGTAAATAAGCTTCATAATGTCGATATCACGGCAAGCCCTGACGTCTCTAATTGGCTTAAAGGGTTGTTTTCCTTGGACCCTAAGGGAATCACACAGAACGGATCTCGCCTCATGATGCAAGGAGCAGTACCAAACAACATGCTCGATGTCGTGATAACCGTTTCCACAGGTGCACAAGTTGCTGTCGGCAAGTGTAATATGGAAGAGGTGGGCGTTTAACGAACAGTGATTGGACATGAGCCTGGACATTACACGAATAAAATCACGACCCATATCCAACCCTTTGAACCAGGGTTTGATCGACACCTGTGGGACAATAAAATGTAGCCATCTTCCCAGATCACCATCACTCCACTTTTGTTGCCAGTTGGCGAGGACTTGCTGACGAGAAATCGTGAAAAATTCGTGGTAGGCGATTTGTCGCTCGTAAATATCGCCTTCCATAGCGCCCACCTTGGCCAGCGAGTCCGCTTTCTCATTGCCCGGGATAGAGCAATGAGAAGGGACCCATACCAAGGTGATGATATGCGAGCTGTTTGATAAAGTATTCAATGACGATCGTATTTCCTGGAGGAAATACGCCGAGTACTTTATCGGCCTCATTGAACGCATAGCCTCCAGGGAGCTTAGGCTATCCGTAAAAATGAAATAATGGTCAGGTGGAAGCGAGGCAATACGCTCTAACGTGTACGATATAGCTACTAGTTCAGCAACGTATACCGAACACGGCTTTTGAAGCTTGTATGAGGCGCTATGAAGATCGTGGAATACTCCAAAACCAGTGGACGCATTTATCACCGACCCATCTGTGAAAAATCTCTTCTCGGTGGGGATGTGGTGGTATTTGTTCGCAAAAATAGTTGGGACAATCAGGGAACGGTGAGGCTCTGGAATTCCTTGAATCTCCTGCCTCATTGTGAGATCGAATCTCACGGAAGAATAGCTGAAATGATGGGAGACAGCTCGATTGGAGTTTAACGGGGCCGATGTCCAGAGTCATGTACTCGTAGTACAAGCTCATGAATCGTGTTTGAGGATTCCGATCTAGCAACTTCTCAAAGTTATCGACCACCACCGGGTTCATGACTTCACAGCGGATGAGGAACCGGAACGATAAATCCGCAAAACGATTTGTTAAGGGGAGGACGCCCGCAAGAACTTAAAGACTCATGGTATGCGTCGATTGCATACAACCTAGCACGATTCGAATGCAACGATATTGAATCCTTTGGAGCTTCAACATGTGCGTCCCTGCCGCCGATTGAAAGCAAAAGCTACCGTACTCCAAAATCGAGAGAATGGTGGTCTTGTAGAGTCTTATCAGATCTTCCGGATGGGCTCCCCATGAAGTGCCGGTAATGGAACGAAGGAAATTGATTCACTGTTGGCATCTCTGTCTCAGATACGCTATGTGTTTTCCCCAAGTGCACTTGGAATCGAACCAGACACCTAAATACTTAAACGACATGCTGTGAGTGATTGTTCTACCCATAAGTTGAAGCTGAAACTGTGCTGGATAAAGCTTCCTAGAAAAAACAACCATCTCTGTTTTCTCCGGAGAGAATTCGATACCCAGATTCATTGCCCAAGTAGACAAATTATCCAAGGTATCTTGCAATGGTCCTTGCAGGTCCGGTGCTGTTGGTCCAACCACGGAAACCACGCCGTCATCTGCAAGCTGCCTTAGCGTGCAATTTTCGGCCAGACATTCATCAATGTCTTTGACATAGAAATTGTACAGGAGGGGACTTAAACATGAGCCTTGTGGAAGACCCATGTAGCTGATTCGTGCAATTTCCGAGTTGCCATGAGAGAAGCTTATTCGTTTCTTGGACAACAAATTAAACAGGAAATTGTTGATAATCGGAGAAAGCCCACTCGCATGGAGTTTGTCCGAAAGGATGTCGATGCAAAGAGAATCAAACGCCCCTTGAATGTCCAAGAAAACTGAACCCATCTGCTGTTTTTCAGCATAGGCTAATTGGATTTCAGTTGAAAGCAACGCAAATTGCGTATCTGAGAGTAAGCCATCCACTTCTAACAGCTTCCGAATACACGACAGCATCGCGATGGGACGGTACGAATTATGATCCGACGCGAGTTTACCGGGCTTCTGGATGGCGATAACTCTCACTTGTCTCCAATCATCCGGAACAACATTGAGCTCAAGGAAGCGATTGAACAAGTTCAACAATCGCCTCTTTGTGACTTCTGGGAGGGTTCTTGAGCAGGTTGAACTTGATTCGATCAATTCCCGGAGCCGAGTTATTGCATGAAAGAAGAGCAATTGAGAATTCTACCATCGAAAACGGGGAGTCCATGTCATCGTTTTCCAGCGGCGGATCGCGAGTGTTGCATCGAACCGGAACCGAATCGGGACAAACCTTACGCGCGAAGTCGAAAATCCACTTGTTAGAGTACTCCTTGTCCTCGTTGATCGACGATGCCGCGTTACGCATTCTCCTGCCGACATTCCAGAGCGTTTACATGGAAGTCTTTCGCGATAGCCCTTCGACGAACCGACGCCAGTAACCGCGTTTTTTGGCCCTGACCAAGCTCTTAAACTTTTCCTCTAGCTCCGTATACCGCTCAAAGTATTCGCGGGAACCGTATTTACGAAACTGTTTAAACGCGGTAGACTTCTCGTTATTCACGTCGGTGCATTCCTGGTCCCACCACACAGTGGGAGGACGTTTGCGAATGGTAGTGCCAGGAACAGGCTTCGTTTGTGCTTGAAGCGCGCAATCCACTATGAGCTGCGATAGGAAGGAGTACGCATCCAACGGAGAGAGAACGTCGACCGATTATGAACCGTCACGGACCGCGCTCGCGTATTCTTCCCAATTGATGTTTCTCGTGAGATGCGATGTTGATTGGACACTGTGAAGATGAACCGTTGGAAATCGAAATTTTGATGGGCAAATGATCACTACCATAGGGGTCTTGGATTACCTCCCACATGCAATCCAATGATAGTGAGTTCAAACAGAGTGACAAGTCTAGTCTGCTCTCTCTTGCTGGAGGTTTGGCTATTCAAGTTACTTCACCGGTGTTTAGAATGGTCATATTGAAATCGTCACATAGGCCATAGATGATGGTTGAGCGGTTGTCATCGTAAGCCAACAATCAATACGAAACTAACGATTTTAAATTGGCTCACCACTTTAGAAGCCTATTGGTCCCAAGCAAACGATTAACGTACCATATTCTAGTCGACATTCTAGTACTACGCAATGTTTGTTTTGATTCGCTATGAAAGTCTGACAGATAAAATGAGGGGTTATTGGTTTTTCGTATGTTTCGAGGGGTGATCGATTAGCTTGGGACCAAAGAGAGTACCAGAGCTGAGCCAAAAAGTTGAGCACGTTATTTCGGGTCCTTCTAGTCTTAGAGTTACCTCTATGGTACAGCTCTCCCCAGCCTGTACCGTGGGAATTAAAATCCCCTAAGATCAACCGCGGCTCAGGTAGCACTGAGCAGATGTCAGATAGCGCTCGCCGAGAAACAGCCGTTCTCGGAGGGATGTATAACGAGGCAATACTGAAGGTTTTACCAAAGATGAATACTAAGATGAAACTGTCGGAAGAAAAACTTTCAATTTTAGTGTCCTCTTTCACGGTCCCTTTCATCCAGTGAATACCCCCAGTATGCAAGGTAATTTTGTGGTTTAGCTGCCCCCTCGGCAGAGATGAAATTTTGCGCGCATTTTTTTATCAAAACAATCACACCAAAATCAGAGATGTCCCATTTTTTAATTACTCGATTAACAACTAATCGAATATTTTTTGTTCGCTGTCCTGTCATTTTTCCACCAATTAGAGTGCAAAACTTGTTTGAAACGATCGGTAATGATCCTCTGAAGAAGTTAATGCTTATATCGGCATGATATAACCGATTACAAATATTATACTGTTCGGTTCGTTAATCGATTAATCGATTATTCGAATGAAAATCAGCCATCACTAGATGAATGTGAAACGTCATTTCAAATATAAGGACCGTACATAAATAATGAAACAATTTGAAAGGGACCGGGGCTAATCACAAATTACGTCCCCACGGTAACTGAATTAAACACGACCCTAATAAACGGGTACCATACGCTAACGATACCATAGATGGTACGACCATACTACATAAAGTTAGGATGATATCCCGAATTGGTAGTTAGGCACTTCTTATGATTATTGATTATGCGATGTTCACCGGTTGGTTTTACCTCTAATATTCACCTGACATGCGACAATTTCAATACCTGACACTGGAGGAAGGTCGATTCTGTAGAATGAGTGTTGTTCGTTGACCCCTAGGAGCACCCCACCGTACGAATCTGCACGATCGAGGCGGATAATGTTGTAGTCGTGAAGAGAAAGGTTAACATCTGGAGAGAGCCATGTTTCGAAGAGAGCAAACGCATCACAGTGTATGTTATGCAGTAAAAATTTGAATATGTCTAGTTTTGGTAAAATGCTTCTACAATTCCATTGAAGGAGAGATACCGTATCATTTTTTGGAAAATTATCCATAGAAGGATACAAATGAAGCAAGGAGGGGCCACTTGGATGCAAATTGCTTCAGAAAAGGTTTCACGGTTGGAAGCATCATGTTAATGATGCTCCGTAGAGGGTCAGTGATGTTGAACAGATCGAGAATGCTGTCCACAACTCCAGAAAGCGCGAACATGGCGTTCTGCTGTTCTGGTTGCGAAACTGGGACATCTGGGGTTTTAAATGTTCTCGGAAGCCCCGGAAATTCTTTGTCATAATCGACAGGCTTAAAACCCGGTGGATTGGGTTTCGGTTTATTTCCGGGACCTCTTGATTTATCCAAGGGGGCTTGGGAGTCAGTTTTTTAGTTTTCTGCGAGTCATTCTTGGATCGCTTCCTTGAAGGACCTTTGAAAACAAAAGGACTTCCGTCATTGCCCTCTGAGTCAGTGTCGTCCTCGTCAACTGGGAGAAGATTGAACGGATTATTGTTTTCTTTTTCCGGAGTGATTTTGGGAGGAGGATTGAAAGTCTTCAAGATCTCCGCAAAGGAACGCTGAGAGCGCGCCTTTAGAGACCGTTCAAGTTTTTTTCCTTGCTGTTTATACTTCGGGCAATCTGATCGCATCGTGGCTTGTTGTCGCAGAAGGCGGCGGTGTGGCCTAATTGTTTGCACTTGTTGCAGTTCATCACCCTTGGTACAAACAACCGAGTCGAATCCTCCCAATTCGGACATAATCCGGCAGAGTCGATCCGGAGAAAGTCACTCGAAACGAGTCAGTCAGCGAGTAGATTTTTTTTGTCCCGTCGAGGGATGCTGACTGCATTTGGGTGCAGTCAAGAATCTTGACTTTTGGAAGAACGGGGTTCTTGAAGACACCAACCCCTCTCTTCAAGAAGTCATCGCAGGTCAAACTCGCTTCGGTGACCACTCCTTCGATTTCCACGTCACGACTGGGAATGTAAACGCGGTACTCTAACGTAAAAAGCTCGCAGGCAACGATCTCATTCGCCTGCTTACGGTTACCAACAGTGACGCGCAGTCTGTCTGGCCTCACGTTCAAAATGTCGGTCACTGACGAGAAACGTTTAAATAGATCTTTTTCGATCTGATTAACGTTAAGCGGTTTTTGTTTGGGTCGGAAAAAAACAACCCATGGGCCTGTCGAGGCGTCTGGGTATGCCTTATGGCGGGGGCAGTTTTTGTTTTCTTGGCGGGGTTAGGCAGTAGGGGGAGACGGTTTTGGCGGTGTGGGGGGAGAGGGATTAGGTGGGGTAGGGGGAAACGAGTTTGGTGGTGCGGGGGGTGACGGTGCTGGTGGTATTGGTGGCGATGGATTAGGTGGGGTAGGAGGAGATGAGGTAGGCGGTACGGGCTCCGGTGCTCGTTTTCGCCTGGGCCGCTTCGGGATGGTTCCGGTGTACTTGGTCACCGTGGCTGTCGTTTCCACGTCGGACACGTTAGTGGGAAGGGCAGGAAGGGTATTCCCCCCGCCATCACTATTACCATCCATTGCGGGACAACTGCCACCGCAATAGATACAAAACAACTACACACAGGGAACACACAGGGACAAGAGAAAGAGAAGAAGAAAAAAATATTTGCGTGGGATGGGAGAAGGTGGAAACGAAAACAAAGGGGCAATAAATAAAACTTATTTGCTAGTTAACTACACCGGCACAAAGCGTGTGTGTGGAAATGCTGCTATCACGTGGTGCGTTGGTGTTGGTCCACGCTGCTATCCGGTGGTTATGGTTGGTGTTGGTGGGTCGGCAAGATGATGATACGACACGCTTCACTATCACTTGCACACCCACGCGACGGCATGAAAAATGATGGGCTTGACGACGCCGTTAGCTCCGGTGATGGATTACCGGGATGAATTAAAGATGGATGGTAACCCGAAAAAAAATAACAAAAATACAATAAAAAACAATGTAACAATAAGACGAAAATTATTGTCTTAACAATGATTTATATTGTTACGTCTACAATAAATTTACCTTGATTTATGTTATACAAAACAGTAAATTTCATGGTAAATGAAAAATTTACAATAAAAAAGGGGGGTTGTTAAGTATCTTAACAATGAAATTTTCGTGATTTCCCCATACAATTTTTTTTCAATAACATTATATATTATTGTTATTTTACTGTTGGTTGGCGAATTTATTGATTAAAAAAAACAGTGTACTTTAGAGTGTATGTGTTGGCTTGACAGATCTACTTTATCGACTTTAAAAATAAATCGAAAAAATAAAACATCGCCCCGGGGAGGGAAGGGGGTGGTAATGTCTGTTACGGGTGAGTCCTTTTTTTACTGGTTATGGATTGAGATTCGATCCGGAACTTGTGAGAAATGGAAGCCAACTCCCCTGCACTCGATCTCTCTAGGTCACGTCTCCTTGGTGGTTGAACGTCGTTGATAAGTTAATGCATTCAACTGGAGAGAATCGCCCATGAAAATATGCTTCCACCTGAGAGTGATTTCCTGACATCTTCAATTGGGGATTTTTTTATTATTATTGTATGATTGTTGACTGCACGGAAAAGGTCTGCATTAAGCGGGATTTAGATGAGGCAGGAGAGTTGACTTCAACTCAAACCGATCTGGTCGTAGGCGTTCAATTGACTTGGCAACGAATAGGAGCCAAACGAACTGTCAAAGCAAGAGCCATACGAGCAGCGCCTATCTTGATTACATTGGCAGTGTTGCTGACCCTCTCATAGTCTGCATGCTTCAATCAGATTTATTTTTATTGTTCGTGAAGTAACCAATATTTAATGTAACAACAATTTTTATTGTAACAACATTTTATTATTGTACAGATAGGTAGCAGTTTTGCCGTTTTCGGAAGGGTACAACATTATAACAATCATTTTTATTGTCGACAATAAATATTAATGTCAGAGCATTGTTTCCACTGAAAATTTCACTGTAATTTTTTTTTTCGGGAACTCCAAGGGGCTCGGCCGATGGAATTCCACTTCCTCTGTTGGACACTGGTCACTTGGGGCACCCAAGGGGGGGGGGAGGGGGGGGGAAACCGCTCGGGCGGAAAAAAACACCGAAAAAAACTAGATGCCGCGCAACTGAAACCGGGACGTTGTTAACCGACTGAATGCTCAACTAGGAATGAAAATTAAATTAATGTTAAAGTTTATGTTATGCTAAAGTTATGATAATGTTAAGTTATAATTAATTTAAATTTAAGGTTATGTTAAAGTTAATGTTATGCTACAAATAAATAAAATTTATATATAATTTTGCTAAAATTATGTTCAAGTAAAGTAAAAAGTTAAGAAGAAGTTATTTTAAACTTAAAGTTAAGTCAAAGTTATGCTATAGGTAAGTTAAAGTAAAGTTAAAGTAAAGTTAAAGTAAAGTTAAAGTAAAGTTAAAGTAAAGTTAAAGTAAAGTTAAAGTAAAGTTAAAGTAAAGTTAAAGTAAAGTTAAAGTAAAGTTAAAGTTAAGTTTAAGTAAAGTTAAAGTTAAGTTAAAGTTAAGTTAAAGTTAAGTTAAAGTTAAGTTAAAGTTAAGTTAAAGTTAAGTTAAAGTTAAGTTAAAGTTAAGTTAAAGTTAAGTTAAAGTAAAGTTAAAGTTAAGTTAAAGTTAAGTTAAAGTTAAGTTAAAGTAAAGTTAAAGTAAAGTTAAAGTTAAGTTAAAGTTAAGTTAAAGTTAAGTTTAAGTTAAGTTAAAGTTAAGTTAAAGTTAAAGTTCATGGAATGCCGGCATTCTCCGACACTGTACCTTGACGAATAGTTCCTGGAATTCAGATATTTTTTTCTGAGTTTCTTGAAACACCAAGAGACCAACTGCAATGATATTTGAGCTCAAATACCGCTATTTGCAATAACAGGAAATCATCTCAGTCGGTAAAGGCGCTGCTACAAAGCAAGACCATGCCTGAACGATCTATTATGTAAACTTGTATGATATATGACTGTTGTCACGTTGAAGTAGAAATTAGGGAAATAGTTCTTTTAGTAATTCCTTCACCTATATTTTCTGCAGTAATGCTTTAAAGCTAAAAAAGTATAATTTCTGTTAGTTAACATAAACTTAGGTTCGCAGATTTTAAAGCTTACAATTCTGATGACCCTATTTGCCTTATCTACTTCTAGTGGTCAATTGTGCTCGTTGTTTATATTTCATGTATTTGATAATCAATTTTGTGTTAGGTGAAACTAGTTCATAAGGCATGTAGCATTATTTACTTACGATTTTAAGAGGATAAGCATTACCAGATAGTTCAATATTTAATCGAATAGGATAACAAATTATCTGTGTTCGTGATAACCTGAAATAGCTCGTAAGTTTTAGTCTGTAATTCATATTTATAATTATTAATTTACTCATTCCCTTTGACAGTGTCCGTCAATCTACTCATGACCTGTTGAGTTGACAGCTAGCCGTTCCATCTACTGGATTCGGAAAAACCTCAATTCCCTATCGAAATTAGCAACGGGTGAAGTGACGCTCGATACGCTTTCGCCAACAATGACACTCTATTTATGTGAATCATAGTAGCGGTTATTTACACTACTTTTTTTAACTGTGAAGGCAATTTACATACACGTGAATTTTCGAAGCCTTCCTTAGCTCAGTCCGTTTTAGCATAGTTCCATTTTGGAGGCGCCTGGGTTCGATTTCTAGTTCAGTTTGGTGGTTATTCATCTATGCAAACATTGTATATATTTACGTTATTTGACAAATCTCAGCTAATTATGACATTCACTTATTGCAAACAAAATTAATGAAGAAAAGAATAGTACCAACAATCAATACGAAACTAACGATTTTAAATTGGCTCACTACTTGAATCACCTATTGGTCCCAAGCAAACGATTAACGTACTCCATTCTAGTCGAAATTCTAGTACTACGCAATGTTTGTTTTGATTCGCTATGAAAGTTTGACAGATAAAATGAGGGGTTATTGGTTTTTCTTATGTTTCGAGGGGTGCATCGATTAGCTTGGGACCGAAGATAGTACCAGAGCTGAGCCAAACAGTGGAGCACGTTTCTTCGGGACCTTCTGGTGATAGTACCATAGAGGTAACTCTAAGACTGAAAATGAATGAAAAACCTACCTTAACCGACATGAAAGATAACCTTCCCCGATGCTGTACCTATTGTATTCTGTGAACTGAAAATATGTCCCTGCAGTACTATTCTTTTCTTAATTAATTTTGTTTGCAATAAGTGAATGTCATGATTAGCTGAGATTTGTCAAATAACGTAAATATATACAATGTTTGCATAGATAAATAACCACCGAACTGAACAAGGAATGGGACCCAGCCGCCTCCAGAATGGAACTATGCTAAAACGGACTGAGCTAAGGAAGGCTCCGTAGTCTAATCTAATAAAAATTCAGTAAATTCACGTGTATGTATATTGCCTTCAAAGTTTAAAAAAGTAGTGTAAGTTACCGTTACAATGATGCACATATGTAAATGGAGTGTGATATATCATACAAGTTTACATTATAGATCGTGTAAATAAATGAGACAGGCAATGAAATATTCCATTTGTTCTATGCAACTGTCCATATTTGTAAGCAACATTTCTTGCAAGTTGCTAGTTTACGTGAAATAGAAGTTTAAATGCATGAATGTTTGCATGCATGGATGTTTACATCACCAGTAAAATTCAGAATGTTTTGCTGTGTTTGTTTGAATTCATATATCATTGAAGATTATCACGTGTCATTTCACAACACTCGGAAATATATTTCCGGATCTCAGAAATGGCCTTGAAACCATTTTTTAAGGTCCAGCATCAGGAAAGGCCAGTTCTTCATGAAAATCTTCTTCTTATTGTTCGCATTTTAAGCTTATTGCGTGCTCTCAACTTAGTTTTCTATATGCACTTCCACAGTTGAGAGCTTTCGATGCCTGTACCATTTTTGCATTGTATAATTGAGTAGCAAGTACAATCATACCAACAATCAATACGAAACCAACGATTTTAAATTGGCTCACTACTAGACTAGCCTATTGGTCACAAGCAAATCGACTAACATACCCCATTCTAGTATAAATTCCAGTACTACACAATGTTTGTTTTGATTCGCTATGAACGCTTGACAGATAAAATGAGGGGTTAGTGGATTTTCCCGAGGGGGACGACTCTATCTACGATGCAGGAAATATTGTGTTTTGCTGTGGCTAGCTGCGCGTACGCTGAGTAGATAGAAAGAAGATTTATCATGATTTTGAAGATTTCCTGCAAAAAGATTATACGCGATGCAAGTAGATGCGAGAAATGAAGGAAGATTTTTCGAAGATTTATTCGCTAGTGTGAGATTTATTGAGCATCTAAATTTGAGATTTAGATGTGTCACCCCCCTCGGATTTTCCTATGCTTCGAGGGGTGAATCGATTAGCTTGGGACCGAAGATATTACCAGAGCTGAGCCAAAAAGTTGAGCTCGTTTCTTCGGGACCTTCTGGTCTTAAGTTACCCCAAGTAACCATAAGCATTAAGCTTTAACTCTACACACTTAGAAATACCTAAATTTACACGTGACGGAATCCATCTTTGACATAAAGAATGAGACGTAAACAAACATTTCATGTAAAATTAAGTGCTCCGAGACTGAAAAGTTCGAAAGTACGTTTGATTGAGCTGAATTTCGTGTCTATTATGACTCAATTTTATGTCAAAATTGACGCTCGTATATGTCAGTCTCAGAGCACCTAAATTTAAATCAATTTTTCTAAGTGTGTATATTTGCACTAATTCGGCATTTATATTGTCATGAAGCCTATAAAGGGTGTCCACGATGAAATTGCCACACTATGAAATTGCTCTAACTTTTTAACCGTTGGGTAGAATTTAATGAAAATTTGGGTGGATTTAGTTCATAGTGCATTATTTACATCCTGCAAGTTTTAAAGTCCTGTGATCAAAACTCGCGGAAATGGAGTCGAAAGAACAGCTCGTGCGTGATAAAATCTTGCGCATTCATCACGAGAACAAGGATCTCTCGCATCGTTCCATCGCTAAAACGTTGGGAATCACGAATTCCACGGTGTCGCGAGTGATTAAGCGGTTCGAGGAACGGTTGACCACCGATCGGAAGCCCAGAAGTGAAGGAAAAAGTATTCCGTACAACACCAAAAATCACAACCGCGTAGTTGGGGCCTTCAACCGAAATCCGAACGCCTCCGTTAGGGATGTGGCTAAGAAGCTGCACCTAAGCCGAAGTTTTGTCCAGAAGGCCAAAACTAAGGCTGGGCTTCGAACGTTCAAGGTACAAAAGGCCCCTAATCGTGACGAGAAGCAGAACAAGTCCGCCAAAACCCGTGCCAGGAAGTTGTACCTCAACATGCTGACGAAAGTTGAATGCTGCATCATGGACGACGAAACATATGTGAAGGCCGACTTCAAACAGATCCCCGGCAACCTGTTTTTCACGGCCAAGGATAAGTTCAGCGTTCCGGAGCATGTCCGCACTCAGAAGATGTCCAAATTTGCGAAGAAATTCCTGGTTTGGCAAGCCATCTGCACGTGCGGGAAGCGGAGTGCACCTTTCGTGACCCAGGACACGATGAACGGACAGGTGTACATAAAAGAGTGCCTCCAGAAGCGGCTGCTTCCTCTCCTGAAGGCCCACAACGTCCCAACAATCTTCTGGCCGGATTTGGCCTCATGCCACTACTCCAAGGACGTGCTGAAGTGGTATGCGGACAATAAGGTCAATTTCGTGCCGAAAATGTTCAACCCTCCCAACACTCCGGAGCTCCGCCCCATCGAGAAGTACTGGGCGATTATGAAGCAGCACCTTCTTAAACGACCTAAGGTAGTGAAGACAGTCGAGGAACTGAAGAAAGTATGGGTTTACATGCAAAAAACGGTTGATTCACAGGTTGTGCAGAATCTTATGGCCGGGGTTAAGGCCAAGGTGCGGGCATTTGCGTATGGACTGTAAATAAAATACGAGTAAAATGGTAAAATGAAGTTTAATAGTTATTTCTCAATCCCTGAAAATTTGATGGCAATCGGATGAAAACTCGAATTTTGCGAATCAATTTTGTGTGTGGCAATTTCATCGTGGACACCCTTTAATCGGCATTGTTACAGCATATATCACAGACAAACAGACGTAAGTCTTTGAAAAAGTTGTTCTTAAAAACATAGTATCTCAAAACATAGGACCTCAGTAACGACATCTATCAGGCTTCTCGCGGAAAACAAGCTTGCTCCCTAACTCGCGAACAATATTGCATGAAAGTTATACAGAATGTATAGAAACGTCAAAGTGATCCGATGCCAGCGCAGCGGCGAGTAGTTCGCGAAACTGATAATATTCAAATCAACCGTTAAATGCGTGAACGAAGATACACAATGAAGAGTTACGTCTGTTTGTCTGTGCATATATGCTGCATATCAGCATTCATAATGCATGCATGCCACATATCAGCATTGTTAATGCATAGAAGCATCAATAAAAACTAGCATTACTGTAAGCTTGATATGCTTATATAGTGCTGCGACATAATGCTTACAAGGATTTGTGTTTGTAGGCTTTAAAACCTGATTAAGTGCTAATAAAGAGCTACTATGTTAAGACTAAGTAAAATGGTTGACAACAATAAATTTAAATAATCAATTGAACTTTTTTAACTAATCGTAACATGAACGTTCCCGATGAATGGAAAAAAACGCTGAAAAGTGGAAATTTTAGACGAAAAGTACACGTGTATCAGAATATAAATCCTTCTGATACCACTATTACCATAGAGGTAACTCTAAGACTAGAAGGTCCCGAAATAACGTGTTCAACTTTTTGGCTCAGCTCTGGTACTCTCTTCGGTCCCAAGCTAATCGATTCACCCCTCGAAACATAATAAAAACCACTAACCCCTCATTTTATCTGTCAAACTTTCATAGCGAATCAAAACAAACATTGCGTAGTACTAGAATTTCGACTAGAATGGGGTACGTTAATCGTTTGCTTGGGACCAATAGGCTAGTTAAGTAGTGAGCCAATTTAAAATCGTTAGTTTCGTATTGATTGTTGCTATTACTGTAGAAACTGATCAAGCGACTGGGTTAGAGTTGGGGTCTGAATCAACATTTTCGATCCTCCAGATGAAGAGTCTGATTAAAGCAGCTCTCAGCCTGACCCCCAGGATGATTCCTTGGGAAATTATAGTCCTGATGAAGATTCCGACGAAGAGTTGAACCTGTGTTGAGACACATCATACCTAGAAACTACACACTTAGTAAAATTGATGTAAATTTAGGTGCTCTGAGACTGACATATACGAGCGTCAATTTTGACATAAAATTGAGTCATAATAGACGCGAGATTCAGCTCAATCAAACGTACTTTTCGTCGAGTAACGAACCTTTCTGTCTCGGAGCACTTAATTTTACATGATATATTTGTTTACGTCTTATCCTTTATGTCAAAGATGGATTCTGTCACATGTAAGATTAGGTATTTCCAAGTGTGTACGCATCAAGAGGATTCAGATGAAAAAAACTGCCAAGTGGAAAATTTAGCTTCATTCTTGAGGAACTGGAGTATGCAGTATAATATATCACAGCAAGCTTTGAAACCACTTTTGCACAAAATGAATAATTATGATCAAACGCTTCCGGAATGCCCAACACGACTTCTTCGCAATCCTAGGATAAATCCAACAATTATTGATATTGAAGGAGGACAATATTGGCATCAGGGTTTGGTAGTTTTTATGTACAGAGTTTCGTAAAATGTATCGTGTCATTTTATTATTTTTGTAGAAAATTGTCTCCGTATGTGCTTCCCGGAATAAACAGAGCCGTTGTTGGTGGAAATCAACATCAACATTGATGGATTACCGTTGTTTAAGAACGGTACCAACCAGGTTTGGTCCATATAATTCAGCATACACGGATTCTTTTCTTTAAAACCAATGATAATTGTCATTTTTACGGAAAAAGTAAGCTAAATAGAGTTGAGGAATTCTTAGCTCCGTTTGTGAATGAGCTTAAACCTTTGCTGACATCTGGAATTAACATAAATGGAGTTCAATTAATAATTAAACTGCGGGCTATAATATGTGATTCTCCTGCCAGAGCATTCGTTAAAGGTCATATTACAAAAAAATCTTGAATGTATTTATAACTTATTTTATCTATATAGGTATTGTAAATTTCAATTCACTGCATGGCTGCATGAAATGTTGTACTATTGAACAGCATTCAGCTCTTTTACAAACAAATATTTTTCCACAAACATTTGCAGCCAAAAGGACCGATGCTGCATTCCGGAGTGGGTTATATGATAAACACTACCAAATTTACAAACTTCGTGAAAATGGAAAATTGAAGAGTTGTTTTACCACTACTTCAACTACCAATCGACATAGTTGAAGATGTGATAGTGGCTGATTCATTACACCTCCTTCATCTAGGAATAATGAAGAGATTGATTCTGGCATACAAAGACGGTCTAATGGAAGCGATAAAAGTAGGTGGCCAAATAGTGCCGTAGAGTCAATATGTAATATTCTAAAAGCAATCAAACTGCCTAGAGAAATTCATCGAAAAGTTGGTGGCGTAGATTGTATAAACCATTGGAAAGCATCTGAGTGTGCTCCTTTTTTTGCACTACATTGGTACTGTTCTACTAGAACATTTCATCAATGACGAACATTTTCAAAATTTTGCAAATTTGTTTTGTGCTGTCACTATTTGTTCAAGTAGTTGCTACACACGATTTTTACCTGTTGCTCAAAAATTGTTCTAAGAATTCATTTCGAACTATTACGCTTTCTTTAACTCCATTACGAGCAACGTACATACATAATCTTGTTCACGTAGTTGAAGAAGTGGCACGATTTGGTCCACTACCTACTATTTCGTCATATCCATTTGAAAATCGTCGATTTCAAATCAAGAAACTAGTAAGATCGGGCAAACTCCCATTGCATCAAATTATTAATCGTGTAACTGAAAGGTATACTTTCAAACCAGTTACCAGTAAGAGCACTGATATATTTCCTTTGCTGAAATACTCAATCAAATCTGACCAGTCTAAATATTCTTGCATAAGTCTATCAAACGAATTTGCATTAATCAAAAACTGCTCTGATAGATGGTTTCTTACAAGGAAAAGGCGGATTTTTGCTATGGAATACGCGGATACGAACGGCGTGTACGGGTCAGATGTAGTTGCATTCACTAATCTTTTCGAATATCCACTAATTTCTTCTTGCATTAATGTTTTCAAATCAGGAAATGATTACAAGTTCCATAACATCAAACAATATAAATTAGATCAAATATTGTGTAAGTTGGTAGCGATAGTTGTGTATGAGGAGACAGCATTTATTTATTTATTTATTTTAACTTACTTTCATCTAGCTTGACGCTTTAATGAAATGTAGCACGATTAGGAAAAGCCCTTTTGAGCTGGTTGACTTTCCTCGAAAGGGCATAAAACCTCATATCTTTTGTTTTAGTCACATTACAAGCTAATTACATAGAACAGTAACACAAATTAAATAAGTTCATGCTAACAAAATACATTATCAAAGGTCAGAAGATAAAAATTTAAAACTATGTCAATGGGTAATTAAACCTATGTCCAATGGAACGAAGAGCCATGCTGCGGTGGGCGATCCTGTATGCAAGCCCGCTTGGTATTCAGTTCCAGCAGTCGAGAAGGAAAAAAAAGGAAGCAAAATTCCACATAAATAAGCCTAGAGCTTCGTTTTTGAAACCTAGTAGTAGTCACATAGTCACTATGAACGGAGTTCCAATTTCCTGGTCAAACCAAGTGAAATATCTTGGATTAATACTTGACCAAAAATTAACTTTTAAAGATCACATTGAGGGCATTCAAGCCAAATGTAACAAATATATAAAATGTTTGTATCCTCTTATAAACAGGAAATCCAAACTTTGCCTGACGAATAAACTTCTAATATTTAAACAAGTTTTTAGACCGGCCATGCTTTACGCTGTGCCAATATGGTCTTGTTGTTGCACTACCAGGAAAAAAGCACTTCAAAGGATTCAGAACAAAGTTCTGAAAATGATTTTGAAGTTGCCTCCCTGGTACAGTACTACCGAAGTACATAGAATTTCGAATGTTGAGACTTTAGAACAAATGTCCAACAAAATAATTAATAATTTCAGGCAAAAATCGTTGCAATCCTCAATTGCAACGATTAATTCTCTTTATACTTAGAGCTTGAGCTTGAGCTTGAGCTTGATTGACCGCCCACGGTTGCTACTCTGTTACTGCCAGATCAGCTGTAATTACACAGAGAACCAATAGACGATGCTTGGGACTAGCAATCATCCTCAATGTGTAAAAACTGGTGATCTTAAATTAGGCAATACCAGCGCCGGCCGCGCCCGAACACAGGTCAAGGAAGGAATGGGAAGGATTGTGTTGACATGACACTCGCTTTGATGGAAGCCGAGAACACCTCTGCACTTCCACGAGGAATCACTGGGATGTTGGATAAGAGGGTTGGGTTTGCAGCAGGGTTCGTTTTGGTAAACCATAAGCTGAATTGATGTCTCAACGATCATATAACGCGAAGGAGCTTGGAACTAAACCCACGGTCTTCTGCTCAGTAAGCAAAAACGTTTGCCACTAGGCAGACAAGCACCTTTTTAATCACCGAGTTGCTGTTATTACCATGTAGTCATATTAACAAATAAAACGATTGACGAATCTTGAATGTGGATGGGCCTGAGATTAGACTCATGATGTTCTGCTCAGTAAGCAAAAACGGTTGCTCTAAGGCCACCGGGCCCCTCATATCACATAATACCGTTGCTCAAATTTGTGTATCCATTCAAACCCGGAACCAACGACAACAACGAGTTTCACAAAATACACGATACACAAGCGATTTTACCATAAATCTCTTTGATATGTAAGGACCTGGGACCGCGTTTTTCTGCTCAGTAAGCAGGCCACTGTAACCGACGATCTTTCAAATCCGAAAACTAAAAACTACGAAAAAGTACTTAGGTCTTCATTAAGTTCCACTTTCACGCGACGTTCAATGACAGGGTCCTATCCAGGATTACATCTGAAAAATCCAAATCTGGCCAACGCCCACCCTAAACCTAAACCTGTTCTAATCCACCTGAAATGACTAACGAATGGAAGACTTTGACTACCCAGCCATGCAATAGTCTCATTCCGTGCCTTATGGCAACTTGATGATTCTATTGCGCTCATCTTTTGGTACCACCCAGGGGAGACTTATCTCCATTCCACTCAGCTACTCGCAATTTCTTGTGATATAGTGGGCGGAATATTATTATATGAGACAATTCAATGCAGACGTCTTTCCAAATTTGGCAGATCGACAGGTAATCGATGAGTTACCACGATAGTTGCTATTCAACAACTCGACAACGTCCCATCGTCAACGCCTGCTATGAGAATTTCCCATTGCAGACGCCAACGAAATGACGTCATCGAGCTATCGATCAACTACCCTGGTTATCGCCTGGTACCTTATAGCACGATGCTAGGAGGCGAACCGGAAGAATCGATGAGCACCTTTCCCCCCACGATTAATTCTCTTTATACTTAGATAAGATTTAGTTTTAGTTTTTAGTTTTAAGATATCAATTGTTATACTGACATGCAGGTTTAAAAAACCTGTTTAAAAAACTGAATTGCCAAGACAGGAACAATGTAAAAACACTTAGATATATATCATAACAATTAAGGCTGGTAAGTTACTGTAGTAACTGGAGCACCTAGGTTAAAAATGAAATGTAATTTATTTTGAATTTGGAACAAATAAAGAGTTAAAAAAAAGGAAGCAAAATTCTTCGTTGTACCTACTAGGTGTTGGACAGGAACTCACCTGGTCGTCAGTCTCATTTGTCATTTGTCCAGTAATCTACGTTGATATGCTGCAGCGGATGAGTTGAAGTCAAAGAACTGGTAAACCTCATTAAATATTGCCGTCATAAATCGAATCGGATCGTGTTGGTCATACCCTGTGAAAAGAAGTCTCGCTGTCGTAAAACTCTTTCGGGTGCGTAGACGTTCAGTTGGGCCAGTATTTCTGCTGCATCAGTTTCACCAAACATAATTTTCCCGACAAACACAGCCTGTGCAATAAATCTTCTACGTTCCAATGAATCAAGTCCAAGTAGCCTACATCGATGTTCATACGGCGGTAAATTCACAGGATCTTGCCATGGAAGACCACGAAGAGCATATCTCACAAATTTCTTTTGAATTGATTCAAATCTACTTATCCAAGTGGTCTGATATGGACACCACACGATTGCATTGGATTCTAAAATCGAACGTACTAGTGCACAATAAAGTGACCGGAGGCAGTGAGGATCACGAAATTCATTTGCAACTTTGAAGATGAATCCTAGTTGTCTGTTGGCCTTTGTGATGATATTATCATAATGAAGCCGATATGTTATTCCAGAATCTAAAAGAATTCCCAAATCACGTATATGATTCACGCGTACGAGAGACTTGTTGGAAATGTTATAGTCGTAGATGATTGGGTTCAGTGAACTGCACCAGATTTGTGGAAACAAACCGCTTTGGGTAAAAACCATGTTGATCAACTGATATATAATGTTTGCAGGTCGCAAACAGCACCTCGTAGATAACTATTTCAAACACCTTGGAGCAAGCGTACAATGACGTAATGCCGCGATAGTTTTCTACATTCTGTTTATCTCCTTTTTTGTGAACAGGGAACATAATAGACAACCAGTTCGCTCGTGACTATCATTCGAAACGGTTGTTTTCTGCTTGTGCTCTCGTTTTCGCGGTACGGCTTTCTCAGAAGTCACCAGTCTAAGCTTTTCGTGTATCATGGCTTTTGTGAGACCCAATGCAATATTATTTTCGTGTGCTCAAGCGAAGATGGAGGAATGGTGGATAGTTAATTGAAATTGCAGCAGTTTTGCTCGAATAAAGCCGTTGTGTGTGGTCCCTGCGCAGCAATGAAATTGATTTTGCCTAATGTTGATAGTGTTTGTTTTTCACTTGTGTGAGGATACTGGAAAATTATTGAGAATGGTATGGATTTTGTGTGTGTTTAAAAACGTGCTGTGTGAAACAAATAATTATTATTGTGGTGTGCGGGTTTTGAAGAAAATTATGTGGAAGTGTTGACGGTTCATGTGTGGTTAAAGGTTTAGTGCTGCCGAGAGAAGGAATAAAAAGAAGTGGAGTAAAATTTATTGGTGTGGGGCTGAACTGCTGCCGGGGATCTTCGTCTACGAGAAAGAGTAGAAAAACAACCGATTGCTGTTATTGGGCCGGTGCTGCCAGTTTTTCGTTCATCGTCGATCGAAAAGATAAGTATTCTCACAACTAACTAACTGAACTGTTTGATTAATGCTAATTCGATCAATTGTTTGATGATTCTTGTCGGTCAGGAATTAAGTAGAAAATTTAAATATCGCATACTATTATTTAATTAAAATATTAATTATTGAGATTTTTAGCACTTCTAGCAACAACGTCACAAACACAATCATCGAAATGCTATCCGAACTTGTGATCGGCGGAAGGTAATTGAACTTGTCCAAAAATTCAAGCTGAACATTGCATTGGGTCCTAGGTGGCATTGACGGCTTCTCTTCGTCGACTTTCTCTTTGCATCCTCACGGCCATGTTAAGACATTCCCAGCTAATTTCAGTACACAGAGCGATAAAACAAGATATTATCTAACATTTTATTCGACAAACACAACAAGAAAGGGTCCATGAGCAAAATCGGTCAATGTTGCTGGGGACCTGATGCATTGTTCAGCTTGAATTGGAAAACAAATAATGGTAGTGTGAGTGTAGAGATGTCATGGATGTTGGTAGCAAGGTTGAGTGGATGATTCATGCTTGGGTGACTTCTCACGCAACAGTCTTTTCATCGACTTTCTTTTGGTTTATCACGGCAAAATAAACGTATTTCCCGCTATGCTTGCAGTTCGACAGAAGATGATGTAAGCTTGTGCCTGAAACAACACACTCGATGGAAAATGCAATTGCAGTCACGTTGTTCGCGAAGGTGAGGGCTGATGAGAAGAGTCGGTCAGCGATGATGGGCCCTTTTTTTTCGTGTTACGTGTTGTGTTAGTTAGTGTGTTGCCAATTTAGCAGAATTGAATAATTTACTATTTTTCAGCCTACGTCTGGCCTCTTTAAAATATTACATTTTAATATATTATATTATTTTATTAGCTTAACAGTACGCAAAATAATTCATTTTCAGTTTCAGGAGTTTCTTTCTTTTAATGGGACAAAATTCATTGTTGTGAAGCAGGATCTTGCCTCCATATTATTATATTAAACTTCCTTCGGTGGCTCTGCTACATTTAACTCTCCCTTACTCTATCGCTCCCTAACTGGATGATCTCATCAATATTAATATATAAATTCCATTATTATATATTTCATTTAATAAATTGTATTCCTGCATTTATATTGATATATCAGGTTATATTATTCATGTTAAGTTCATGTAGTCCAGGAGCAGTTCAGCATAAATTCTCGATGAAAGAAATAATTGACGATCTGTAGACACACTGTTCCACCTTCTCCAACGTACCGATCCTTACCATGCATGAAGCCAACATATCGGATGATACCCACAACAAATTGCTCATTGCTGGATTTCTTCTCGAGTGACTCCAACTCATCGAGGTTCCTAACTGGCTTCAACGGAGCACTCATTGCTCCGATACATTCGACTTTGATTTGCTGTGGCTTATGCGAAGCAAGGGTGCCGAGTTAAATGTTGACTTGAGAGGCGAAGACATCAAGTTTCGCATTTATTTGCAAGAGCAGTGCAACGGTTCTGTTTCCAGCGAGCTTGGACTCTTCAACTTGCCAGGTATTTTCATCCACTTTCTTATGCAGCGATAGCACTAGCTGCCGTATGTCCGGTTCTTGTGTAAACGGGCCATCGACTGAAATCCGAGGTTCCAACGGTGGTGTCCGTCTGGACCCAGAGGATTGATTATCATGCATCATTGAATTTAACAGCGGGGAACTATTGCGTCCTGCATCGATTCGGGTTTCCCTTTCGGGTTCAGATTCGTCGTCGTGTGAGTTCATGGTCTCTTCTACTTCGACGTTTTCAATCGGAACAGGTGTATCACGTGACGGCCCTGGCTTTGCTGTTTGGATCTGCTTAAAAAGATTAGCAGCAGTCGTTACTTTTCTCACCTTTTTCTTACTTCCATATTCTTCTGTATCTGAATTTAGTTCCATTGCTTTCTGTTGATGGAACGCCTAAAATTAAAAGATACAAATTGTTACAATTTACCACTATAGGAATGAGTTTTTTTTCCTTACTTCAGAATAGCTTTGAAACTTATTCCGCTTAATCTTGCAGCAAAAAGCACGCAGCAGTTTCGTGTCTGGTTTGACTTTGGGATCCTTCTTCATCGGGGAAGACCTATTCACCATGAAAATGCAGAACCCACATTTAGATTAACTTCCTCTCACTGAAATCAATGGTATTTGATTTCAAGTGTCATTGAACTTGGTCCCTTGGCATTTCAATAACCTTGAAACAAATCCAGCACTCAGGAATGGCCACAGGAAATATAACTTCAATGTGCACTATCGGGGAAGGAAGGAACTCCATAAAACATTGATCACTACTAAGTTGATTCCTCTTTGTAGCAATAGCTGGTATTTAACCTTATATATCATAGCAATTGATGACATTTCAAGAATCTTGGAAAAATATTTGTGGATCCCAGGACTGTTCATAGGAACTTTTCTTCAAGGTTCATTATAGGGGAAGACCTATTCTCCATACAAATATAGATCACCACATTTACGTAAATTTCCTCTCACTGAAATCACCGGCATTTGAAGTAAAATATCAATGAAGTTTTGGCCCCTTAGCATTTCAAGAAACTTTTAAAAATATTTCCGGATCTCAGGAATGGCCATAGGAACTATTTCATGGTTCAGTATCGGAGAAGGTCGGTTTTCCATGAAAAAGTTGAACCCACATAAAGGATAATTTCCTCTTACTGAAAACAGCGGAGTGGGAACTCAAATATCATTGAATAAATATCGGCCCCTTGACAACTCGGAAAAATATTTCAGGATCTCAGGAATGGCCGCAGGAACTATCCTTCAAGGTTCATTATAAAGAAAGAATTATACTCCATTCACACTCAGCTACGTTTTCCTTGTTCGATAATTTTTTACCGAAAAAAATCGGTAAACGAACAGTGTTACAGATTTTCCGGTAAACCAACTTGATTTTACAAATATTCGGTAAAGTTTTACCGAAGTGACGGTATTCGGGCTGTTAAATTGACGAAGTCTGTGGATTTGCTGTCCCGGATTGCAACTCTATCCTCTTCCCGCCTGTTGGTAAATGGGCACCTTGCGGCATCGTTTCCCATCCAGCGGTCGGTGAGACAAGGAGACCAAATCTCGATGCATTTGTTTGTGTTGTATTTACATCCACTGGTAGATTCCCTCGAGCGAGTGTGTGGCTCCGACTTGATCGTGGCATATCCAGATGATATCAGCGTCATCACTACATCGGCAAGCAAGATCGAAACAATGCGAGACCTATTCCATCGCTTCGGGCGTGTGTCTGGAGCCGTACTTAACCTACAAAAAACAACGTCCATGGATGTCGGTTTCCTTAATGGAAACCCGATTCAAGCGAATTGGATGAGGACCGAAAATCAGATAAAAATTCTGGGTGTGATTTTTGCCAATTCTATACGGCACATGATCACACTTAACTGGGATATGCTGATAGGCAAAATGTCGCAACAGGTGTGGCTGCATTCGTTGCGTACACTTACTCTTCACCAAAAGATGATCCTTCTCAACACCTTCATCACGGCCAAGGTTTGGTATCTTTCGTCCGTATTGCCACTGTACTGTGTCCATACGGCCAAAAAAACAGCTACCATGGGGACATTTTTGTGGAAAAGGCATCCAGCGCGTGTGCCAATGCAACAATTATCAAGGACACGAGATCAAGGAGGACTGAAACTACAGCTGCCGGCGCTCAAAGCAATAGCGCGGCATCTCCAGGAGATCGGCTCCATTCCCTTTTATAATTTCTTTCTTACCCACACAAATCCCAACAATCCCCCTGCTGATCTCCCCTACCTAAAAACAATCCTGCAAGCATACCCTCGCTTGCCTCAACAAATCCAACAAAGCCCTTCCTCCGATCATATCCACCGCTTTTTCCTTGACCAAACAGATCAACCGAGAGTGGAATTGCGCTATCCTGCAGTGAATTGGAAGCGCGTGTTGCTTAACATAGGAAGCAGAAGACTCTCTTCAGCCCAGCGTAGTAGCTGGTATTTACTCGTTAACGAAAAGATAGAGCACAGACTGTTATGGCACACCATTCGACGAGTAAACAACGAGCAGTGCCTACTCTGTAATGGAGCAGTAGAAACATTGAAGCACAAATTATGTGAATGTCCACGAGTGCGGCCGGCGTGGTCGCACCTGCAGAGAACGATATCAACAATCCTTAAGGTTTAATTTACTTTGAAAGAATTGATAAAAATTCTAAAGCAGTTTTTTTCGGCGCATTATTTTAGATTGTAAAAAACTCGCATCATTTTACGTAAAATATCAAAAGGAATCGAATTGTGCGAGCTTTTTGCAATCTTAAATAATGCGTCGGAAAAAACTGCTTTTGAAATTTTCCAAAAAGCATCAAAGTAAATTGAACCTTAACGGTCGGAGGGGCTCTCTTTTGAGGACCTCATACATGCAGTTTTAAATAACATAGACAGAAGACAAAAAATTGAAATTCTAAAATATTTTATTAATTACGTCACCTTTATCATAGGTTGTGATAACGCTATAGACGTTGGCGAGTTAGTTTTTCATTTACAAGTTGCTATGTAATTAATTGCAGTAATTAGTTGTTAACACAATCAGCCAAATAAACTCAATTTTACAATAAAAAAAATTGTTGCAGCATTTTTTAACGAACTACCAGACAATGTTGCGTAGTGTTTACATGATCAAGTTTCCAACTCTACTACAATCTGCAATCTACAATCAACTGGAAATCGATATCCGACGCCATTTTTAAATCAAATATGGCCTCTTCCGGTTTCAGAAAAAGTGGGATATATTGTCATACAGTGGTGACCCGATTTTGTCAGTCCCCGATTTTGTCTACCCCCGATTTTGTCAGCTTTTTGACCCGATTTTGTCAGCCTATATGACTCAATTAGTTTTGGTTGAGGTGGACTGTTTTGTACAATAATGACATTTTTCGAGAATTAAATGTGTGTGTGTGTGTGTGTGTGTGTGTGTGTGTGTGTGTGTGTGTGTGTGTGTGTGTATATGTATGTATGTGTGTGTCTGTGTGTGTGTGTGTGTGTGTGTGTGTGTGTGTGTGTGTGTGTGTGTGTGTGTGTGTGTGCGTGTGTGTGTGTGCGTGTGTGTGTGTGCGTGCGCGCGTGTGTGTGTGTATGTGTGTGTGTGTGTGTATGTGTGTGTGTGTGTGTGTGTGTGTGTGTGTGTGTGTGTGTGTGTGTGTGTGTGTGTGTGTGTGTGTGTGTGTGTGTGTGTGTGTGTGTGTGTGTGTGTTATAATCTTGAATCAGCAAAACATCAGCGTGTTCATTTGAAAACTTACGCAATTCATTGGACCCAAAACGCCCATGAAAATGGCTACTTCTTTATTGCCTCTGAGACTTAACTTGTGACGTGTGTGCAATGTGAATAAAGTACAGATGTGCTGACTGACATATGTTTGCATGTAAACTATGTTTCTGGATCAATCTAACGTTCAAGATCTACAAGCTTTTTGTAAACAAACCTTTGTAGGCGCCCCGCAAACTGACAACATCTTAGCGAAAGTTCAACTTTGCTAAGGTTTATTTAGAAACATCTTTCAGGATGTAGGTGTACACCCATTCCACATGAGGGTCTTGAGTGGTTTAAAAGATTAGAAAAGTTCAATTAGAAGAGATTATGGTTGAAAATTGATTAAAACTAAAGCCTTAGATTGTCGAGTTGTAATTCTAAAGCCGTTTTATGCAAAACTGTGTAGGTTAACAGATTCATGAATTTTAGCAGAAACCAGTGCCAATTGCGATGTAATACATACAAAAAATATGATATTTTATGTTTTATTCTCCAGATGAAATCTCTACTACATTCGAACCTTCAGTCAATGATATAAAAGAAACAACACTTCATTATTAAAAACATAACCGAAAATGTGCATGACGAGCCACTTAAAAGTTAACCTTCAATCGATTTCTTCATAGCAAGCTCCCTAATGCGACGTAAGAAAATGATGTCTTCGATTGAGAGAGTTGAGGAATCAGCCCAATCAATTATTATGTCAAACATGCGTACTGCTTCAATATCGTTGATAACTCCAGGTGATTCACTTAGTTCATGAGAGGTCGATGCTGTTGATTCTGGATCTGGTGCTGTTTCCGACAGGTTTAGTTCTGGTTCCAGTGCTTCTTCCATTGCTGACTGATCATCCAGCACCATTTTCAAAATGTCTTCATCCGTGTATGCTTTACTAGCATAGCGCTCCTCCGTATTATGTGGCATGATGATGGTATCCTCGTGATTTTTGACGTTCAGCAAAAATGAAAGGGGAACATCGTCTTCATGAACCAGCTTATCATCGAAAATAATACCGATTTTTTTCCAGGACTGTTGGATCACTGTACTTTGCAATTCAGTCCAGGCATCGTGCATCCAGAAACATACATCCTTCACTTAGGCCAACGAGTGTTTCAGATGGAAGCATTTTGAAAAACAAGCCTGACTCATCCGCATTATAAATCATTTGTGCTGTCAGTTCACGCCGCAAAATTTCCTCGTGAAATTGTTCAAGGAAGCTTGAAATGCTTCCTGAATCATTTGACAGTACTTCCCCACAGATTTTGAGTTTTCGAATTCCATATCTAATCCTTAAAATTTTGAACCCAGTGCCGTGAAAACTTGAAATATTCAGGAACACCACAACGTGCAGAAAATGACTTGGCTTTTAAAATGATCATCGTCGTGGATACAGTTTTGTTAGCACGCCTTTGATTAAGGAACCACAAGAACAAAGTGTTTTCCAAATCCTTGTACGCACCTGACGAAACATATTTGAAGTTGGTAGTTCGCCGACAGTTCCGGTTTGAAGCTGCTCGAAGTATGGTTTTTGCGTTCTTTTGTATTTTTCGTACAGTTGTCGGGTGGATGTTGAACTTATTAGCGATGTCTGCCTTTGTCGTTCCCTTGTCCTCCAGATTTCGAAGAATGCTTACTTTATCCTTGAGGCTCAGCGAATTACGCTTCTTCTTCTCCATATTTACCTGTTTCATGTTGAAGAACAGTTTAAAATTTCGAATTACAATTCACTTATGTATAGATTTTCTTTTCACTATGTACAAACTACAAACATCTGTTTTCTTTCAGTAGTGCTCAAGACTTTCTGTAATTATTGAAATTGATTTCGATTCCACTGAATATTCATGTAAGGCTCAGAACAAATTGTGAATGTTTCGATACAAACGAAATACGCTTTATTAGAGTGTGAAAGTCCACAAATTCTCCGTGAGCGAAAGCAACACCTGTTTACAACGATTCATGCAAGCCCGACACGACGCAATCGTAAAAATAACTTCCAAAAATTGGTCTGTATTGGTGTACAGAAACATAAATTTGTGGACTTTCACACATACAGCTCAGCGAATGACCTCACACTATGCACGAAGCTCAAAGCTGTGTTTTTAATGTACCAAAGCACAAGTAGAGATTTTGGATATGGTATGAGATTAACTTCAATACACATCCACTGTTTTGCATGGAGCATAAATTATATTTGTATGGATCTTCACGGTTTCCAACCCCCCCCCCCCCCTAACAGCGTGACATACTTTGTGCATGGCCCCTAAGGGGTAGAGCCTATGGCAGAAAATGCAGAGCAAAAGAGAAGAGTGGGACAGTGGAGCGCAGAACCATTTATTTTGTGAACAATTCCTCGAATTTCGTGGCTCGAAATGTTGGTAGCGTAGTTTGGGACGATTTTCGCCCATGAGATGAAATGGTCAATTAATTATTTAATCATATTCAATAACTTTATGAAAAAAAAAATGTGTGTGTGTGTGTGTGTGTGTGTGTGTGTGTGTGTGTGTGTGTGTGTGTGTGTGTGTGTGTGTGTGTGTGTGTGTGTGTGTGTGTGTGTGTGTGCAAATCTCTACAAATTGCATTAGAATGTCTTTCCTTATATTTTTTTTTTCCTTTGGTTTGTTTTTTCCGTCGATCTTGTTTTCCAATGCTACCGACGTGCCAGGAAGGCAGCTCCCACACCTGGACCCTACCTATCGACCCATCAACTCATGAACCGGGGACCAACGACTTTACTTCCCATCCGAAGGAAGGCGTGATCAGAGATGTTATGCCTCAGAACATCCCGGCGGCGCCGACTGGGATTGAACCCAGGCCTGCTGGGGTGAGAGGTAATCACGCTTACCACTACACCACCGGCGCCGTTGTCTTTCCTTACATGATACTTACGAAAAGTTTGAAATTCCAGTTCCCCCCGCCCCCCTAAATGGGCTCGTATATATTGAATGATTCCTAAAACATAAATCTTGCATAATCAAACAGTATTTAAAGATATTATGTTAAAAAATTAACCGAAAAAAAAGGCCCGATTTTGTCAGTGTCCCGTTTTTGTCAGCCCTAAATTCATCAGGGGGCTGACAAAAACGGGGCATTACTGTATACCCATCAATATGGGTATTTTTGGAATCGGGGTGACGTGTAGAGATATGAAATCGATATTCGACGCTATTTTGAAATCCAAGGTGGAGGATTCCTTTTTCAAAAAAGTGGGAAATACTGTCAAAAATCCATAAATATGGGTATTTTTAGAATCGGGGTAATGACTAGAGGCCTCTAATCAATATCCGATGAGATTTTGAACCAAATATGGCGGCTTCTGGTTTCAGAAAAATTGAGGATACTGTCAATTATCTATAAAATGAGTATTTTTGGGATCGGGTGACGTCTAGAGATTGGAAATAGGTATCCGACGCCTTTTGAATTCCGAGATCCAAGAAGAGGTGGCTTCAGGTTTCAGAAAAAGTGGGATTTACTGTCAAATATCTATCAATATGGGAATTTTTGGAATCAGGTTGTTGTCTAGAGAAAATCGATATCCGATGCCATTTTGTAATCAAATGTGGCGGGTTCCAGTTTCAGAAAAAGTGAAAAATAATTTCAAAAGTCCATAAATATGGGTATTTTTGGAATTTGGGTCACGAATAGAGGCCGAAAATCAAAATCAAAGATGGCGGCTTCTGTTTTAAAAAAAAGTGGAAAATACTGTCGAACTCCCATCAATACGAATAGAGGCCGAAAATCAAAATCAAAGATGGCGGCTTCTGTTTTTAAAAAAAGTGGAAAATACTGTCGAACTCCCATCAATATGGATATTTTTGAATCGAGGTGACGTTTTGAGGCCGTAAATTGATATCCGACTCCATTTTGAAATAAAAATTACGGCTTCCGGTTTCAGAAAAAGTATAAAATTGAAATATCGTAATTAAAGTACATTAATTACATTTTCAATACTTTTAATTACATTAATTACGGATAGATAATTTTAATTACCGTAAGTACTAACCTAACTTAACCTTAACTTAACTTTAACTTAACTTTAACTTAACTTTAACTTAACTTTAACTTAACTTTAACCTAACTTTAACTTAACTTTAACTTAATTTTAACTTAACTTTAACTTAACTTTAACTTAACTTTAACTTAACTTTAACTTAACTTTAACTTAACTTTAACTTAACTTTAACTTAACTTTAACTTAACTTTAACTTAACTTTAACTTAACTTTAACTTAACTTTAACTTAACTTCAACTTAACTTCAACTTAACTTCAACTTAACTTCAACTTAACTTTAACTTAACTTTAACTTAACTTTAACTTAACTTTAACTTAACTCTAACTTAACTTTAACTTAACTTTAACTTAACTTTAACTTAACTTTAACTTAACTTTAACTTAACTTTAACTTAACTTTAACTTAACTTTAACTTAACTTTAACTTAACTTTAACTTAACTTTAACTTAACTTTAACTTAACTTTAACTTAACTTTAACTTAACTTTAACTTAACTTTAACTTAACTTTAACTTAACTTTAACTTAACTTTAACTTAACTTTAACTTAACTTTAACTTAACTTTAACTTAACTTTAACTTAACTTTAACTTAACTTTAACTTAACTTTAACTTAACTTTAACTTAACTTTAACTTAACTTTAACTTAACTTTAACTTAACTTTAACTTAACTTTAACTTAACTTTAACTTAACTTTAACTTAACTTTAACTTAACTTTAACTTAACTTTAACTTAACTTTAACTTAACTTTAACTTAACTTTAACTTAACTTTAACTTAACTTTAACTTAACTTTAACTTAACTTTAACTTAACTTTAACTTAACTTTAACTTAACTTTAACTTAACTTTAACTTAACTTTAACTTAACTTTAACTTAACTTTAACTTAACTTTAACTTAACTTTAACTTAACTTTAACTTAACTTTAACTTAACTTTAACTTAACTTTAACTTAACTTTAACTTAACTTTAACTTAACTTTAACTTAACTTTAACTTAACTTTAACTTAACTTTAACTTAACTTTAACTTAACTTTAACTTAACTTTAACTTAACTTTAACTTAACTTTAACTTAACTTTAACTTAACTTTAACTTAACTTTAACTTAACTTTAACTTAACTTTAACTTAAATTTAACTTAACTGTGTGTGGCAGGATAATTTCTCAAAAAGGGATGATACCATCTGTTTTCTGTTTATGGCCGTACGACTGCGCCCATTGATTTAACACACGGCGGCTCTTTATCCAGGATTTGCTCCTCAAGCCGCTACCATAAAATACTATCAAAGTTACACAACTGTGTATAATTCTTATGGACGGGGCTGCATCGCGCTTATGATGAGAATATAACATAAGCACGACAATATCCTGCCACACACTATAGTGAGAGAGCAAGAATTTCCGCCAAGCGGAGCTCCAAAGCTATCGCCGAGAACGTATTTTTTGAAGCCCGCTGTGGCGTGGAAGCAATCAAGCTATCTTCAGAGAGCCGAGTGCACCCGAATACCCAAAGTCCGCTTCGTTACTCTCGCACTCGCTCAGGTCTAAATACACGTTAAGGGGCACGGTAACCTAAAAATGTGAAAGTTTTGGAGGTTGAACTGTAACAACAGCAGGGCGTTTAGAGTGTCGATAGAAACTTGATGATTTTTTGGAAAATTTTGGAGTTGTAGCTGGATGTCCAAGTGACTATTGATCTCTATGTTGAATTGCAATAACGACTAAAATATAAACGTGCCCTAATTAACAAAGCACAAGCAATAAAAAATCTCAAATTGGCCACTAAATACTACAGGGGTGCACCAATAAACAAAAAAGAAGTTGCAATAGAAATGAAGAAAAAGGCAATAAACAAATAAAAAGCTTCTTTTAATAATTTGAATGTGAGCGGTGAAAGTGGCAAAAAGGGCAATAGCAAATAGAATACGCTCAATTAAATAAGGATGAATCTCCACTAAATTAGGAAATTTGAACACTAAATAACTCACCTACGTCACCTGCAGTTGAACATATTTTCCCATAAAAGTGGCAAAATGAGCAATGTTATATTGAATAAGCGCGATAAATAAATCTAAAAGGTCCCACACAAAGCGCACAGTTATCACTGTTTAAATCCAAATATGCTGTAAAATCGTGATTATTTCCCCAAAAAGAAAATGAAAATATCTTTTAAAAACTGAAAAAGTTCCAGAAACCAGGAGATAAATGTATGCTTGAACATGAGGATGAGCCATCGTAAAATATGACCATATGGAAATTGATCTGGGTTATTGGCTCATAAACTTTCAATTTAAAGGAATATTTCCTGAATATCATTGGATTTTTTTTATTTTATATTGCGCAGTGTTCGTTTTTAATTGCTCATTTTTACTTTCCTACATGAATTATTTTCTATTCTTAAAGAACGATTCATATTTTACGATGGCTCATCCTCATTTATTTATTTATTATTTATTTATTATTATTATAGTCCATCTGACTTGATAGTCTCAATGAAACATTTAAATCTAAATGTAGTTACTCATTAAAAATTAAAAATTGGTCAGCAGCAAACGATGACGAAACATCGAGGCATTGATGTCAAAGTCAAATAGGTCAGAGGCTTCGTTGAATTGATGAATCATGGCGACAAAGGAACTGTTTGCAGCATAGTTGGTTGCATGTACTACTTCATGTAGCAAGGTTCTCGGACGGAGTGTTCGGGCAGGAGCATACAGATTAATTTTGGCCAGTAACTCAGGAACATCATATTCTGCGAGTAAAACTTTAGCAACGAAGTTCAAGCATACATTTATCTCCTGGTTTCTAGAACTTTTTCAGTTTTTAAAAGATATTTTCATTTTTTTTTTTGGGGAAATAATCACGATTTTACAGCATATTTGGATTTAAACAGTGATAACTGTGCGCTTTGTGTGGGACCTTTTAGATTTATTTATCGCGCTTATTCAATATAACATTGCTCATTTTGCCACTTTTATGGGAAAATATGTTCAACTGCAGGTGACGTAGGTGAGTTATTTAGTGCTCAAATTTCCTAATTTAGTGGAGATTCATCCTTATTTAATTGAGCGTATTCTATTTGCTATTGCCCTTTTTACCACTTTTACCGCTCACATTCAAATTATTAAAAGAAGCTTTTTATTTGTTTATTGCCTTTTTCTTCATTTCTATTGCAACTTCTTTTTTGTTTATTGGTGCACCCCTGTAGTATTTAGTGGCCAATTTGAGATTTTTTATTGCTCATTTCGCTTTTTTTTATTGATGATTAATTGTGCTGCCTTGCAATAACTGGGACTCTGGGATGTCTATATAAATTTCATAATTGTTTGGATTGCTTAAAAGTATTTTCTGTGGATAACATGAGGTGCGAACTCAAAATAATTGTGGGGTGGAATGCAAACCTACAAAAACCACCACCCCCCCACCACCACCCATTTGAGCATGCCACTGCTTAACGGATGTTAGCTATACACTCCCCGGTCAAACAATTACAGGGGAATCGATTGAATGGAAAAGCGACATATTTATAGCGAATTTGGAGCCAGTTCCAACCCGAAATCGAACTTTTTGTCAGTGCCAACCTTAACCTGTGGTAGGTTTTAAAAACTAACCATCAAACTGACGTTTTGCCGTAAACAAGCAGGCCCAATCTTGATACCCTATCCAGGTTGGAACTGAATAATAAACAAAATTTCTATTAGAAATTAAGCCGTGGAGCTCTCGTGCGTGTGTTATATAAAACAGATTGGACCCATGCATGGCAAAGCATGCTGATCAGTTTAATCTTTGCATGTTTACCGGTAATGAGCTAACGATGTATTTATTTAGACAAATTAGGGTACATGATTTATCCTATATGTAAATGCAATGGCTTTACATTGACTTTAAACTTTAATTCAGGTTGATTATTCCATGAGTGGTATAAGATTGCTTGCTTAGTCCTCATCCAACCGTTACTGGAATAAGTTGATAAAATTTGATAAAATAACCGCCAAACGTGTTCTGTGAAGTGTTTTTTGATCAATGTCAGCAGAGTTTAATTCAACGGCAACTCAAAGAGCAAGTCTTTCTCAATCATGGGCACGTAATAACAGTTATGTGATTCCTGGAGTGTATGATTTAACAGTTGAGGACACAAATTGGGTCCTAACATCATCATTTATTATTTTCACAATGCAGACTGGGTTTGGAATGCTTGAATCCGGTTGTGTTTCAGTAAAAAATGAAGTCAATATAATGATGAAAAATATAATTGATATTGTGTTAGGTAACTAATTGTAGTTTAATAGTATTACATATAATTATCACAGCAAATATCACTACTTAGGTGGATTAACTTATTGGTTATTCGGATACGCTATGTCATTCGGAAGAGGGGAATTGAATAACCCGTTTGTAGCGTTAGGTGATTTTCTTATTGATCCAGCAGTGACAGATCCACTTTTCGGACCTATATTTGCAGCTTTCCTTTTCCAATTATCATTTTCGACAACAGCAACAACCATCGTAAGTGGAGCAATGGCAGAAAGGTGAGATTATAATAATTTGGCATATTTTCCATTCTTTTATTCCTTAGGGGCTGTTCATAATCCACGTAAATTCTTTAGGGGGAGGGTGGATTGGCAAATGTCTACGGTCCATACAAATTCCCAAAAAAAAAAAAGTATGGAAGATTGTCAACGGTGGAGGGGGAATATTAAACCTCTCAAAATCGGTATACGTAGTTCATGAACAGACCCTTACCGATGTATTTATATTTTGATTCAGTATGTGTACTTAAATAAAGTTGTATAATTTTGACCAATTTTTGACACCTGTAATGATTTTTGACACAACTGCAATATCTATTTATCGATATTTGTATATTGCAAGCCAAGTATTGAGGCAAGTGAAATTGATCTCTTCCGGTTTGCACCAAATTTAGAGGAGGTATTAATTCAAGAGCAAATTTTCATTATGTCGTAAGTACACACAAAAAAATAATCGTTAATAAATTAAAAAAAAACCATTGGTAAAATTAAAAGTTAGCGTTGGTTCTTTTTGGTAGAAAGTATTTAGCATTCAAAACTAAAGTCCCCTAACTGTCAATTCAAAAGTAGCTCTCTTTCTACTTTTAAAAGTTGAAACTTTCAAATCGAATTGTAGAACTGTCAAACTGAAAACCTATTGTTTTTAAATTGACGTATAACAAATTTTAATTCAAATGATAAGCATTTTAATCGCAATTACATACGTTTTTATCTTAAATTTGAATAAAATTTAAATCAATTACTTTTATTTTTTAAAAGAAATAACCAGGGAAATTGCTTTTATTCTAATTTATTTTTTATAATAATTATATTGTCCATTACAAAGCAATCGTTGGATATCAACACGGGAAATCCATCCAATTTTACGGTAGCTGGTCAGGAAGTGGAGAAGGTTGAAAGTTTCCAATATCTTGGCAGCCAGATAGCGTCGGACGGCGGAACCAAGAGTGACATAGGTGCACGGATCAAGAAGGCAAGGGCTGCTTTTGCGAGTTTACGAAACATCTGGAAGTCAAATCAGATTAGTCTCCGCACGAAGATCCGAATTTTCAACTCTAACGTGAAATCTGTACTGCTGTACGCTAGCGAAACATGGTGCGTATCAGCGGAGATCACACAGAAGCTGCAGGTGTTCATCAACCGATGCCTGCGGTATATAATTCGTGCTTGGTGGCCTCACAACTGGATTTCGAATGCCGAGCTCCATCGACGGTGTCACCAGAAGCCGATATCGACAGAAATTCGGGAACGTAAGTGGAGGTGGGTTGGCCACACTCTACGGAAGAGCGGAAATGAAATCTGCAAACAAGCGCTGGATTGGAATCCAGCCGGACATCGCAGCAGAGGCAGACCCAGGGGCTCATGGCGGCGAAGCCTAAACAAGGAGATTAAGCAAGTCGACCGGAATTTGACCTGGGCCCAGGTCAAGGCGAAAGCAAACAATCGCCCAGGATGGAGATCTTTCACGTTGGCCCTTTGCGCCAGGGATGGCGCTCAGGACACTTAAGTAATTACAAAGCAGCAGAAGTGACGCTGCCGATGCTTTTACAGTATGAATTGTATTATTTTAAAGATTGTTGATCAAAGCTGGAATAATTTACTCCTGACGGACACGGTGTGGGGGTACTTGAATGAAAGTGGCATCTTGATGGGGGTGGGAGTCGAGGTGGGAGTAAGGCCGTGGCCAGGGTAGACGCATCACGCGACGCGATGCGATGCGACTCACGCAAGGAATAATAATAAATAATAAGGTTCTTTTGAATTGGTCGCGTCGCGTCGCGAATCGCGTCTACCCTGGCCGTACCCTAACCTTCCTTTCCGGCAAGACTGAGGCTGCTGAAAATTAAAACATCTCAATTAGAACAATCGGAAATTCATTGAAAATTATACCAAATTACCGTCAATTCCAGCACGCCATCATTGTCTCCATGTTATGATAGAGTTTATGTTTCATCTAACATTGCTTCCCTCCGTTGGCTGCTTTGACGATCACCTGCAATCCGATGAAAATGAATTAGCGGTGGCGTACCACTTTTTGGGAACCGATTCCAGTTCGAAAGAGATACCGACGGGAGAGTAATGTGGAAACGTAGAAAACACAGCAATATGGTTTATTTTTCACGCTTTCAAATTAAGCGGCAAACGAAGGTCAAGTGATGCCAAAATCTTCGCAATGACGAGGAAGTTTTGAAAGATCTGCTACTTTTATTTAAAAAAATTAACTTTTGAAATTACAAGTTGAAATTGAAAGAAACACTTTTAATCCGAAAAAAATGTTTTGATTTTGAATATTTTCGTTGTTAAAACTATGAAATTGGAGAAACTTTTAAATTGAAATTTAATTATTTTTATAGGAACAATTTTTGTTCTTTGTGTGTAACATTCGCACCGATCCGAGAAAAATAAAGTTTTGTTTTTAAGACCGAAAAGTTATTCCTATTTCCAATTAAACATATATAATCTCATAGTGATAGCAATGTTTAACATATTTAGCCGGGTTTTAATCATACAAAGGCAAATCGCTAGCTTTCATGCTAAGAAATACTGGTTTTTGAGTCAAAAGTTATTATACGTCGTTTGGTGGCCCCTATTGTTACTTAAGTCAAAGTGTATTTACCAGGATATTCGGGAGAATTATCAATTACGTCTCCTTATGTGCAGCCCATTCATCATTTTAGGACCACTGAAACCATCTTAGCAACAAACAGTTCGATTTGTTCACTTTAATAATGAGAAAGCGAAACGACGAAAGTACACTTTTCACGGGTTTCTCAGTGCTGTTACTTAAGGCAAACGGCATCTCCATAGAAATCGGGTGACTTAAGTAACATCGAAAACTATTTTGATCGGAAGGTGATTACGTCAAAAAGCAATTTGACTGGTAAATAAATTTAAAAATGGGATGTGATCCTATATTCGGACAGTATATAGTGAAATAGCAGGAGCATCGATTGACACTGATAGCTCGACTTTGTTTACCTTTGTTACATTCGACGTAATGAAAATTTGCTCTTGAATTATGTATGCACATTAGGGTGGTTCAAGTTGCCCCACCTCGGTCAATCCTGGTAATTCTCCAAAAAAATGAGCTCATTTGGTTGCAACCTCAAAAAACTCCATTAAAACTCACTATTTCCGTCCCTATGCATAACGTATATAACGATAGTAAAATCGATTATCGCTAATACTTAAATTTAAAGATCGTACGTTTATGTTAGGGTTTTCATTCCTGGATCGATTTCCCGATTCTCGGAAATTTTTTTTTTTCGTTTCCCGTGATATCAGATTTTCCTGAGAAATATATATGTATTTACTCAAAGATTTCTTTTGAATCAGCTGAATGTTATTTTTATCGTTGAATTTATCATTGTTGGTAGATGTTGTTAGTGATTGATGTTTTTTTCCTTGATTTTTTTTCCGTCTATCTTGTTTTCCGTACTGAGAACCAATGCTATCGACACCAGGAAGGCAGTACCCACACCTGGACCCTGCCTATCGACCAATCAATTTATAGACCGGGGACCAACGGTTTTACTTCCCATCCGAAGGAAGGCGTGATCAGAGATTTATTGCCTCAGAAAATCCCGGCGGTGCCGACTGGGATACCCACGTCTTTTGGGGTGAGAGGCACTCACGTTTACCACTACACCACCGCTCTTGATTGATGTTGATGTAATTGTAAAAAAAGTATGTGGAAATAGCAGCAACAATATTAGCAGATATGTGTTTCTACCAAGGTTGCAAAGACTCATTTCAGCTAAAATAATGTTTTTCGGAATAATAAAACCAAAAATTGGTATGATTGCATGTTTTACTTGTAACTTACAAGAAGAGGTTACAAAGTATGCGTTGGAAACATAAAACCTGTAAATTTTGCTTTCTATGAGTCACAATCAGCGATTTGCTGATCGCTGAGTGAGTGAGTGAGTGAGTGAGTGAGTTTGTGAAAAATCGCTGATTGTGACTCTCATGAAGTGAAATAGACAGGTTTAATATGTCAAACACATTCTTTGCAACCTCTTCTTGTATCCTACCACTTCAAAATTTGATCATGGCATCTAATTATTTCATAATTTAGAAAAACATTGTTTTAGCTGAAATGAGTCTTTGCAACCTTGGTTTCTACATGAATTAATCCAGTTTTATCAGCACACCATCAACTAAATGGAGCTAAGTTTGGTAAATTAATTTCGACTTTCAACTTACATGGAGCGCGAATTTAAGCATCGAGAAAATTGGTCGATGTCCAATTAAATTTCGATGTCCTACATTGCAAGTCGCATGGGCAATATCTACCAGATCGGATATATATTATACATGTATGTACATATGTACATTATGTATATTATACACTGGCGGAAGTGGGTCCGGAAAAAACAGTTACGTTCAAAGCTCGCTAGACCAATGCTACACACTTAGAAATAATTATTTCTACTCTTGAATCCGTCTTTGACATAAAAGATGAGACGTAAAAAAACATGTCGTGTAATTAACCATTTCATTCGAGCAGATAAAATGACGTTTACTACCACTCGAACTTTGAAATGAAACATTATTTTGAGAGTTTTTCTTCTAGAACCTCGAGAAAAGTAGCCAACATTTGTGCGTTTCATAAAAAAATAGAAATTAGTTGGTCCAGTTTTGTGAAATCGCTGGTAGAAAGTCACGCCAAAACTGCTTGACAAAGTGGTCAATTGAGTTCTCCAAGCAGGATCTCACGAACACTACACTAATAATATAATTTTACACACACTACTAGCGTATACTGTCATGTGTACGGTAAGAATCAAACTCGCATTTATGAGTAAAAGTGAACCCATTGTCAATAAAATTGGCACTGCTAATTAATGAGTAATTTATTATACCAATTAAGTACTAACTGTTAGCTACTGTTAGCAGAAACTCATTGTTGTTAAAATAATTTACTCATTAATGAGTAAAGCCACTTTTATTAAAAATGGGTTAACTTTTACTCATAAAAGGGTATTTGACTGTTACCGTGCAAGCGTAGGGTTTGTTTTCGTTTTGTTGTTTATTTTTACTTTAGAATGACAATGAAACAAAAAAAATTCTCACAGCTAACAAAAAATTTCATCTCACTAACCCACGCAAATCTCACCAATACGAACCCACCTGGAGAGGACTATATTAAGTTCTCCGATACTGAAAAGTTCGTTGCTTGCGTCTGTTATGACTCAAATTTATGTCAAAATTGACGCTCGTATATGTCACTCTCAGAGCACTTAAATTTACATGATTTTTTCTAAGTGCACACTTAGAAATAAATAATTTTACACAAGACGGAATCCATCTTTGATATAAAGGATGAGTAATAAACAAACATGTCATGTCAGGCATAACATTTGATAACGGCACAAAAGCATTTGTAAACAAACTTTCTAAGGCCCTTTACACGCGAACCAAAGTACGCCCACGCAAACCAATACCACTTTCGGAAAGGTGATAGTTGCCCCTATCCGTTGATGTTGTTGATTTGCGTAAGCGTACTTTGGTTCGCGTGTAAAGGGCCTTAGAAAGTTTGTTTACAAATGCTTTTGTGCCGTAATCAAATGTTATATTGTAAAATTAAGTGCTCCGAGACTGAAAAGTTCGTTACCCAACGAAAAGCAAGTTTTATTGAGCTAAATTTCGCGTCTGTTATGCCTCGCTCGTATATGTCTCATATGCCATATGCCTCAGAGCACCTAAATTTACATATTTTTTTTTCTAAGTGTGTGTAACAATGGGTTTAGGGGTTTATTACAAAATTCCTGTTTATTTTGAAACATATTATATTTAAGACTAAATTTTGATACGTATAGAATTCTTACAACAGTGTTCACTACCTCAACTGTGTTGTTGTGTTAATGATCGTCAAATCCGTGACATGCACTCAATTCGTCTCTACTAGGGCCTCTTCTGTACAGACACAGAGGATTCAATTTCTCTTGTCTGTGATTATCAATCCGTAAACTGTTTGTTTTTTAATTCACAGTTCTTACAAGATTCTATATGAACATTGAGGGATGTCTGAGAAGGCGTCAACGACTGGTTTTGCTAATTCTGAACATCGTGAAATGTCTGATAAGGCGACATCTACTGATTCCAGGTCGGAATTGAGTTCTGCTACGGGTGCTGTGCGTCAACTCTTCGCTGCACGTACCATTGGTGGTGCAACAGACAAAGACATGCGAGTTTCAATGACCGATGCAGATGTAGTTACCGGGCAGTGGTGGCACGAGTCCTGGAGTTTAACATTTTTTCCTTAACATTTGAAACTTTTTGCGATAACCATTGTGACGACACACAAAAACAAACTGGCAAGCGGCAAAAATGTCATGACATTTCTAAACTGTTTTCTGCCAGCGACAGAACATTTTCGCACAAAGAAGCAGACAAGACCGGCGGCGCGCGCGACATAAATTTATGTCGTGTAGAGTTTTGCTGATTTCTGGCTAATTACTGCATTTATTTGATGTTTATTGCATGGACTTAAAAGATAAGAATGAAGACTGACCACTCATAAGCATTGATGTTAAAATTATGCGTAAATAAGGGAGTTGGTAATTTACTGTCACACGCAAGCCTGCAGCTAAAATTTCATTACAATAAACTGTTTGGAAAAATCAGGCTGCGAGATTTTATTTATTCTCTATCTCCGCTCTTCGCTTGGAATGTCAGTCGCGCACGGAACCCCTTTGGATACGGTTGTGTTTGTTCTGTTTTGTGCGTGCGTTCGCTTTCATAGTTTTCGGCTGCATTTGCGGGATTAGCGCTGGCACTCTGCCTCCCGGACGGTTATACGTGTGTGATTGGTGGTTTTCTCGCTTTCTGGGAAGCAGGCTTGCCAAATGCTCCATCAAGAGTCATCAATAAGCTGAGCTCCAGCATATTTTGATGAGGAAATATTTTGCTCTCACGGAGCTGTACTTGATGCTCAAGCTGGGCTCTTGCCAACCCGCATCTTTGTGAGGGATGCGGAGCTCGTTCTCGGGTGTACATCGACTCTGCCTGCCGAGCAGAAATTTTGATGCACTCGCGCAAAGCAGTAAACTTGGAGCTTCGTGATGTATTCGTAGAGAGCATGGCTCTTGATGGCATCTCCCAGAGCGCATGAATGAGTGATTTTGTATTGTATTCGAGAAAGAAGTGCACAACCAAGAAATGAAAAAAAAACATTATGGAACGTATGCATACATTCCGTCACGCAAAAGTGGGAAATGGATTCATAGGGTAGCTGTCTATATTCTATTATATATATTCGTGTTGAAAATAAATGTATTGGTTTTTGTTTGGTTTGACAGCTATGCGAACAAAATAAACATATTTTGAAATTATTTTAGTATTTGAGTGCAGGGTCAAGCAAAATAAAACGGATTGCAAAGAAATGAAAATAAAAAAGATCTTCGGGCAGGGCATCTAAATCCCTGCTTATTTTCGGCGAGGGGCTGTCAACTTGAGTATTTTCGATTCATCTACCCGACTTGAAAATGTGTATTTTGCATTTTTTCGTATTTATGTATGCGGGGACCAGTCGGGGTGAAGTTGATACAGTGGGGTTCCGCCGATTGTGTCATTTTCGGGCCGTTTTCTGTTAAGTTGAGCATAGCTGGGGCAAATTTTTCCGAATGCGTTTCTGCGACATCTTGCAACCAACTGAAGGTTATGAATAAATCGATTCAGACTCCACCTGATTTAAACAACGCTAGACCAACAATTCAAATAGGCGGAACAACAAAATGTAAACAATGGCTTTAAACATAAATTCTTCGAAAATCAAAGCACATCCAAACAATCTAACGCCATCATCTGATAGAGTAAACTTCCTTTATCAAATGGAAATTTTTGTTTACGTGGTAGTGTTTTGATTCTCAAGAAGTTTGTGTTTAAAGCCATTTCTTACGTTTGGTTGTTCTGCCTATTTCAATTGTTGGTCCAGAAAGATTTCCGAGCTACCGTGTGTGCAGCGAGGGTACACTGAACGAATTTGACATATTCCTGTTATGTGGAAGTCTAATAAATTTGCGCTATAAGATAATCCATTGAAAATGATATGATTGAAAATGTGTCAGGTAAATTCTATATAAATATCTGATACATTTACAATGCTGATAATTTGGTAACTTTTATATGATCGTCATATGATAAATGAAAATCGATTAAATTATAATAATTAACTGAAATGGATTTGAAACCCATAAGCATAAGCTATACTTTTCACCACAATATAATATATGTGTCATAAATCAATCGAAGTAAAGTTTATGTGAAAATAACATGAAATTTACTTCTTCTTTTGACACATATATTTAATCGATTTCTAAAAATAAATTCGAAAAATAAACATCAGGCAGTGGGAGCTTTCACAGTTGTGCCTTTTTTTTATTGTAGCTGATTTGGGATTCGATCAAGATCTGTTGAGGTGTGATGCTTTCGGTGTCTGTGCTCGATTCCACTGGGCCACGGCTGACTTCAAGATTGAGCTCGTTCAAATAGCATGAAGTAAGAACAGCTCTCCCGACATGGAATGTAGTGCAACTTTATGCTCGTTTTGCTAGAGTGAAGACAAATAGCACTGACAAATTTATGTTCCGTTTCGGTGGTGTGGTTTGTTCAAATCTTTCTTAATGCACCTGTGTGCAATAAATCAACGACTAAATTATATGATTTGATAGAACTGGCTCATGAAGTTCGAGTACTACTTAGGGCTGGAATCTGAATTAGCCGTGTAGAAGGCTTACAATTAGAATCATAGCAAAGTAAATATTACAGTAGAATCATTTTTTTTTCAATCTCAATACATTCTTTTCTGGAACCAATTATCATATGAATGAGTGTACGTTAACATCGTTGAAAATTGTTTCAATAATTTATAAAGAACAATCATGTAAGATGTATTTTATTGGGAGCGATATTCATCCCATAAAAACATGCAAAAACAAATGCTTGCTGTTGGATTTCTTAAAAGGCATTTCTATATGACTATTTAATGATTGGGATAGATCTGTTTACAATCTTTAAACGTCAAAAATCAAAGCAAGCTATTACAATGAGATATACATGTTTTCCTATACTGCAAAGTTAAATGACAGTCCAATAGTTTCTACATGTCTATTTACACGCGACATATCAACAAACGTCAAAAATCAGTAAAAGCAACTCCAATAAAATATACATGATTATCTTATAAGATATATATTTTAGTGTGCAATATTCATCATGAAAACAGGTATATTTTACTGAATTTTCTCATAGTGCAAACTTATATGATTTTCCATTAGTTTCTAGATGTCTGTTCCCACCCATGACATATCAACAGTTTTTCACCATGAAATATATCAGACAATATTCATATACTTCTTACCTTCGCTAACCACGTTCGAAGCAAAGTATTATCAAGTACTAAGTATGTGAAATTACGATAGAAATCATTCCATATCGCAGTCATAGTTTTTAAGTGATAATCCAATGGAATCTATCAATCATCACATAGAATGAATAAATCTGCTGACATTGCTATGTTATAAGATGGATCCAATAAACGGTACATGTCGATTTGTTTCAGTGTAGCGAATTGAATGAATGAACATGTTAAGGGAACATGCATAAATGACGTAGCATTTGAGAGGGAGGTGGGGGTTTCAGAATTTGTGACCGGCCATGTATTGGGTATAGCAAAATACGCTACGAAGGGGGAGGAGGGGTCTAAAATTGATCAAAAATGTGCTACGTCATTTATGGATACTCCCTAAAAGGCAACAGGAGAATACGAAGACAGCACCAAGGGATAATCCATAAACGGAGTAATTAGTGCTTTTACTAGTTTTTCCCTCGTACATTCTAGGTCAGAAATATAATTTCGTTTATGCACTCATAAAGCACTTAGCGGAAAAAATGATCAAAGATTTTTGTGACTGAGTTTGAGTAATCCAAAAAGTGGTCCGCGAGTTAAAAAAAACATCAATCTCTCAAAACGTTACGTTCTCTGGGAATGATCCTATAGTATTAGTATAGTATTGTTGTGTATCATAATATTGAATGGAAAAACCGTGCATAAATCAAAGGCCGTGCGTGCTCTCTCCGAATGCATAACGAAGCTCTATATTTACAGTTTCACCGAGTTCATCCCGAAGTTCAAAATGTTGTTTGGTGAGCAGAGCCGATGTAAATCACGCCTCACTCAAGAACGAACCCCACATCACTCATCGTGATGCGTGTTTGTGGAAGTCCAGCTTGAGCATCAATCTGAGCTCGAGCTCTTTTGCGCTCTTTGGATTTGACACCTTGGCTCTTTATATGTGAGGGATGAACTAGCTCACGATGAATGAGCATCTCTACGGCATAATCTGAGTTCGAGGAGTTTAGGCAAGCCTGCTGGGAAGTTTAGAATCGAGAAAAAAACGTGATTCATCATGTTTGCAAGCATCAGAAGATTTGGCGCTTTCTGCGTTGTTTGATTTTTTTTTCTCCCGGACCAGATATTTGTGGCATCGCGAGTGATAATGTTTCATTTTTGTTTAAGTACGCACTGCAAGGTGCGTGAAAGAGCTTGGCACGATCGGTGTTGATGTTGGTTCACTTGCAACTATTTTTGCAAATAAAAAAAAAATAAGTTTTTTTGAAAGAAGTTGATATTGAAAGTGTACTAAAAGTGCTTCTGAACGTGTTTCACAGTTGGGTGGTGAAATTCGCGGTTGTTTTCAGTGAAAATTCCGTATCACAAATTTTCTCACCGAGTTCCCTTTTTTTGCCGTTCGACGACATCGGGAATGCGCTCCGGGATATATTGATTTGGTGAGTACGTTCCAGTTGAGGATTGTTCTTGTACATTTCTCGATTGCATTTTCGAGGGGACGTGTCTGCTCTTGTGGGCAGTGCGTTTGATGGTCGGTTTGGTAGTATCCTTTTAAATATAATGTCTAATGTCCAAATAACCTCGATTTTCGGTATATTGATTCAATACTTTAGTATTATATTTTCAAAACATACAATGATGCATTATGTCATTTCATGGCACATAAAACAAAAAGTATACACACACCCAATAATCTAGGTTATTTGTATTTTGTAAAACATCTTTATATTTTATTATATTTTTCATTTTACTACATATTTTATATTCATTATATATTACATGATTATATATAAATTCATAATGTAAATTACAATAAATTCTGGGAGGGGAGGGAGCATCAGGGCATCATTGAAGTTGTAACTGGACAATGGAGTGGAGTGCCAACCGGAGTCTAGGAGGGAATGTGTACTGTCATTTTAGATAGTTACATTTCACTCCAACAGTTGCAATGCATTTGACGCGCTCTTCTTAAACAAACCATCCCGTGGAAAGCTTAACATGTATTGCGAATTTAGTTATTCATTTTGTTGGATCATATTGTTGGAAGGAGATTCTCTTATTCCCGCGGGTTTCGCGTAAGTGCCTCTGCTTACGGGCCCGTCCAACCCTTTTTGGCCCTTCATACAGCAGTATGTTGAATTCAGAATGATGACGGAATTTGATCTTGCTGTTGAGTGGAGCCGCATGCAGGGCAAGACTCAAGCTAGGATGGTGGCTACTTACATACATACATACATCTCCGCTCTTCGCTTGGAATGTAGTTTTAAACGGCCGCCCGTGTTCTGGCTGTTTTGCTTCGCTCTGGACGATGGTTTTTCAAAAAATGTACTGTTGCCACCTCTGGTTACCGGGTTCAATAGTCTCACTATCGCAACCAACGCGAAATGTGGAGCGAAAGACTCGATGACACCGGTAGCCAGTGTAAAGAACCATGCGTCTGCGGTAAAGGAAGGACCTCCCCACCCTATATCTCAGGTAAATGTTGACGTTGCCAATCCTATGGAAGCTCATGTAAAGAGAGCTTATATTAATGTTAATCCCGTCCGGTCATCGAATATCGCTATAAACGCGAGACCCAACGCACGACTAGATTTTTTTTGTTTATTATAGAGGTTTTAAACACACGACTAGATGTGAACCATAACTTGGTATAGATTTGCGAATTAACCACTTCATTCGAGCACTTAAAATGACGTTTACTACCACTCGAACTTTGAAATAAAACATTATTTTGAGATTTTTTCTTCTAGAACCTCGAGATAAGTAGCAAATATTTGTGCGTTTCATAGAAAAATAGAAATTAGTAGGTCCAGTTTTGTAAAATCGCTGGTAGAAAGTCACGCCAAAACTGCTTGACAAAGTGGTCAATTGTGTAGTGAAGGTGATACTAGTGGAATGGAGCAGTGTGATGGTTGCGATAAGTAGTAGGGTATACGTCCCTAACCTCGGTCTAATATGCAGCCATCGATTACGTTTTTAATCATAACTCATCAATGAATTTACCTGCAAACGATATTCTACTGCTAAATGGTATGCTTAGATATGCTTATCATGTCGTTTGCTATCAGAAACCACGAAAAGTTGAAAAACTTACTTTTTTTAAGACAATAACTCACGAGGGAAATGTATGTAATATGGGTCTATTGTCCCCAAATTGGGTCTATTTATGGATGCAACTTCGTCCTATCTTGTTTGATCCTCAAAAAAACGCTCTTGGTAACGTTTTCTGATGTATTTTTTTTTATCACTATCACTGTTAACTTAATGCTCTTCATTCCTCAAAACATTTCTTAGAGAAAATTTTACGAAAACTACATTAAATCACTCAATTTAAAAATTAAAAATTTCGCTTATCGTCTTTTGACCGCAGAATATCTAAATCAGAACATTGTGATGTTCATTATACAGGTTTGGCAGAAAAAATCTCCCTTCCTGTTCGTTCCTTATCATCCAAATGCAAAACAACATTGTTGACGTTACTCTTATTGCTATATGCTGTCAAATGAATTTCATGGGCCATAGTTAGGAACATAGAAAAGAAATGTGTCCCTAAAGTTGGGTCCATGTTTCACTTGTGAAAACGTTGTTAAACAATTAAAATAAACATAAAATATTCAAACAGCAACTGTAAGTTTTACGTCTAGTGTGTATTATCAGGTAATTCCAATCAATAAATGCCATAATCAGGCCATTTGATGATCGTCAGTCAACCTTCCCATCTTAACCTTATAAGTCATGGCGGCTAAAAACTCCGAACATTGTGATATTCTCAACCAGTTTTATTACTTACGAGAGCTGAAAATGTATTGAAATGTTGTGATATAAATTGATTTGTGTGTGGTACACATTTATCAACCATCAGTGATCAATATTTTCCTTATTTTTTGTGTAATATTCCTTAATTAATTATTTATTTGCGTGATAGGCCGAATGAAAGGACTAGACCCACATTACATACCGTAACCCTATAATTTTTCTTGTGTGGAAGTGAATGGTGGCGTAGCAAACAAAAGTTGGATATGCTAAAGACCCGTATTTTTTTGATATTAGGGTGACCACTTCCATGTAAGGGTGGTCCAAAAAATCGTTTTGTTTTTCTTTTTTTTTTATAATGCGTTTATTTTTCCAGGCTCATTTGCCGTAGCTTTGCGGAGCCGATATTCATTGTTTAGATTACAAAGTTTCTTAAAGCTAACGTTAGTAAAGCGGGGACCGATTACTCGCGGCTATCTCGAGGTTAGGGGTAACACATTTTAACAAATGGATGGCAGGGTAGGGATTGAGAACACAAGGTTTGGAGAGCAATGTGCTCTTGATCTCGAACTAAGTGACCAACTGATGAAAAAGACAAACAAGGGGGTACACCGATGGGCAGCTAACAACTTGGGGAAACACAAGATGACACTAACTACTAAATCCTCAGATCGATCCGTTTTAAAAACACATAAATTAAATTAAAATATTCGAGATCTCGGCTCGCCAAGATGTCTCTAACGGGCCGCAAAGGTTGTTTTCCTCGGGCCCTGAGGGATGCGGATAACTCGGATCTAGCAACACAATGTAAAGTGCATGACCAAAGCACGTGGTCGATATCGTAATAGCCACTACCACAAGCGCACAAATTGCTGCCTGCGAGCCCGATTCGGAAGAAATGCGAGTCTAACGAGTAGTGATTGGACATGAGCCTTGATATGACCCGTATAAAGTCACGGCTCATGTCCAATCCTTTGAACCATGGCTTGTTCGACACCTGTGGGAGAATAGAATGTAACCATCTTCCCAGATCACTCTCATTCCATTTTTGTTGCCAGTTGGTGAGGACGTGCTGACGGGTAATTGAGAAAAATTCCGCAAAGGCGATTTGTCGGTCAAAAATATCGCCTTCCATAGCGCCCACCTTAGCTAGCGAGTCCGCTTTCTCATTACCCGGAATTGAGCAATAAGATGGGACCCAAATTAAGGTGATAGTATAGGAGCAGTTAGATAAAGTACTCAATTTAGCTCGGATTTCGGTCAGGAAATACGAGGAGTGCTTCATCGGCCTCATTGATCGAATAGCCTCCAACGAGCTAAGGCTATCAGTAAAAATAAAATAGTGATCAGATGGTAGTGAGGCAATTTGCTCTACTGCGTAGAATATGGCTGCTAGTTCCGCAACGTATACGGAACAGGGTTTTTGCGGTTGATATGAGGCGCTGTGAAATTCGTTGAATACTCCAAATCCAGTGGAAGCGTTTATAGTTGACCCATCTGTGAAAAAACTCTTATTGTTACTGACATGGTGGTACTTGTTTGCAAAAATTAAGGGAACAACCATCGACCGATGGTGATCTGGTATTCCACGGATTTCTTGCAACATGGTCAGATCAAAATTTACAGAGGAACTATAAAAGTCTTGGAGGCAAACACGAGAGGAATTGAATGAAGAAGGGCCAATCTCCAGCGTCATGTACTCGTAATAGAGACTCATGAATCTTGTTTGATGATTTCTGTCGAGCAGCTTCTCAAAGTTTTCTATTACCAATGGGTTCATTACTTCACAACGGATAAGAAACCGGAAGGACAGTTCCGCGAAACGATCTGTCAGTGGGAGAACACCCGCGAGTACTTCGAGGCTCATCGTATGCGTCGAGTGCATACAGCCAAGCGCGATTCGGAGGCAACGGTATTGAACCCGTTGCAGCTTCAAGATATGTGTTTTCGCCGCGGATTGAAAGCAGAAGCTACCGTACTCTAGAACCGACAAGATGGTTGTTCGATATAACCTGATCAGATCTTCCGGGTGTGCTCCCCACCAAGTTTCGGTAATTGTACGAAGAAAATTGATTCTTTGTTGGCATTTTTGTTTCACGTACGCAATATGTTTTCCCCACGTGCTTTTGGAATCGAACCAGACACCTAAATACTTGAAAGATATACTTTGAGTGATTGTTCTACCCTTTAGTTGAAGCTGTAACTGTGCAGGATGATGCTTCCTAGAAAAAACAACCAACTCAGTTTTCTCCGGAGAGAATTCGATACCCAGCTTCATAGCCCAAGTAGACAAATTGTCTAAGGTATCTTGCAATGGTCCTTGCAGGTCCGGTGCACTTGGCCCTATAACGGACACAACGCCGTCATCTGCAAGCTGCCTTAGCGAGCAATTTTCATCAAGACAACCATCAATGTCTTTTACATAAAAATTATAAAGAAGGGGGCTTAAACATGAACCCTGGGGGAGACCCATGTAACTAATTCGTGAAGTTGTCGAGTTTCCATGAGAAAAGCTCATATATTTCTCAGACAACAAGTTGCTCAAATAGTTGTTCATAATTGGTGAAAGCCCACTATCGTGGAGTATATCCGAAAGGACATCGATACAAACAGAATCAAAAGCCCCCTTAATGTCCAAGAAAACTGAACCCATTTGCTGTTTTTGCGCATAGGCCAGTTGAATTTCAGTTGAAAGCAACGCAAGACAGTCGCTCGTTCCTTTGCCTCTCCGAAATCCAAATTGCGTATCTGAAAGTAAACCATTCGACTCGACCCATTTGTCTAGACGAAAAAGAATCATTTTCTCCAACAATTTCCGTATACAGGACAACATCGCGATGGGACGGTACGAGTTATAATCCGACGCGGGTTTACCGGGTTTTCGAATGGCGATAACTCTTACTTGCCTCCAGTCATCCGGAACAATGTTGTGCTCCAGAAATTGATTGAATAAGTTCAACAAGCGTCTCTTCGCGACGTCTGGGAGATTTTTATGCAAGTTGAACTTGATTCTATCCATTCCTGGAGCTGAATTGTTACATGAAAGGAGAGCAAGTGAGAATTCCACCATCGAAAACGGGGAATCTATTTCGTTATTACCCGACGGACGATCACGAACGTTGGTTTGAACCGACACCGAATCCGGGCAAACTTTCCGCGCGAAGCTGAATATCCAACTGTCCGAGTACTCCTTGTCTTCGTTAATCGGTGATGACGCGTTTCGCATTCTCCTGCCGACATTCCAGAGTGTTCTCATGGAAGTCTCTCGCGACAAACCATCGACGAACCGACGCCAGTAACCGCGTTTTTTGGCTTTAGTCAAGCCCTCAAAGGTTTTCTCGAGGTCGGTGTACCGCTCGAAATCCTCGACCTTACCGTGTTTGCGGAAGCGTTTAAACGCGGCGGACTTCTCGCTGTTCGCGTCGGTGCATTCCTTATCCCACCATGGGGTGGGAGGTCGCTTCCGAACGGAAACACCCGGAATACGTTTCGTCTGTGCTCGCAGCGCGCAATCGATGATGACACGCGCGAGAAAGGAGTACTCGTCCAGCGGAGGAAGTACGTCAACCGATTGACTGGCATCAAGAACCGAGGTCGCGAATTTTCGCCAGTCAATGTTTTTCGTAAGATCGTACGCGATGTCGACCGAGCGTGTAGAAGATGAACCATTGGTAATAGAAATTTTGATTGGCAAATGGTCACTACCGTAGGGATCTTGAATTACTTTCCACGAGCAATCCAACGATAGTGAACTCGAACAAAGTGAGAGGTCTAATCTGCTTATTTTTGCTGGAGGTTTGGCTACTCGTGTTGCTTCCCCGGTGTTCAGAATTGTCATTTTGAAGAAGTCGCACATGTCGTATATCAAGGTTGAGCGGTTGTCGTCGTACAGTTCCCCCCAGCCTGTACCGTGAGAGTTAAAATCTCCCAAGATCAACCGTGGCTCCGGCATAGCCGTGCAGATATCCGAGAAACTTTGACGAGAAATCGCAGTTCGCGGTGGAAGATATACTGAGGCAATACTGAGGCATTTACCTCGAATATTAACCTGACAGGCAACAACTTCAATGCCTGTCACCGAAGGCAGATCGATTCTGTAGAAGGAATGGAGCTTGTTGATCCCCAGAAGCACCCCTCCATACGAATCTGCCCGATCAAGGCGAATAATGTTGAAATCGTGGAAAGCAAGATCGTTGTCTGAAGAGAGCCATGTTTCACAAAGGGCAAATGCATCAGAAAGTATATTGTTAACTAAAAATTTAAATGTGTCAAGTTTTGGCATAAGACTTCTACAGTTCCACTGAAGAACAGAGATCATATCCCCGACTTCATTCGGAGAATTATCCATCAAAGGATATGATCGATGCAAGGAAGGACCACCTAGAAGCTAGTTGCTTCAAAAGAGTTTTCACCATTGGCAGCACTAAATTAATAATGCTCCTCGTTGAGTCAGAGATATTGAATATACTGAAGAAGCTATCCACAATACCAGAAAACGTGAACATGGGAGCATGTTCTTGCTGATTATTCAGCTGATTTTCTGGCCGAAAAACTGGAACATCTGGGGTTTTAGATGATCCTGGAAGTGACGGAAAGTTCTTGTCATAATTACAAGGTTTATAACCCGGTGGAATGGGTTTCGGTGAATTTCCGTTACCTCTTGATTTTTCCAAGGTGGAAGGGTGGTCCGTACGAGTGGCCTTACGAGGCTTTTCGGTGTTGTGTTTTTTTGCTCGTTTTCTCGTATTGCCTTTAAAGACAAACGGACTACCCTCACCGACCTCTGAGCCAGAGTCTAGATCATCAACTGGCAAAATGGAGAACGTGTTACTGCTTTTTGGTGTGGTCTGAGAAGATTTTATTTATTTATTTATATGTCGTCAATCAGTGCAGACCGTTTTACAATTGTTGTCTTAAGTGCTATGTTTACAATTTTGTCTTTGTTTATATATTTTTTTTATAATATGTCTTGAGAACAAGTTAAAACATTACTTCTAGCTGACGTTATGCGAGTAATTAAAATATTGCTTTAATTTGGTTTTTGTTATTGTAAAGTCAATGTTATCGCAGTGCTTATTATATGTATCCATCATTTGGTTCAAGGGTCCAAATTTGGCATAATTCGTACGGTGACGATTTGTAGCAAATATATTTCTATTTCGTAAATGCCTAGATGGTGTATATAAATTTAAGGATGACAATAGTTCTATTGAATCAATTCGATGTGATACGATATCGTTGACGAAAGAAATCATAGCAAATTCACGACGTTCTTTTAATGTTTGGATATTTATGAGCATACACCGAGCTGTGTAAGATGGCAGAGGAAATACAGTCCAACCTAACTTGCGGAGTGCATACAATAGAAACTGCTTTTGAACGGACTCTATTCTTTCTTCGTGTGTGATTGAAAAAGGTGACCAAACTATGCTGCAATATTCTAATATCGATCTTACATAAGCAATGTACAATGTTTTTATCGTATACGGATCGTGAAAGTTATAGCAGAAACGTTTTATGAAACCAAGCATGTTGTTAGCTCTGTTAATAATTGTGTTATAATGATCGGTGAAAGTAAGTTTTGAGTCCAAAATAACACCTAGATCCCTGACTCTATCACATTTTTCTACGATCTGGTTTCCTAAAGTGACTGTTATATCGGGTAGCTTTTGTTTTCTACTAATGGTAATGGAGTTACATTTTTTTATATTTAATTGTAGCAGGCTTTTTTGACACCAAGTATGGAATATTTGAATTTCCTCTTTGAATGTGATGATGTCTTTGGCATCTTTTATTTCCAAAAAAAGTTTAATGTCGTCAGCATATATTAAAACTTTCAATTTCGTAATAATGAAAGATATGTCATTGACGAAGAGAATAAATAAAAGTGGTCCTAAATGGGAGCCTTGAGGAACTCCTGAAGTGACATCAACGGGATTTGATATCTTTCCTTTGTATTTTACTATTTGATGACGGTCAGTTAAATATGATTCAAGCCACTTGAGGAGTGCGTAATGAATTCCCATTTTTTGAAGTTTAAAAAGAAGCATGGGTGTGTCAATTCGATCAAACGCTTTGCTGAAATCTGTATACAACACTTCTACATGGTTTCCGTTATCCATTGCATTCAAGGAATAATTAATTAATTCGAGCAAATTCGTAGTTGTTGAACGGCCTTTAAAGAAGCCATGTTGCATAGTAGTTATTCTGTTTTTAATTTGAAGAAAGAGTTTTTCATTTACAATCGCCTCGAAAAGTTTCGGAATGCAAGAGATAATAGCTATACCGGATGAAGCGGTATTCTTCAAGAGTTCTGCTAGTGTTCTCTTGGAGCGAGCTTGCAGAGACCGCTTAAGTTTTTCTCCCTGCTGTTTGTACCTCGGGCAGTCAGTCAGGGTATGCAGGCTTTCCTTGCAATACACGCATTTTTGAGGAGCACCGCAAGGGCCCTCTTGATGTTGCTCGCCACACTGATCACAGCGCGGTTTGTTCGAGCAGTAGTCCGATGTATGACCAAGCTGTTTACATTTCGAGCAGTTCATTACCCGAGGTACAAACAGGCGTACAGGTAGCCGAACCTTGCCAATAGCGACGTAGTGAGGTAAAGCTGAACCCGAAAAGGTCACACGAAACGAGTTTGACAAGGAATAAGTTTTTTGGAGCCTACTACGGATACTGACTGAATTTGAAGGCAGTCCAATATCTTCACCTTCGGCAGAGCACGATTTTTAAAGATTCCGAAGGAATCGGGACCCAAGAAATCGTCACTAGTCAAACTCGCTTCGGTGACCACTCCTTCAATTTCTACCTCACTACTGGGTATGTAGACTCGGTATTCCAATGAAAAGAGCTCGCACGCAACAATTTGGTTAGCCTGCTTCCGGTCATCAACGGTAACGCGCAGTTTTATTGGTGTTACCTTGAAAATATCGGTAACGGCCGAAAAATGTGTTGTTAGATCCTTAGAGATCCTCGGAATGTTCAAAGGTTTTTGTTTGGGCCGGAAAAAAACAACCCATGGGCCTTTCGAAGCTTCTGGGTAAGCCTTTAGGCGGGGGAGCGCAGAGGTTTTCTGGGGCAATGGTGTGGGGGGTGCAGGTGGGCGAGGAGGAGATGGTGGGGGAGAGGGTTGTGGGCGATACCTTTTCTTGGGATATGCTCCAGTATTTTTGCTGGAGAGCGAGTCAACTGGAACGTCAAGGGTTTCCATTTCCACAACTTCCTCGATACTTTCGTGTGAGGTGGAATTAAGAGTTTCGTCGTCTGAGATGGCAAGCGACCATCCCCCGCCTTTATCATTTTCATCCATTGCGGTTAAATATCACCGCAATGGTGTTTTTAATAAATATTTTACAAATAATTACAATAATTTCAAATAGTATCGACAAAAAAAAAAAATAAAATGCAAAAAAAAAAAATAAAAAAATACAAAAAAAAAAAAGATATAGTTTTACTCTACTAAAGAGTAACACAAAAGAAAGAAAAAAAACAAGAAAAAGAAAAAAATATATATATACCAAAAAAATTTTTTGGATCACCCTTACTATGCTCTACTTAAAAATAGTAAGAGAAAAAAAAATCAAGAAAAAAAAATATGGATATATACTATTTACAAAATTTTGGATCACCCTAATTATGACCCAACCTAATCTAATATGTATTGCACCATGCGGGGGGATGCGATACTGGTGAAAACAAAGCGACACGTTATACCTATTGCACTGAGGCGGCAGATGACTGGTGCGATGCTATTGTTCGCCCCAACGGCTGTTGGGTCGATAACCTTGTAGCTGGTATGCCTCGGTCGCCTCGGTAGGCAATTTAACGTGCTTTCGTTGTTGCTTCAATGGGATGATGTGATGATGCGATGATGATGAGTTAAAGCTGGACCGTAATCAAAGCGCTCGGCGTATGACTAACGGCTTCCTCACTCGCGCACTAGTTGTCTTAACACTATGCCAACTAACTTTGGCGAGAAAAAACCCTCGCGTGGGGAAAAACTCAAAAACTCAAATACTAGTGTCGTACAACGAGACCGATGCGACTTGACCGGCTCAGCGTGCGAGACGGAATGTTTTTTTTTTCAAAAATGACTTTTTTTCAAAAATTTATAACTTTTGAACCACTTTGAACTACAAAGATCAAAATATCAAATGAAAATTGTCATTAAAAAAAATCGATATTTTAGGCCACCCTAACATGGAAATCGTCACCCTAATGACACGATAAAAAATACGGGCCTAATATTTTGCGATAAGAAACAAAACTACCAACTTTACTTTCTGAGAACCACTATATCGTTTTGCTATGAAATGGCTGTATATGCATTTCGGTGCCAGTAATCAAGTGGAGCAAAAACCAATACCCCAACATGCTTCACCGGTAGATCTCCCTCCAAATCGTTTCACCTCAAGGAAGTCCACTGGGAAGTCAAGAACCAATCGGAGTGATCAAGGAAATTTCAATTTTGAGCTCTATTTAGCGTAAACAACGAAATTTCTTGCAATCTTGTATACAATACTACAGATTTACGTGATATTGCGCTTAAATTTACATGAAATATCGTTCAAAGTGTTTTTTATGTTACTTCATACGCGAAGTTTGCGATTTTCAGAGTTGGTTGGAAATGATCTAACATGAAGCTTTAGTGTGATAATTTATTAGCTAGAGAATGATCTTAGAAGAGGGTAGGTGGATAGTTCCGTTAGAGTACGGCAGTATGAAAATTGAATAGAAGTTGAAAATGAGCCATTAATGCGACAGTAGAAAGTCAAACGCACACCTTTTGCCTAGCCCGTACTCTAACGAAACTATCCACCTACCCTCTTCTAAGATCATTATCTAGCTAATAAATTATCACACTAAAGCTTAATGTTAGATAACATTTCCAACCAACTCTGAAATATCGTGTAAAATTACGCAAAATCTAGCGTTGATAACATGTGCGGGAAATTTACATGATTTTTTCATACGGTGTAGTTGAAGAAGACACGAATGACGACCAGCTGCAGCCCATCGTTCAACAGGCACCTACTGCTGAACAGGCAAAACCGCGATCAACTCTATTCCATCTCGAGGGGCGGTTCTAATAGACTGACACGCAGAGTTCTTCAAGCTCCAGTTCAAACACCAATTCCCGAAGGCCTGTTCCACTGACCACCGGCACTAGTTTCAGAGAAGCAATTTCTTCAGCCTGCTGTACCAAATGATCAGCTTTATCAACCACCAACCTCAGCACCAGGAGTTCAGTTTTGCCGACCATCAGCATCTATTACAGAAGGTCTGTTTTGAAGGCCACCACTTGCTGTTCCAGAAAACCACACACTTAGAAAAATTCATGTAAATTTAGGTGCTCTGAGACTGACATATACGAGCGTCAATTTTGACATAAAATTAAGTCATATTGGACGCAAAATTCAGTTCAATCAAACCTACTTTTCGTCGGGTAACAAACTTTCAGTCTCGGAGCACTTAATTTTACATGACATGTTTGTTTACGTCTCATCCTTTATGTCAAACATTGATTCCGTCACGTGTAAAATTAGGTATTTCTAAGTGTGCAGTTCAATCGACCTCAGGTTCCACGAGCTGGCTCTAGCGGTCGGTTCCAAATTTAAGAGTCCAGTTCCATCATTCGACTGCTCCTCAGGTGGCTGAAGCTTCAGGAATCCAGGGTACTCGACAGGTATATGCTGCTCTTAATAACCATTTGTGTCCTGAACCGTCATTCGTACCGGACAACCAGTATCGAAATCCTTCAGTGCCAGCGAATCACATTCATCACGGAGATGTAACTTCCCAAAATTTCAGAAATCCAGATCAAGACTATCGCAATGTGGATGAGATGCATCCTCAACCGTAGTCAGGTGGCAGAGTTTTACGGAAATCCTAAAGATTGGTCGTTATTCTTCTCCATGTACATGTCCTAAACGCAAATGTGTGGCTTCTCTAACTAGGAAAACATGCTTCGACTTCGGGAATATATGAAAGGAAAGGCTTTAAAGGCTTTAGTGAAAGAAACAAATATATTGAACAAATATCTTCTGAAATCAAATTAATTGTTTTTGATATTTGAAAGATTCCGTATCCATTGGTAATTAAATTCCGCTTCGCAAAAATGAAATTGATTTCATTTGTATGTTGAAAATCTCGCTGTAGTAAGAAGCACCTTAACTGGTGAATGGAAAAACGAATGTAGAAGCAGCAGCGATCAGCCTATAAAAGTAGCAGTGCCATATTCCGGGGGTCAACATCATTCTCTGCTTGACCGTTAAGCAGTTTAGTTCGGTTTTAGCTCGCTCTCTCGAGTTGTTCGGAAAGTTCGTTGCGATAATGTTCGCGCTCTCCTTTCCGTGGTGTTTGGTGAAGCATCGCACGACCGTTTTGTGTATGTGTGTGCCCCGAAATGGGGAAGCATCTCTCGCGAAGCCCGGTGAAGAACAAGGACTACGCAGAAGGCAGCTCGGGTGTATCTACATCCAACAGGTTTGATGTTCTTCCCATAGATGGGAATACCCAGCCAACTGTGACGGTAAACTGTAGCAAGAAAAGGAAGAAGAATCGGGGCCAGTTCGATGGCACAATTGATTGCGACGATGTCACTGCATCGAACGCAAGTGATATCGGAGATTTCGGTGATGCTGCCGACATGAGCGCGGCAAAAGTGAAACTACCTCCGTTGGTAGTAAAAAATGCCCATCTTAATGAGCTCATCGAGGATCTGGTGTCGCTGGGCGTCAAAGCCAAATTCAAGTTGGGTAGAGTCGGCACTAAGGTGGTGCCCCGTACGAAAGCGGGGTATGACTTGGTCATCGCCCACCTGAGGACTTCCAAAACGGAATTCTTCATCCACGATATTCCTGGCGAGAAACCATTCATGGTCGTCCCCAGGGGCTTACCGAACTTTGACCAGAAGTTTATCGAAGCTGAAATCAGGGACCAGTACAAGTTGGCCTCAAGTGCCATCTATCGGATGACAAGAAAGGACGAGAATGTGAAGGCGTATCTGGATTGCTTTTCTTGGAACACTTCTAGAAGGGAACGGTGACGCTCAACGCGCAGAAAGCCATCCGCTTCATCAATTCCATTATGGTCCGCTGGGAGCCATACTCAGTGCCAACGATGTCTAAACTTTGGACATGGGACCCTTCTTCTTCTTCTTCTTCTTCTTCTTCCTCGCATTTCAAGCTTATTGTGTATGGCATATTAGCTTATTGCGTGCCCTCAACTTAGTGTTCTAGATGCACTTCCACAGTTATTAATTGAGAGCTTTCGATGCCGGTACCATTTTTGCATTTAGTATAATTGTGTGGTAAGCACAATCATACTCTATGCCCAGGGAAGTCGTGAAATTTTCCAACCCGAAAAATTCCTAGACCGGACCGGGCATCGAACCCAGCCACCTCTAGCATGGTCTTGCTTTGTAGCTGTGCCTTTACCGACTGAGCTAAGGGAGGACATGGGATCCGCAACTGCAACATTAAGTCATGCTGCGGCAATTGCGATCACTTCACCTGCGAATGTGCTGTGGATGAAGCTGTGGCGTCCAAATGCGCCAATTGTGGTGGAGCTCACCAAGGGTCAAAGAGCTGTCGCACGGCATGTTTTGAGTGATTAAAAGATCTGCCCGCATTCAGAATCCTCCATCAGAGCCGATTCCAAGGTAATGGACATATTTCGGTTGGTTATAGACCGATTCTAGTTCTTAACATATTATTCGCTTTTGAAATGTTTTTTTTCCTGTGTATTAGCAAAATATAGATTTCTAACCGGCATCCTATATAAAAACCTGTTAAAATTTAGCAAGTTCGACAAGCCCTCGGTATCCAGTATCCGATGATCATGGATATTTTTGTGGCTACACTATAAAACTATATTAGTTTTCCAGTCGAATGTTTTTAGAAGAAATAAAATCCGATAATATATTTTTGAAAGTTATTTTGAGTATCCCCTGTATGGTGACAGAGGTACAAACTTCCAGGGGGCAAGTTAAAAACGCGAAGAAGCTTTGGTGAATTCGGATCGAGAGCACCTTGAAGCGGAGTTCACCTCATCACATACTTCCTGGAACTTCATTCCTCCCGCCTCGTGGCAGCCAGCGTGGGAGCGTGGGAGCGGCTCGTACGAACCATTAAACAGAATCTTAGGCAGCTGAAATCCATTAGAACGCTGTTCCATGAAACATGCTACTGGAGGTTGAGAAAATTGTCAACTCTCGCCCTTTAACGAGTTTACTTCTCGAAGGAAGCGGCGCCGGTGGTGTAGTGGTAAGCGTGATTGCCTCTCACCCAAGCAGGCCTGGCTTCAATCTCAGTTGGCGCCACCGGGATGTTCGGAGGCATAACATCTCTGATCACGCCTTCCTTCGGGGGGCGTAAAGCCGTTTATCCTCGGTTCATGAGTTGATGGGTCGATAGGTAGGGTCCAGGTGTGGGAGCTGCCTCCCTGGCGTCGGTAGCATTGGTGATCAGCACGGAAAACAAGATTGACGGAAAACAAATCAAAGGAAAAAATACCTCTTTAAGATGAGCAGTCACCAGTGCTAACTTCCAACAACTTTTTACTGGGATAAAATAACGGGTTGAGACCTTGGGTACCCTTCGACGACAGCTCAAAAGTACTCAAGAATTGCTTAGAACTTTCTCAAACCAATCAATTTTGGAAACAAGAACAACACAAAACACACACCATGGAAGTGGAGCCCACCAGAATCAACGATATCGTTGTCATCGGGGACTCGAAGCTTCCTCGGAACACCTGGCCTACAGGTTGAGTTATTGGTATCAAACAGGGATCGGATGGAAAGGTGCGAAGTGCTACTGTGCAGACTTCCGGATATACCTACGAGCGACCAACTGTGAACCTTGCTGTGCTCAACGTAAGTGTTGGAAGCAGTGCGCATCAGGATGTCAAGAAGCCTATTATGGGGCCTCCCCGTTGGTTGCGCTACTATAACGAGTTCGTCAAGCTCCACGCACTCCGCAAAGTTTTCGTAGATGACCGAATCCATCCACACCCAGCAGAGGATTGTGCGAATACGGGCGATGGGAAGGTCGGATAGATAAACATCTATTGTTAGAAGTTTTTCTGTCCACCTCGGCCTAGACAAAGCGAGAATTGATTCTGCAAATGGCGTGCAAAACAATAAAACTAAATTAAAATTGGATTTTCTATCGTTTGTAACTTTACTAACTAACTAATTTAGCTAACTAACGGCTAAAGCTTGAATTTAAAAACTACCTTAATGAATTAAAAAGCAAAAAGTTTACGGATTGATAATAAAAGACAATAAATTGGAGGCCCCTGTAGAAACGAATATTGAGTCTACGTCACGGCTTTGCCGAACATTAACACAACAACACAGTTGAGTGGTTGTGAACACTATAGTAAAACTTTTAATCATATCTGAATTTAGCCTTAAATCTAATATGTTTCAAAATCAACAGGAATTTTGTAATAAACTTTTAAACGCATTCACAAATGGCTGTAATGTTGGCCTATGGATCGAATATTGGGCCCATCACTAAAAAGCTGCCATTTATCAATTTTATCTAGATGAACGCGTTATTAGGACGATACTAATTGATATTTTTGGTTATTATTGAAAATTTAGTCGATTGCTGAATTTATGTATGGGCCCAAACTAGGGGCATTTAGGCTGACATTACATCTATTTCCCCTATAGGATTTTGTACTACCACCCTACATCTGGCTACCCCTACGGGGAATTGAACCCCGGTCTTGTGCGTGACAGGCGGAGATACTGACCACTGTATTATAACTACATTATTGTAGTATTATTGGGAAAAGATATAAAAAATCTAAAAATATCACATTTTTTCTTATTTTTAAAGAAAATTCACGTGCAAAAATATTTTTGTAATTTATCATGGCATAAAGTAGGACTAAAAAAACCACAAAACATCAACTTTTCGGTTTTGCTGAGAGTACAATATTTTTTCATGACGAGATTGAAAAACTATTTTTACATGTAAATTTTTTCAAGAATCTAAGGAAGAAAATGATTTTATTGGATTTTTAATATTTTTTTGCAATATTTTTTGAAAAATAAAAACGTACCGAAAATATTTTTTTTATTTTCTGGGCGGTAATATTTCCCTTAAGCTGTATAAAACGACTATTCTCTTAGTTTTTGAGTATGGTTCTTTTTGCTTCCTCTTAGCAAGAAAAAGCCACCTAATTAAATTGGAACGCATTCAATATCGTTGTTTTAGGGTGTTTCATTCTGGAAAAAGATTGATATTTTTTATAGGCCACCCCCTAGTTCATTTTATAACACAAAAACAAACATCTGTGCAAAGAATCAGCTAAATTGGTCAACGTTATCAGGTCACGCCAACGATTTCAATTTTGTTCGGGATTTTCGTCAAATTAGTATGGGAGAAAATGATGACCCACTAAAATCATTCTATTCTTTTTTCTCAATGAACCGATTTGCATGAAATTAAATTATGTTATACTTAATACTATAATAAACAACTTTGTTCAAAAACGGCGCCGGTGGTGTAGTGGTAAGCGTGATTACCTCTCACCCCAGCAGGCCTGGGTTCAATCCCAGTCGGCGCCACCGGGATGTTCTGAGGCATAACATCTCTGATCACGCCTTCCTTCGGATGGGAAGTAAAGCCGTTGGTCCCCGGTTAATGAGTTGATGGGTCGATAGGTAGGGTCCAGGTGCGGGAGCTGCCTCCCTGGCACGTCGGTAGCCTTGGTGCTCAGCACGGAAAACAAGATCGACGGAAAAAACAAACCAAAAAGGTACAACTAGTATTTACGAGGCTGCTTTATTTCGCCAGGTTCATCGACCAATATTGACTGTTCTAATGTGCTATTAAAAATTGTGGACCGCGGTTTGCAATTATTTACTAGGTTTTAATAAAAAAATCAAAATTGTCCATAACTCTTTGCTGTTGTTTTGATGCTGATCAATCTTCCTTTGGACATATTCACAACGAGTTTTTTTTTAAAGTTTGTGAATATTTATTACGCACGATTGTGTACCTATTCCAATGATTGTCATTGTTTGATCTACAAAAAAAATTATACCATTTGCACTTCAATTTTACAAAATTATCGTTATCGTTAACATGGTCTAAGACATTAATCACTTAGGTCTCATGATCGGTTATTTTCAAATCAGTATCCGTAACTGAACAAATAGAATCAAAATTGGAGTAAACATGATCAATTAAAGTTCTACAGTGCCTGGAAATACGCGTGAACTCATTTGCCGTTTGCTTTAAATTGAAAAACTCAGTCAAACGCTTCAAATGATTCGAATTGTGGTTGTCACGCCAATTAATATTAAAATCACCAGCTAATATATTTAATTTACTAGAATCAAGGAATGTATCGAGCCAGTTCTCTAAAACTTCAACAAAATGCTGGTCACAAAACACCATAATTACCCATCTTCATGCAACGCACAACTATAATGCCCGAGAACCAGTTACCATCAATAACTGCGTTGGTGCGAAAATGGAATTGAACTGATTTTTTGACATAAATAGTAACACCTCCAGTGTGTCTAGAATGCGATAAACAAGCAGCAACGTTATATACCGGAATACTATACTGATCAAATGCATCAATTTCTAAAATATGTGTTTCAGCTAATAAAACTAATAGTGGATGTTTTTCCTCAACAATCGTAATGCTACGTAGTTTGTTGACAACCCCGCAATATTCAAATGCAAAAAATCGAACATTTTATTTCAAATTTCTCATGAAAGTCATAAGACGAATGTTTTATAGCAAAATTTGTTGTCTGTATCTCTTCTAATAAAAAAGATATACCCAAAGATAGTAAAGTATATGAATAAATTCAAATTGATTTTTTACGAGTTTAAAAAATAACAACTTCATTTTTTCATATTATTGAGTATAACATACGCCCTTTCAAATGCCGTAAAATTGTTTTTGTTTGCCCCAGCCAGAGATATTAACATTTGAAAAGGGCATATTTTTAGAAGAAAAATGTCAAGCTACATCTTCCAGCGATGAAATGCAAGGCGCTATTAATTAATCGCCACCTTCACGAGATCGAGTCCCTTCCCTACTATAGTTCCTACCTCTACCAAACAAATCCTCCCCAATCAAATTTAATTTCAGACCTTCCTTGCCTCAAATTAATCCTAAACAATTTTTCAAACTTCCCTTTCCAAATCCGCCAACACCCCTCCGCCGATCGCATTCATCGCTTCTTCGTAGAACGCACGAACAGACCAAAAGTGGAGATAGCAAACCCCGAAATCAACTGGCCTCGTGTGTGGAGCAATATTGCTACACGGAATCTAGTGTCGTCGCAGCGTAGTGCGTTGTATATCTGGGTGAACCAAAAGGTCCCGCACCGGCGGCTTTGGAATATTATGAGACGACCAGACGGAGAAAATTGCACTGCTGCTGTACAATGGTCTCGAGCACAAATTCTTTGCTTGCCCTAGAGTACGTGGTGCATTTGAATTACTTCTGCAAAAACTGATGGCGTTAACTGGCAGACGGCGATCTTTCAAGTGCGAAGAACTTCTACAAGATATAGATGCATTGAATTTCAATTTTGAAGTCGGAGTTTAATTTATTATAAAAATAATTTTAACTAAAAAAAATCGACAAATAAACGTACTTATAATATAAATTTGCGCCTTCTAAAGATCTAAAAGTTATTTGAAGACACCTTTGCTGAGAAATTTGAAATAAGAAAACTAAAGCAAAACAACTTATTTTTTAGAGACACCCTAACTCAATTCAAGAAAATAGCTCTAAATTGGTCAATTTAAGAGATATTAAAAAGTTTTTTGTACAAAGTTGCTTAAATTTAGTTAAGCTATAGCTTCGCAGAAGAATGTATACCTTAATTTATTCAAACAAAAAAGTTAGATTTTTGATTTTAATGATAAGAACCTCTAGGGTGGTCATAAAAATGAGGACCTAACTATAACAAACAACTTTGAAGAAAAGATTTTCAGTCTAAAGTTTCAATTTCAGACTCAAAACATATCATTCCACCTAAATCTGCATTCTGGTCCACTGTGCATTGATGCTCAGCACGGAAAGCAAGATCGATGGAAAACAAATCAAGGAAAAAAAATCAAATAATAATAATACGAGCCTTGAATAAAGTGTAAAGAACAAAATCAAATAATATATTTATCTTTAAATTTGTTGAACCTCTTAACGAAATCCCTTTATTAAGAGCTTCGAGTGTGTTGGTTTATTTTCTTTTAACTCCGTTATAAATGCTTGTCTTTTGACAGATACGCGTATTTCGTCTACTACACTTGCAGACTTCATCAGTGCCTCTGTTGTGGTGTTGCGTACTTGGCACTGATGAAGTCTGAAAGTAGTAGACGAAATACGCGTATCTGTCAAAAGATAGATACGGAATAACATGAGAACGGGGGAACTTTGTCATAATGTTTGTATCAACTAATTCATTAAAAGGGCCCGTTCAAATGTTTCGTAACGCAAAAATGGTGTATTTAATTTTTTTTTTGATTACGTAATAAATGCATGGGCCCAAAATTGTGCATATAATCCTTTTTTAAAATTATTTTACTTCAAAATGAGAAATTTGATTATGATTTAAAATTTGATAAGGACTAAAATATTAAAAAATATTTTAGACATTTTTCCACCCAATACTCTATACTAGATTTGAGGGTATAATTTTAGCTTTCTTCTCGCAAAAAGAAAATTAATGGAGGGTATTTTAACAAAATTAACAGTTTACCGAATAAACATGATTTTACAGTAATTTATCTCTCAATTTATATTTTTATCGGATAGACCAGACTTCGCGGTTAGCGGTGTCACCCATCATCAGATATACACTCAGGTCTTTTTTACACGGGGGATATGTACCGTATGAAAAAAAACCGTGTAAAAAAATTTACCGAGATTTTGATTTTTCACATGCTTAAATGTTAAAAAAAAAATCGGATTTTAATGCCATTATATATATGGACCAATAGCATGCTATGGTCCATATAGACATTTTTTGATTTTTTTAAAAGTATGCCATTCGATTACCTATAGCTTGAAACGGATAATGTGATAGGAATAAAGTCGATAGGTTGTATCGTTGTCTAGAAATCGTTGAAAACGTACCTTGTAAATCGTGTAAAAAAACCGTGCAAAAAAGACTTCAGTGTATTATGAGTGTCACGAAATAAGGGTTCAATTCCCGCTAGAGCCAGTGGAACTTTTCGCAACAACCAAATTTCCCTACTGTTCTACTGGATGTTGTGTGTTCTCCGTTGTCTAGCGTTACGTGTTCAGTCTATACAACGCAGATTAAGCCGATTATACAGAGCTAATTATAAAAGGGATAAGAAAGTTGGTACCAAAATGCAAATTAACGGTAGCCCTACACTGCTTTCAATAAATGAAAAGTATTTCATTCTACTGGACAGAATTTAGCGGATTCCTATGTGGCGTGATACCTGTTGTTTGGAATTCGAGCAGCTTAATTCGAGGGATCCATTTTGGTCTGGACTAAGTTTGCGCTGCCGTGAAATAAGAATGCTTGTACACCTGGCTGTGCCACAAGCAATGTATTTAATCACAAAAAAAATACATTAACCTACAAACAGTCCTGCCTATAACATAATTTATTGAGGTCCCTACTTTTGACAGTATTCATGAATGAATAGGATAATTGGAAAGCTCATTTTTACGGAATTGTTTTTCAAAGTTTACTGAACATCGGTATTGAGTTGGTATTTTTTTTTACAGTTGAGTTTCGATTGCAAGTTTACAAATGTAATGGCGACCCCGGCGTAGTGGTTAGCATCCATACCTCTCATGCCAATGTCACGAGTTCAAATCTCACCCCCGGACAAGTCACGAATGACCCAAGAGTGTTAAAGTGACTATAATAATAATAATAATAATAATAATAATAAAAAAAATGGTAGTTCTTGTAATGGACTGCAGTGTACAAGCAAGTTTTTCCAGAATACATATGATTGTATAAAACCTTCGCAAGATTATTTTCTAGACGCAATGTATTTAGGGAATCTTACTTTGTTATGCCAACATAAAAATTACAAAATTATTTTAAAACCGTCTGGCGACCACATTACAGAATCTGTTTATGTTGCGAAAAATTGCAAATTTTTCATGTAAATCTGTCATAGAATCTTACATTTCCCGGTTGAGTGTATATGCTTATGCTACGCATGTACACGCAGTTTGGACCGTAAATTGATCCTGAAATGGTAAATTTCATTCATTGCTCACAACACGCGATAAAGATTTAGTTATGATTTATGATTGAACAGGAATTGTTATTTCGTGATCTCGTGTATTATTTATAATTGGTCACATGGGATTTTTATCTTGCGTGCACGAATATCAAATTTAATTATTATCATTAGAGTTCGCCATAGACATACAAACGCAGGTTAGAGAGCTAACTCATTAGTACAAGTTGGGAATGGCAACAGGTGTTTTACAGTGAACAGTTAATGTTTTGCAGTGAACGACGATGGTCAGACAACCAGTGGATGAGATTATGTGATTATTAATATTGAAATTTATTAAACATTTGCTAAAGATATTAATCTTTTGTGGATAAAATGACGAACTTAGTGACAAGCGCGGTAAATGTGTATGGTAACGTTACCACAAACGACACGGTTTCTATCCCAAAGCTTTACGATTTTGGTGAAAATGACGGAACTTTTATCATGGTTTGTGCGTTTTTGTTAGTAGCGTTGCAAACCGGGTTTGCCTTACTGGAGTCTGGTTGCGTCAGTGAAAAGAATGAAGTTGACATGATGTTGAGGAACATCGTGGATATTGTACTTGGGGGTATATCATTCTGGTTGTTTGGATTTGCTTTTATGTTAGGAAGAAGCGAGTATCAAAATCCGTTTATAGGCCTGGGCGATTTCTTAGTTGATGTCTCAGTAAATGATCTTTTGATGGGGCAGATTATGGTGGTCTATCTGTTTCAAATGACGTTTTCAGCTTCTGCAACAACTATTGTTGGTGGAGCTATCGCTGAAAGGTAAGCATGGTATGGTTAAGAAACAGCTTCGACCAACGAGATCCTATTCCAAGTACGGAATTTTTCTGAAGAAAGTTAATCGTGAACCTAAAAGATACTCTAAAATTAAATGTGTCATGTTGCAGAATGAGCGTTGTAAGCTATTTACTATGTGCTTGGAATAGAGTGTCGGTGCCGAAGATGTTTCACACAATAGAAAATAATATAGCTTTATGAGGTATTGATAAGTAGATTTTTTTTTAAAAAACCCATAAAAAAAAACTCTTTTGTTTTGAATGAAAAACCCCAATATTGGGATCGATGACAAAGTAATTTTAAACAGCTCGAATGATGGATTGATTCAGTAAATGATCAATATTCTAGCAGTTTCAAAGAGCGGTATTAGGTCGTTCGCAATGCTGTTGTATTTTATAAGGACTGTTTTAATTTCAAACTAGAGCAGAAACGCACCTCTCGCAATGCTGAGATGCAGTTTCATTATTCGAGCACTATTTTGCACCCGATTTGCAACTGCTCGACTAATCTATTTTATTTCTGAGCGAGTTTGAAACACGATTGGAACTCTGTTTCAAATTTCTTTGGATGTATTTAAAGATGTTTCATAAAAAAAACTCTATGAACTTCATAGAGAACAGTAAAGTTTATGAAACTTGATGATTACAAACATCTTTTAGAACTGTGCGATGTGCTGATCGTGTTGCAGTTTTATTTTTGACTGTTTCAAGTTATAGAATTGTCGAGTCGCTTAAAACAATTTTGAAACTCAGCATTGCGAACGGCCTTAGCTGTTCTCTAGTTTGAAGTATAGTCGCTATTTTCATAGTCTGGCGGATAGAATCTCGGGAACCAATTGAGCGTCAAATAGCGGAACCAATCGAGCAAATCACGACTAACAACAGAAAAGAGCACATCAGCTAAAGGGTGATACGGTCAAAATTTGGTCAAGGGAAAACGCGTGTAAATCGGTGAAATCGTTTATTTAAAAAATCAAATTAAATTTCTTTTTCAAGTTCAATTAGTATAAAATTCAGGAAAAATATTCAGTTAGGCTTCCGCTTTTCCAAATCCGAATTGCCGGGCCTTACGCGTGACCCCTGCCATCAGATTTTGTACAGCCACCTTGTCCACCTTCTTCGCCGCAGAAAGCCAGTTTGCCTTGAACTGCTGCTCGCCCTTAGCAGTTTTTTTGGTCTTCTTTAGGTTCCGCTTGACAATAGCCCAGTATTTCTCAATTGGGCGGAGCTCTGGCGTGTTGGGAGGGTTCTTGTCCTTGGGAACCACCTGCACGTTGTTGGCGGCGTACCACTCCATGGCCTTTTTACCGTAATGGCAAGATGTCAAATCCGGCCAAAACAGTACGGAACAACCGTGTTTCTTCAGGAAAGGCAGCAGACGTTTATTCAAACACTCTTTCACGTAAATTTCTTGGTTGACAGTCCTGGAAGCTATGAAAATGCTGCTTTTCTAGCCACAGGTACAGATGGCTTGCCAAACCAGATATTTCTTTGCGAACTTTGACAGTTTCATGTGCTTGAAAACATCTGCTACCTTTCCCCTTCCTTTTGCCGTATAAAACTCCTGTCCCGGAAGCTGCTTGTAGTCGGCTTTGACGTAGGTTTCGTCGTTTATTACCACGCAGTCAAACTTCGTCAGCATCGTCGTGTACAGCCTCCGGGATCGCGCTTTGGCCGTCGTATTTTGTTTATTATCGCGATTTGGAGTCACTACCTTCTTGTAAGTCGATAGTCCGGCTCGTTTTTTGGCTCGATGCACGGTTGTAGACGATACACCCAGCTTATTTGCGGCATCTCGGAGAGAGAGGTTAGGGTTTCGCTTGAAACTACCGGCAACTCTCTTTGTCTTCTCAGCGGCTTCCGGTTTTCGATTTCCCCCCGATCCAGACTTCCTGGCTGTCGACAAACGTTCCCCAAACACTTTAATTACATTTGTAACGGTTGATTTGGCAACTTTTAGCGATTTTGCCAACTTTGCGTGCGAGTAGCTCGGATTTTCGCGATGCGCTAGCAAAATTTTGATACGCTGCTCTTCTTGCTTGGACGGCATTTTGACAACTGAAGAGTGAATTCCAAAATCAAAATAGGAGCAAAATTCTACACACACACACCTTCAAAATGAGGGGTGTTCAGGTTTTTTAAATGCAAAATTGAAAGAAATACGTCAAGTTGATATTGACCAAATTTTGACCGTATCACCCTTTATTGCGAACAAAACGTCGGAAACCATTTTCTCGTGACTCAAGGCTCGCCTACGCAAACTAATACCATCTTTGGGTTGTGGAAAGTTTCCCTTATCCGATGATGCCGGTAATTTGCGTTCGATTGACGTGGAAAGAATAATTTACGTTTGTTTATAAATGTTGATAGTACCTTTTCAATTGTTGGTCTAAAATATATTGAATTGGTTCCACTTTTTGATAAATCGAAATTCTATCCGCCAGACTATGAATATAGCGACTATAGTTTGAAGTGGTTAAGACTAGGGTTCAGAATTCAGATACATGGTCATTATCGGTGTTATTGCTTGAATTTGTTGCGAAGGAATCCGTCTTTGACTGACAAAGGGGCGTGCCTTTGGAGGGTGTTCCAACACTCCGAAGGGTATAAATAGTGGGACTTTACCATTAGAGTTGGATCCGTGCTATAAAGGCAGGAATGACAACTGTAGCAAAACCGAATACTTCATCATTTTTCAATAGTGGTGGAGTAATACGACTTGCACCAAACTATGGATACGGGGTATACTACAACAGATTAAATGACTGGTCGCAGTGAATTTTTAGTCCCGAACAGAGAAATAAAAAAACTACAAGGGACAGCCCTATGGGGTTGTACGTAATGTTGACGTAGGACTACGTGATCTTATATAATAAATCTTATATGTTAACTGCAGCAGGAGCTTGTGTTTTGTGTAGGAATTTGAACGGGGTTCCCTCTGTTTATACTCTTTAATATGACGCGCTTGACATAGATGGGCCACAGCGACTCACGAAGAGCTACTGAATCCAATTCATAGCGATGCGGTTTCTTCCTCCTTCTATGGATGCTCATGTTGGCTGCAGCTTGTGTACTAGAGAACGCCACCACTACCCACGCGGTGATTGAATAAACACCGTTTGGTGAGACCGGATGGAATTCAACTTTGAAATCTGTGTTATGGAAATCGCTTTTCGCAGGCAATCGGTGGTAATTTTAATTTGCATAGCAACAGTTACACATTCGTGTAATTTTCAATAGTGAAATTTTGAAAAATGATAAATCCTTAATTTTAACAAATTCGTCGGAAAAATCCCTATCGATTGAGATGATATCCATTATCTCTGGATCAAAATAAAACCACTTTCATGTCGCGACCGACTTTGGTTTTTTTAAATTGCACCCCCAATGTTGCCTTCAAGAACATGGTATGTTAGATTTAAACATATCCAGATAGAGCTGGAATTAGGCGTAACAGTTTTTGGAAACAATGACTTCTCTTGATGATTTTTAGAATTTCAAGGTACGCCCACTCAAACCAACATTACCGTCGGGCAGGGGAAGTCTTATTCTACCTGATTTTGATGTGAATTTGCGTGGGCGAGTCTTTACATCATCGAAATAAGTCATTGTTTATAAAAGCTGTTACGCCCTAATTCCAGCTCTATCTTGATATGCGAACTGACATCCGACCTTGACAAATGTCCAAAAATACTCTGTTACAAATTTATGGTGGTCCTAAAAAGGACCGTTTTGTCGTGATGTTTGAGTAATACTGAGCTATTAGGGTGTTAAACACAGATGAAGCTGGTGAGCTTGGCATAGATGGCCCACAGCGACTCACGAAGAGCTACTGATTCCGATCAATAGCGATGCGGCTTCTTACTCTTTCTATGGATGCTCATGTGGGCTGCAGCTCGCTTCTTGCAGGCAGTTTATTGTTGTGTACTGGAGAACAATGTTCAACGCCACGCGCCGAAAGCACTGCCCAACAAATACTGAAAGCTGAATAAGAGCTTATTAAGGTAAAAATATGCTTCTTCAGCTAAACAATAGCTTATTCAACTATTAATCAACTCAAATTGTTTGTTGGGTGCTGCTGCTACTGATGATGATGCCGATGACCGGAGACCACCACATACGGTGATTCGAACTGAATCCGATCAGCGGTTGAGGCCAGCCTTGATAGCTAGCTGCTTGCGGGGAGCCTTTCGTTGTGTGGAGAACATCACCACTTACCACGCGGTGATAGAATAAACACCGTTTGGTGAGACAGGATGGAATTCAACTTTGAAATCTGTGCTAGAGAAATCGCTTTTCACAGGCAATCGGTGATAATTTTAACTATCATAGCAACAGTTACACATTCGCGCAGTTTTCAATAGTGAAATTTTGACGAATGATAAGGTATCAAATTCAACAGATGCGTAGAAACATTTCTGATCGAATGGTGATAAAATTATTGAAATTGGTCCAGGGGCAGCTGAGTTATTAACGTTCAAAATTTTTCATAATTTTGTTACATGTTACATTTTCTGTTTTCACACAGTGTAACCTCATACAGAAATCGCAGACGTAGTCCTACGTCAAAATAAAAAATAGCGTCGTGTCTAGAATGAGCTTCCAAATTAAGCTTTTTTTTAGAATCTTCTTAAGAAGCTCCTTCTGTAAGTTTTTAGAAGCTCACAGCAAACAATAAAGTTTAATATTACATCCAAGACGAAACACTTCAATCATGTCGAAAATCTTATGTAATTTTTATGGCCACAAAAATAAACAAATGCAGTAAAAGCAGAGTAATGTCAGTTGATGCACTGTATTAATGAGAATTTTGTCCTTTTATACCATATTTTCAACATGATTGAAGTGCATCCACTTTGATGTGATATTAAAATTAATTTTTTGCTGTGCTTGTAGAATCTTTATAAGAAGCATATTTTAGAATCTCCTTTAAAGCTTTTTCTTTAGTTTCTTCTTTAAGAAGCTTATTCTAGACACTTCCCCGTCTCTTCGCTCCTATGACTAACAAAACACGGGCAGGGCAGTAAAACTGGTTTGCCGAGCATTTTGTCGTTTTAATATTGCAAAAACCCTTTTTTCATATAAAAACTATACAATGGATGAGCATGAGCTTTATTATAAAAATAAGGCTCTGATGATCATACCACTTGCTGAACTTTGGTTTGATTCGTTCCTTTCTTTGCTCAGCCAATTTTGTCAATATTACCTTTTGGTTAGCCTAATTGATGAGTTTAATACCTCACTAGAAGAAGTGATATCAAAATGATATCAAATTTTGTTATTAAAATCATGTCGATAACAGTTTTTGATATGCTATTTTTTAATTTCGGTTGAATTCATATTTTGATATTTCTAAAAAGTATAATTAAATCAAAATTTTATATTTTATAAAAAAAAAACATCCACATTTATCACTGAAATCTACATTTGTTATTATTTTTACTTCTTACGAGTCAACCATGATGCTTGTTATTTTCTTAATGAACATCACAAAGCCAACTATAGATGATTACAGTGTTGTTTTATTTATATTAATCTATCTGCAAATTGAATTGTTTATAGCTGCATCTTATTATATGTAATATACTTCTTCATTGCAGTAGCAGCTATATTATCCATATAAATATATTTTCACTGTGTCATATTTTAATGTTCTGATATATATCATTTCTCCATTGCAAATATTTTCATTATATTTTCATTATATAAATAAATACTGGGTTGGGAGGGAGCATCAGGGTATCATTCAAACTGAAGCTGGACGATGGTATGATTGACAGCTGGAGTCTAGGAGAGAATAAACACTATTATTTTCTTTATCCTACCGATTCGATTGTGGTGGTGTGAATTCTACTCCAACAGTTTCAGGGAGATTGACGCGCCCTTCTTAACAAACCATCAAGTAGGAAGCTTAATAAGTATTGCGAATTGTGTTAGTCGATTTGTTGGAGCGTATCGTTGGAAGGAGATTCTTAAATTCCCGTGGATTTCGCGTAAGTGTCTCTGCTTACGGGTCCGCCCTTCCGTTTTTGGCCCTTCATACAGCGATATTGTGAATTCAGATCGGCAGCTCAAATTGATCTTGCTATTAAGTGGAGCTGCATACAAGACAAGTCTTGAAGGGATGGTGGCTACCTTACATACATACATACATACATACATACATTAATCTATCTGCGAATTGAATTAACAAATCGATATAAAACTGATTTCGTCCTGTTCGTCTGTAATACTTATAATAATACATTGTCGAATATATAATAAAAGTTAAATAGCTTTCGTAGGCTTAGTCGGTTTCTTAGCTTATATTTACACATGTTGTCATAAATCTCATTTTGTAAGTAACGGCTAGCTCAGGGTTACTCTTAATCCTGGGTCGGCTTACCACGTACTTCAGGCAGACTCCTGGGGAACAAAACGGACAATCAACCAAACCAATAACGACTAGAAAAGGACTTGCATGCAAACCCAAGGCTCTAGTAATAAAGAATAAACGTCACAAATTTATTTTAACATTTTATTTAGGACATATGAGAGGCGAGAAAAGGAGGGAGTTTTAGGGAGAGGGTATCGGTGGCACCGTTCAGCTGCTGGTGGGGCCCTTCACATGCTTGAAGTGCGAGAGAGAGAGAGAGTGTTTCTGCTGACATACCTGATCCGGCTTGCTTGTTGGAGGGGTGCTCACGGAAGAGGGGGAACACATCGGTTCCAAGCACTGGCAAGCAGGGGTGGACCCGCCGGTCCTTACCAGGCTGGTAACCTCCTTGGCGTCCGTTCACGACCGTGTGTAGTCACCGTGTCATTCATGTCTGTTAAAATATGTTCGATGCGAAGGAATTGATCATTCATAATAATAGAAGAGTCATCGTAGACTAATTGTTTACATGATTCGTGTGTCCTATTCCTATATTGACTATAATTGCACATGAAAAGAAAACTCTAAATTCAAAATCTTCACATTATGCTATTGGATCTAATAAACTTTAATAGTTCGTCATATTTTAACTTTTGTTATTTGTCTATAATGACAAAAGCGATTCATTGTATACTTTCTTGTAATTTGTACCACTGGATGATTATTTCCAATTTTAATATGACTTTAATATGACACCATTCGTACTTTATTGACTACATTTTTTGATTTTGAATCTTGATATCAACCAATAAATTTCAAAACATTCAGATTACTAAATTTGATATCACGATATCAAAATAATAACTAATTTAGTTTTTTTAATTTTTTGTTTTCCTACCATAGTTATAATAACATATTGATTACTCATTTTGTTTATTATTGGCGAAATTACTAATATCAAAACGCATACATGGATTTGTTATCAAGAAAATATTATATGTTATCTTTTTAATATCCTTCATATACCATTTAGATCTAATTTTTGTTATGATTACTGTTAACTGAACCAGGAACTGAACGGTAGGAAAAATATGTTATCACGAACGCTTATATCAAAATATCAAATTTAGTTTTCATTTTTTTTTTCATTCTCTACTCGGGTTGTGTTTTTACATGCGGTACATACCCTTTTGGGTGGATTGGTATTGCTAGAATCTGATTCGCTCAGCTGGCTCAGCTCTACATTACATTCAGAATATGGTACACTAAAAGGCCTCTCAGCCAATACTCGAGCATCATCAGGATTATGACCATGGCTACCAGGTACAGGGGATACTCAAAATAACTAGGATAGACACATATTTTGGTCAACTTTGGAGTGTTGTAACTTCGTCAAATATGATCCGAATTTAATTATTCCAAAAACATTCGACTGGAAAGCTAAAATAGTTTTGAAGTGTAGCCACAAAAAAAATAACATGGTCACCAGATACCGGAGATACTCTGGGTTTTCGGAGAGCTTGTCTAACTTGCTAAACTTTGATGAGATTTTATATAGAATGCCGGTTAAAAATCTATATAATTTGTGAATAAACAGAAAGAAGAACCATTTCCAAAAGCGATTACTATGCCAAGAACTAAGAACGGCTAATAAGCAACCGAGATATGGTCCTTTCCCTAGAATCGGTTCTGATGGAGGGTTCTGAATGCAGATCTATTAATAACTCAAAATATGCCATGCGACAGCTCATTTTTCATGAATTTTCGTCAATAGGCTTTAAATGCATCATTGACCACATTTGCTGCTCTTGAAACCTCCGGGATACCCTTAAGGGAACCTTTAGTCAATTGCATTATTACACCAAAACATGCCGTGCGACAGCTCATTCTTAATATTTTTTTTTCATAAATAGGCCACTCGTCAGATGGCAGGAACCAATGTCGTATAGATGATGACGAATCATGAAACAAACAAAAAACACCAGGTTGCACATCCATTTTCCTATTTAATTATTGGACAGATACTCACCAATTGCATTATTTTTCGATTCAATATCGTTGATTATTATTAAGTTGGCGTTGCAGAGTGGTGGCAGAACTATTGAAGTCAAATCTGCTGGGAGATTTCATCAAACCAAAGTGTCATGAATCTGATTGGACCATGTTGTCCATAACGAGTTTGACGGTTAGCTAAATGCAAGAAATTGCGTCGTCTCAAAGGTCGTTCTGGAACATAAGTATATATTCAATTCAGTGAGAATATCTGGTGCTTCAATATCGTTGGTCAACACCTAAGCCACGAATACAGCTTCTTTTTTCCAGGGTATCAATTCCCAGCAGCATACAGCGATGTTCATATGGAGGAAGATTCAGTGCGTCGTGCCAGGGTAAGTGTCGGAGGGCTAAGCGCACAAACTTTTTCTGTACAGCCTCGAAGTTTCTATTGTATGGACACCATACTACTACGGCAAATTCCAAAATAGAGCGCACTAGGGCACAGTAGAGGGACTTAAGGCAGAGAGGATCGTGAAATCCATCAGCAAGCTTAAAGATGAACCCGAGCTGCTTGTTAGTTTTTGCTAACACATCTTCACAATGCGATCGGAAAGACAGCAATAGCAGGGTGTATGGTATCAACGCTATACAATGCATTTGTATAAGTAACGCGAAAATATTGTAAACACAAATAGTGACGTCACTATTTGCATGGGTAGCATACGGAGCCCTGCGTATGTAGTTGAGATATTGCTTATATCGTACAGTGGTGTCACTCACGGAACATAGCCAATTGCTTCAACATTGAAGATGTGCCAGGTTTTGTATCATCAATATAAGCGTATGCTTCAATTGAAAAGTAAAAACCATAATGCGTGGTAACGAGGAGAACCATGGAAAAGTGTGCATTTTGTGCTTTAAAAAGGCAAAACAGCCGAAATTCATTCATCAAACCTTGAAGTCAGCGATCGTTGCCGATTTTTTACCAGATTACAGTGAAAATAATGAGATTTATCCTAAAGGTCACCAAAATTCAAAACCTTTTCAATATTTCCCTCGATGTCAAAGAGCAATTTGTTGCCAGAGTAATTCGAAATACGAAATGCTGTGCAGCTGTCAAATTGTCACGGGAGAAAAACACGTGTATCAGTGGGATAAAAGCTTTCGTTTACAAGAGAGATTTCAAACTTTAAACATATCAGTTTTCTTTTTCCGTTCAGGTTCTTTACTGCTCAGGGGTTTCAGTGTGCTCAACGTCTCTCTTGCTACCTGAAAAAAGATGGCAGGAATCGTGGTTCGTATCTTTACGGGTTCTCACTATGTGGTCCTTTGAAAAATCATGGGAAACAACTTGTTTGAAGGCCACACCTTCAAAGCAGATAGTTATTAGATTACAATTATTGACAGAAAATTGTCATATTACCTTTTGAACACCTGTGCACAGCAAGACAACTTCCGCAAAGAACTTTAAGATAAATCTCATTATTTTCACTTCAATAGGGTAAAAAAAAATTGGCAACGATCACTGTGCCTTTCTTCGATTCTCCTCGTGACCACGCATTATGGTTTTTATCCCAGGTTTTTACTTTTCAATTGAAGCACACGCTTATATTGATGATATATTGCTGATTGCATCTGAAACTGGACTGTTCCAAAAATGCAAAAAGTGTGATAAAAGTACACGTTTCCGTCAAATCGTTTTGATGTCTTCGGAGCACTTATTGCTTGCATCATAAGAAATAAGTGCACCGAAGACACCAAGGCGATTAGACGTAAACTTGCAATTTTATCACACTTTTGAATAAGTGAAAACGCGCTTATTAGTCCAATTTGGTGTGAAATGCGCAATAAAATCTGACACATCTTCAATGGTAAAACAATTGGCTATGTTGTGTGAGCAGTCTTGTAGCGGTCGCGGTAGTCGTCACATTTTCTGAGAAAATCAACTGCCTTTGCCTCCGACACTTGAAAAACAAGTTATCATAGTACAGTACCAAATTAAAATGACATATGACAGGCTCTGTTATACGACACTGTCGCCGAAGACCGTCACGAATGCATGTATTTTAATATGTATTTTTCTCATAATAAGAGCTGCTGATGTTGTACTAGTATGAATTCTGAAAATAGCATGCAATTATATCCTAGAAATAACATTTCTGATTAGAAATGGTTTAATTAACACCAAATTGATGAATTATTCTACCATTTGTGTTGTGTGAGGGAGATGGCGTTAGAGCATAAGTTTACGAATACAAACGGACTGTCGCGCACGACAACGAAGCGAGTGTAGTAAAAAAACCTCAACCGTTTCAACCCCTGTGTGCAAGTGTCACCACTGTACGATATAAGCGATGTCTCAAAGACATACGCAGTGCTCCGTATGCTGCCCATGCAAATAGTGACGTCACTATTTGTGTTTACCATATTTTTGAGTTACTTATGAAAATGCATTTGACGATCTGCATTTTTCTGTACCTCTTTTCATGACAACAACAATGATAGAAATAACAGTAGGCACAAAGGCCTTGCGTCTGAAATAAGAGATAATATAATACGAAAAAATTGTTGATTTTCGCGGTTTTCTTAGTCCAACTTTTTGCCATGACAACACAAAATGTTTTAACACGAAAATTTTACTTAGAATTAGAGAAAAAACCTGATGTTTGTAGATTTGCGACATCTTGTTCCAATATAAAAAAAAATCAAAATTTATTTTTGTGTTAAAAAAAACACAAAAATTAAAAAAAAAATCAAATTTTTACCGATGAAATATTTTAAAACTTACAGATTATGAAAGTAGAGGTCCCAAACTATCATCTAGGGAAATAAAATTTTAGGTACATTCACTTTGAATAAAAGTCGCCTTTAAACATAGCGTGCGAGGAAAAGATCCACAGCCGTCTTTTCTTCTAAGCGTGCTTCTTTATCATTTTCATTTCTTGCTGATTGTCTAGCTAGCAATGAAGCGTTGAACACGTTGTATGAGAGAATCAAAACACGAGTTCATTGTAGAACTTCGAAATGTAGAGCCTTGGCGACAGCTCTTTCTTCATGCATTTTCATGAATAAGTTTTGCATTGGCCGCTCTCGGAGCCACCAGGATGCCTCGGTGGAACCTGTAGAAGGGAACGATTGCATTGTTACACTAAAACATTCCGTGCGGCAGCTCTTTACTTATTGTTTAACTTCAATAGGCTTTCGGTAGGCTTTAAATTTATCATTGTCTACATTGGCTGGACTATTTTGAATGGATTGTGTATTGGTTTGGTCTAAACTTGCAGTTATCCCCTGCTATAGGTTTTCCCAAGGGCATCCCTGTGGTTCCAAGAGTGGTCATAGTGGTACTGATCCATTTAAAGTCTTTCAAAAGCATTTTAATGAAAAAACATGAAGAAAGAGCTGTCATACGGTAAAAACGCAATTGATCCCTGCTACAGGATCCCCCAGGGGTATCCCGTGATCCATTCAAAGTTTACGGAAAGCCTATTAATCAATAAAATATGTAGAATAAGCTGTAGCACGGAATGTTTGGTGTAAAAACGCAATTTTCCCGAGATACAGGTTCCTACGGGGCATCCCGTCGCACGGCATATTTTGTAGTGTAAAATGCAATTGTCCCCTATTACAGCTTCCCCCGGTAGATCCCGGAGGTTCCCAGAGCGACCAATGAGGACAATGATACATTTAAAGTTTATGGAAAGCCTATTCACGAAAAAAATATGAAGAAAGGGATGTTGCTCGGCATGTTTTGGTGTAAAAAACAATTGTTTTCTACCATAGGTTCCCCCGGGGGCATCCCGGAGGTTCCGAGAGCAGCCAATGTGATCAATGATATATTTAAAGACTATAGAAAGCTTATTGACGAAAAATCATGAAGAATGATCTGTCGCACGGCACGTTTTGAGTAATTAAAAAATCTGCCCGCATTCAGAACCATGCATTAAAACCGATTCCGGGGAAATGGCCATATCTCGGTATTATTCGTTTTGGAAATGGTTCTGTGTATTCACAAAATATATATATTTTACTGACATCATATTTACATATTTTGCAAATTAGATAAGCCCTCCGAAAACCCGGAATACATCCGGTATCCGGTGATTATGATTATTTTCATGGCTACACTGCAAAACTATAGCTCTTTCCCAGTCAAATGCATTCGAAAGAATTAAAATCGGACCATATTTGACGAAGTTACAACACTTTAAAGTTGACCAAAAATTTTCCTATCTTAGTTATTTTGAGTATCCTCAGTATTTGAACCTCTTTTGCATTGCTGGCATAATCATTATCAAAGTAAGTGATGAATCTACGCGAAACTGCACCAGTGCATGCGACACCTAGGTTTGAAATCCAAAACCACAAAAGTGATGATGTACTAAAAAATATTCCATACGATTTTACAGGTAGCAAAACGTCATTATCATTTTCACATCATTTCCATCTGCTCGTCGACCGTAAAGCGCCCATTACATATGTCAATATATTGACAAACATCGTAATTGTCAATCAATATATAAATTTTGACAACATTAATGACAATACACTAAAGCGTTTGTTACTCAGGTCAATATATTGACAAAAAATTGACATACTCAATATTCTTCCCCTACCCAAGAGGAGGGAGAACGTACGTCATTTAGACCGACTGACTCACAATGCACCTTCACGCATGCAGTGTTGGCATTTTCAGGGCTGATAGCACCAAATATATTCAAAAATAGTGATTTTAGTGACTAAAATGAGTAAAAAAGGGACCATTAAGTGACTAAAATGAGTAAAAAAGTGACCATTAAGTGACTTTTAAAGCACAAAAAGTGACCAAAAAAGGAGACCCAAGAACTTATTGAGCTCCAATTTAAAAATGTATAAGAAGATTTTAAGCATTTTGTCAATATTAGTAGTATTTGTTCTTGTATGATCGGTATCTGTTGTAAACAGACATGAGAGATTGATTTTTACACTAGCCTGCTGCTGGCTACTCTTTCATTTTGTTCAATTTTCAAGATAAATCCTTTTTTCAGTAAACCTGTTCCAATTCATAATTGTTGCCCAACATGTGTGTTACATTTTAAATATTATGCTATGAAAATTCATTATAATTATCGTTAATAAAAACAATCGCTATTGTATGGTTTTTTGCGTGTTTTATAATACAACAACCTATATAATCCGTCTTCATCTGCAGGAAAACACATCTAAATTTCAGCTGTTCGATGGAACACAACGTACCAAGAAGACTGGCAATTCTACTAGCTTTCATGCGCATCCATATAGTATTTCATTTGAACAAATACCCTCAAGCTTTGAGCGTTGAATGGCGAGACCACAGACAAACAGACATAACCCATTGAATATTTATCACTGTAAAACATCGTCGCTAAAACATTACCGCCATCTGTTGAATACACTGTGGTGGGTAGTACACTAAACAGATGGCGGTAGTTTTTTTTTTTTTTTTTTTTTTTTTTTTTTTTTTTTTTTTTTTTATTATTATAGTCACTTTAACGCTCTTGGGTCATTCGTGACTTGTCCGGAGGTGAGATTTGAACTCGTGACTTTGGCGTGAGAGGTATGGATGCTAACCACTATGCCGGGGTCGCCCCATGGATGGCGGTAGTGTGTAAACGTCAAACGCAAGAGAATTGACTATGCGCGCCACAGGTGGCGGTACTACCAACTACGATACTTATAAATTGACCGTTAAATGCTTGTTCGATGAACAACTTGCGAGTGTTATGTCTGTTTGTCTGTGGCGAGACTGTGACCCTCGGTTGGTATTGTATACAAGCACTTATATGTTGTCAGTTTTCTTACAGGCAGGGCTGCACATCAGTCCCATATGAGTTTTTGTCAGCTTTGAGTTCGCAATACTATTCGTTATCTAATGGCATCTCCTAATGCATCACGACTCTTATTAAATTTGACCGCTTCGTTTAGTGAACTATTGGTATTATTGTAATTGGTCAGAAAAACTGGAGCGATTATCCGGTAAAATCCATTTCCTTTCACAACTTTTCAGTATCTATTTTATGAAAAATATTGATTAAATCAAACGGAAAATTACCAATTACGGAAGCACAGCAAAATCTAACATATAGTCAGATGTTCCAAATTAAAACCCTAAAGCTTTCAGCATCCCATAGTGAACCACTTGTTTTAATTAACATTTTTTGCAAAAAAAAAATGTAAAATGAATGTCTATTTCTGGGTTGAATTTAATGTGATTCAACCTTATCTTGTGCTTCTGTGCCGAGATTAGATTCTTTGATTAGTATGAATTTCTCCTTGTTTTCCAGTAAAAGTTTGTTATCATCCATCATCAGAACGTAAACAATCCTTCAGCGAACACTGAGTGGTCCACAAAAACGTAATGATGACTTCAACTTTGAATGCAGATTGTATGGAACCAATATATTTGACTAGTTCAAGTATCAGGTAAACGTTCACCTTATTAATAAACAGTTTAAAATCAACAATGAATAGTACATGAATCTAGTGACAGCTAATAGAGGATCCAAAATAGGGAAATTAGTACTACTTCTTTCCGAAGTAGTTAGTTATAACAGTTGCTTTCTTCTTGTTGACTATTTCCTCCATGCTGTCAGCTGCTCGTTTTTGCGACGCTTCCTTTTTGCGCACTGACTCGACACCATCAAGCATGGCTTGAGCCAGCTCTATTTCAGCCATATCCTTGTTTTTGTATAATTTTCTAAAAATTGAAGTTTGGACACACAATTAAACACACAAAAATCATCGATTCACAAATCGCCTCGTTATTCAACAATGCTCCATGGAATCATTGATTTTATACATGAAAAAGGTTGAACATAGCCACTTCACCTAAAAAACACATAAAAACTATTAATATGGACTCAAACTATTGAAACGAAAACAGGTCTTTTCGTGCAACTCACTTTTTTTTACATATTTCTGATTCTTCTCTTAACTCAAGTAGGTGTCGCTACCGTACAACAACATCCCCGTATTCTAAAGATATTTTATTTTGGTGCAACAATTAGTTTTTCTCAAAAAAACAAAACAGTTTAGTTATACTTAACCAATTATATTATTATATAAACTCACTTATATTTTTCTCACTGAGAAGATGAATAATCCTTCATTATGTGAAATTAATTTATTAAAATTATTTAATAGCTTTATAAATCAGTGCTAACATTTGAAAACGGCACAAAAGCCATTTGTAAACAAATGGTTTGTGGGCCCTTTACTCACTACTTGAAGTACACCCACGCGACACAACAGCAACATCGGGTAGGGGAAATTTTCCCCTTCCTGACGATGCTGTTGGTTTGCGTGGGCGTTCTTCGGGTAGCGAGTAAAGGGCCCACAAACCATTTGTTTACAAATGGCTTTTGCGCCGTTTTCAAATGTTAGCACTGAAATGTTCTTATTTCTTAGACTTCAGTAATTCACTTCAACGAAACATGCAGTACACGACAATTTTAGAGGGAAGCCCTCAGAACTTTATAGAAGTACTCATCACTTCAAGAAGTTCCGTGGATATTAATGAAGTTCAGAGAAGATCATTGGGAGAACTTCAAAATTATTTACCTTGCGTCAGTTTATTTCAACAATATATAGTTTAAAAAAATCTCAAAAGTTAAGAGCAATTTGAAGGGTTTATTGAGAATCCTCCAGCATGTTATCTTAACTCAAAGCCTTAAGAGAAGATCATAAGTTTTCAGAAAGTTTTAAATAACTTCAGGTAAATTTTGAAAATTTTAAAGATTTTCCTCAAATTTCAGAGAAGTCCTAAAAACTAATGAATTTTATAGAATTTTAAAGAAGCTTAAAAGTTTCATAGAAGATCCTAGAACATCAGAGAAAGTTTAAGAATTTCAGACAACTTTATATATTGAGAGAATTTCTCCCAGCTTCTAAAAAAATTAAACAACTTTTAGAATCTTCCAGCATTTCGAAGAAGTCTAAACTTTTTTTTTAATCCTTTGGAATTTTTTTATAATTTCAATAATGTTCAAAGCATATAAAAAAGTTCCCTGAATCTCAAAGAATTCCAAAGAACAAAATATTTCAAGACCAAACTAACTACAGAGAGGGTTATAGTTTTTCATTAAATATCGCAGAACATCAAGGAAGTTTGAGGAACTTGGCAGAATATGTCAAAAGTTCAAAAAGCTCTTTGAGCTTCAGAGAAGTTTATTGATTTTAAGGCCGAAAGGGTAGCGGGTCTTGAATTATTAAAAAATGCTACGCTAGAAGAATGCTCCTTTAGAAAATGTGAGAATTCAGGAAAAGTTCATAGAACTTTAAATTATTTCCCAGAACTTCAGATAGTTTCCTTGCACATCAATTTTGTTTTTCGGATTGAAATTCTAGTTCAATTAGTCCAAATACTTAATATAAGAACACCAAGCTTCTCCAAAGCTGCTAAAAATCAAAAGAAACTCCCAGAATTGCGAGGGGGACGACTCTATCTACGATGCAAAAAAGATTGTGTTTTGCTGTGGCTAGCTGCGCGCACGCTGAGTAGATAGAAAGAAGATTGATGACGATTCTGAAGATTTCCTGCAAAAAATTGATGAGCGATGCAAGTAGATGCGACAAATGAAAGAAGATTGTTCGAAGATTGATTCGCTAGTGTGAGATTTGTTGACCATCTAAACTTGAGATTTAGATGTGTCGCCCCCCTCGCAGAATTGTAGAGAACACGAAAAATCTCACAAGAATATCCCAGCATTTTAGAGAAGTTCTCAAAACGTCATAGTACCTTCAAGTACTTCAAAGGATTTTCCAGCATATACCAGGTTCAAAATAATGCACAATATATCTAGCATAAAACAAAATTTACAACACCGGAGTTGTGGTTTTTTTTTATAGTTCTAAATAAACCGAAACCAGGATTTAGGACTACGTTGAAGAAGCCCGTAGAAATGATGGAATCGATCTTCATATGCTAGAACTCTTTACTCCTAGAGTCGGTGTATAATGAGTCACGCCAAGAGTGAAGCCAAGTCTACCTATTGAGCTGTCAAACCGGCTACCTATCGTGCAGAGTAAACAAACATTACGATGCTATGAAAGGTCCACGAAAGGTATTGCAATAAAATATAAAATATAATCGAAGAAATGATCATAAACTCGCAGTGAGCAATAAATTGTCATGGGATACGTTTGGTAATGATAACTTATGAGAATTTCTACTATTTTTGGTTGAGATAATTTGACTAAATCACTGATATAATGATTTACTACAGCCGCTATTTTTTTTTCTCGCTAGAAGTCATTTGAAGTTGATGTAGAAGTCCTCTGTTGCCAAGTGAAAAGAAAGGGAATCTTTCGAAAACCGTGATGCGAGTTCAACTGTTTTTCTCTTGGCGTGACTCATTATACACCGACTCTATTTACTCCTTGTGTGAATCATTCGTATTCATTCACTCCACAGAAAATCCCCATAAGGATCTGTCAACCTGTGCGCCATATTTCGTAGGCCCGAATAGAAGTGAACTTCAGTCAACATTTAACCTGTCAAAGCGAAAAAGAATTGACCGATATTCCTAAACAGAGCTGAGTGCTATACATAGGTGCACTGAAAAAGATTTTATGGTTGAATTTTTTTTTCAGGAAAAATATTTTGCGTTCTTTATTGAGCGCCTCCTTCGCTAAAAAAAAGTGACTTTAGTGACTTTTTGACGAAAATAGAGACTTTGAAGTGACCACCTTAAAAAAAGTGACAAAGTCACTAAAAAGTGACCCGCTATCAGCCCTGCATTTTGTTTAAATCTTCGTGTGTGATATAAAATGGATATCAAACTAAATAAAAAAAGTTTCCTTTTACAGTCGCCAATCACTACCCAGGCTTCGTCTATATCGATGTTCATTTTTTACAAAATCACAAGCATAATCATGTAATTTTGTTTTTTTTTACTTTAAAATAAAATTAATACTATTTGCGTTTCACATGCCTACACGTAACGCAAATTCAATAATATATGCAAGTTTTTCCTTTAGGAATGTTTACCAAAACATCAGCATAATAGTTTATTTATGGGAAACTGCATACCATGAACGTGGGTTATTCAACACGAGTGGTAATTCCACGCAGTCGACAATCGATTTGATTCAATTCCATTAATTTGTTATCATGTTGTCCTGTGTATTTTCTGTGTCCTGTCAAAAAGTTACAACATTTGATATTGGCGTTGACGGAACCGTCGAGAAATCATATCTTCTAACAAATATTGACAGTTTCTTATTGGAACTTTCAGTGGAGTGAAAGGATAGTACCAACTAGAAATGCTCAGAGGGTGTGATAGGCGGAGAAAACAAAATACAATACGGCAGCAAGGATTTGTTCCTTAATTATCTTGCAACCCTTGCTAGAAGCTAGCATTTCAAATGACTTTTATTTTTGATTCGATTTACATGCAAAATAATAATTGATTGCATCGCAATATTTTGCACATTTCTTGGTGCCATTCATTAACCAACGAAGATCATTTTGTATTGTTTTTGGTTCCAAAACCTAGTTGAATTTGAGAAGCACACAAAACATAAACGGGATTGAATTTCTGTTCGATTGCAATACTTTCTAGAAAGAATAAGAAATCCTCGGAAAAATTCTAATGGGAATGTTCGATTGGCTCAGATTTTGACAGTTCATTTGGCTCAAAACATTCTCTCCGCCCATCTCTTCCTCTGAGTATTTCTAGTACCAACCAATTCAACAATTTTTAAATTTATTACGAAATTGTACGGACCTATTTAAAACCGTTCAATGATAATGTGTCGATTTTATTGTTTTCTTACGAGTGATGGTAATTTGAAATTTTACCGACTTTTTCAGTAGTTCAAAAACCGGGTAAAATTTTACCGACTCAGGTTATCCGAATTCAGTGTGTAGTTAGCATTTTCCACACTCAAAAAATAAATCACATTTCCAATGGAAAATATCCATTAGAATTTCACTTAACTTTCATGTGATCTCATAATTGGGAATCGCATCACAAAACCACATGAACCTTATGTGTCCAATGAAGTTTATGTGATTTGTCATATACAATTCATGTGATCGTATGAACGTTATTTGAATTTCAGATAAAAATCATTAATTTTGTTATTGGAAAAATATCATGTGCGTTCCCAATGGAAACTATATGAAAACTTTTTCGGTGCATATTTAGGTCCAGTAAGGACGTTTCTCTTTTGACCCACTGATCCATGTTTCTTGTGTGGGGAAATTAAGACAAGTAATATTGACTTTAATACATTGAGGTTAAAAGGCTTCAAACGTATTGCCATTGATGTTGTCAATATTCGTATATTGATGATATTGATAGAATTGACTGTTTTTTTTTGTCAATATATTCTGAGTATTGACAAAGTGAAATGAAAATCAGCTTTTCGTCAATACTTGTCATCAATCATCATCATCAATATCACCTTTTCAATAATATTGTCAGTATGTCAATTTATTGTCAATATATTGACATGTGTAATGGGCGCTTAACGTAGATTCATCAATAATGTTTTGCTCTCAAATGTCACACGTGATATTGGAACACAATATCATGATTGATGGCTCTAATGTTGGCCTATGGATCTAAGATTGGGTCCATCGCTAAAAAGCTGCTATTCATCAATTTTATCTAGATGAACGCGTCATTGGGACGATACTAATGGATATTTTTGGTCGCTATTGAAAATTAAGTCCATTCCTGAATTTATGTATGGGCCCAAATTAGGAGTATTTAGGCCGACATTACATACATTTCCCCAATATATTGTTTCAAGTGTTGCTATGCAAAAAAAAATATGTTTCACAGAAAGTGGGCGTAATGTTCACGGTTCGGACTTAGAAAAATTTCACAAAATGTTCCAATAATAGTGTGATCAGAAATGATACTAATGTGCGAACGCGCGGGAAAAATGCGAAGAGTCAACGAAATGTGGATTTTAACATTCTGTGGTAATAGAACCATGGTGTCCTGGCAGTGAAGATGGTGTACTCAGGCCAGTGACAAGGCCTATACCAACAGCAGCATTTGACAGTAGGCAGCATGTCCCGGGTTCAAATCGTTTATTTTGCTGTGCTGGGCCCGCTGTCACGGTATAACATGTTGCCTACGCGCCTGTCACTGGGCTGGGTGTACTCACCTACTTCTGCATTTACGATGGAATCAAATTTGGCAACTTCCATAGCATAGTTTCCACTTGTCGATAGCCCTATTTTTTGTGATTGGGCGGATATGAGGACAATTGAGTGGGTTGATGTGTTTTATCACTTTGCTGGCTTGGTACGAAAGTAGAACCAACCGGGTATAGTGACCGCTGGCAAGATCTGACCAGATCTTCACGGCACTGACAAAACGGCAGAATCCTTTCCTGATAGCATACTTAATGATACCATTGAATCTGATCATTTACAATAACTTTGATTATCCTCCCACAACTGCGAATACCCTGTTAAATTGTAATTTTTCGAACAAATTGATCCACACAAAAAGCCGAAGACAATATTTTAGGCCGGGGTAAATTAAATTTTTGACTTGACCGTGCATCAAACCCACCGCTGCTAAAAGAATACGAACCTGTGATAAGTGGCGTCACGAAATAGTGCGTGTTGTGCAGAGATCCGTCTACACTTTTGTCTAGGGTCAACAGCCGGGTAATTTACTTGCTGCTCGACAGATGACTATGCGCATCAAACCAAAACAGTCCTTTTCATGACGACAGAAATATTTCCCTTTAAAGAGTTAATTTTCATAGTTTTTGCAGAAGCAAAACCCCTGTGAGCTCAGGGAATCAATTGCTTCCTTCACGACTGACAACCATGTGTGCAAACCAAAACCATCCTTTTAATGGCAGCAATAGCATAGAGGTAACTCTAAGACCAGAATGTCCCGAAGAAACGTGCTCAACTTTTTGGCTCAGCTCTGGTACTATCTTCGGTCCCAAGCTAATCGATTCACCCCTCGAAACATAGGAAAAACCAATAACCCCTCATTTTATCTGTCAAACTTTCATAGCGAATCAAAACAAACATTGCGTAGTAATAGAATTTCGATTTCGAATTAATGAGGTACGTTAATCGTTTGCTTGGGACCAATAGGCTAGTCAAGTAGTGAGCCAATTTAAAATCGTTAGTTTCGTATTGATTGTTGGCAATAGTAATTTCCCCTTAAAGAGTTAATTTTGATAATTTTGCCAGAAGCAAAACCCGCGTGAGCAAAATTGACGCATCACAACGTGCTTAAAGATGACTGGATCAGACAGTTAACCAATCACGTGGCTGCTATATAAGACCAGTGTAACCTCGCCTGTGCTCATCATCAGAGAGATCATTCTCTGCTTGATCGTCAAGCAGTTTAGTTCGGTGTAAGCTCGTGCTCTCGAGTTGTTCGGAAAGATCGTTGCGATAGTGTTCGCGTTCTCTCTTTCGCGGTGTTTGTGTGTGTGTGTGCCCTCGGAAAGGGGAAAAATAGCTCGCGAAGCCCGGTGAAGGACAAGAACCCCGGTGAAGGAAGCTCGGGTGTACCTACATCCAACAGGTTTGCTGTTCTCCCCATGGATGGGAATAACCAGCCAGCTGTGACAGAAAAACGCAGCAAGAAGAGGAAGAATCGGGGTCAGTCCGATGGCACGATTGGTCGCGACGATGCCTCTGTGACGAACGGAGATTTCGGTGACGCTGCCGAAAAAGAAAATGCTGCCGACAGAGCGCGGCAAGAGTGAAACTACCTCTACTGGTAGTGAGAAATGCCCATCTTAACGAGCTCATCGCAGATCTGGCGTCGCTGGGCGTCAAAGCCGATTTCAAGCTGGGCAGAGTCAGCATCAAGGTGGTGGTCCGTACGAAAGCGGGGTATGACTTGGTCATCGCTCACCTGAGGACTTCCAAGGTGGAATTCTTCACTTACGACATTCCCGGTGAAAAACCGTTCAAGGTTGTCATTAGGGGCCTATCAAACTTCGACCCGAAGTTTATCGAAGATGAAATCAGGGACCGGTACAAACTGACCCCAAATGCCGTCTATCGGATGACAAGGAAGGACGAAAATGTGAAGGTGTATCCGGATTGCCTTTTGCTGGCACACTTTTAGAAGGGAAGCCATCCGCTCCATCAATTCCATCTACGTTCGCTGAGAGCCATATCGTGGGAGCCATCATGTGACTCAGTGCCAACGGTGTCTGAACATTGGACACGGCACCCGAAACTGCAAAATTAAGCCACGCTGTGGCAATTGCGCTCAAAACCACACCATCTCCGAATGTGCTGCGGATGAAGCTGTGGCGTCCAAATGTGCCAACTGTGCTGGTACTCATCAAGGATCCAACAAGCAGTGCCCTAAACGTGAGGATTTCAAGCGCATCTGAAAACAGGTGTCCACCAACAATCAACCAGGACGAAGGTAGGAGAAGGCCCCAGCTTTCAGGGCGGAGGACTTTCCGCCTCTTCACGGACAAACGAATTTGCGGATGCGATCTTTTCCCCCTCAAGACATGTCTGGATCTTCTGCTGGACAAAGCTCTCCATCCCCCCTGGATTCTGGAGACAAACAACAACCCCGATCTGTTTTCAGCGGATGAACTGATGGAAATTTTCGTCAACATGACTGGTGCTCTACCCCAAGCAACATGGCTTGTCATAAAGAAGTTGAAAATACTTTTCATTGACTTACGTAAAGAATCAATAATACTTGAATATACATTTATTCAACCTAAAAAGCGCAAAACGCGGAGTTTATAAAACTAAATACTGGTCTTATAACATGTTTTGGAAACATCATAAAAACCAGCGGCAAAAAAAACAATAAAAAAAACTTGAGAATGGGATTCGAACACTGGTCCTTGGCGTGGTAGACTTATCACTTCCTAACTGGAGTAACTCCGCTTGATGAAAGTTTTTTTTACAAGTGTCTATCATGTTCTAGCCAATTGCATGAAAATTAACACGCCTTCGATCCGTCATAAAGACGTTTTGTTAGCAGCAAAGCGTACATTTAATTGCCAGAGTGTTATTTGAAAGTATTTTCAACTCCTTATTAGACAACCTGCACCTTTTCAGTTGTATTAATTTATGTGATGTCATAAAAAGTGTTTTCAACTTTTTTTAATGACAAATCTCCAAGAACCTCATAAGAAACTGTCAATCACTGCATAAGAGACAGTCCAGTTCAATGGCGCCGTCAATGTCCACGCCAATCTGGAAGGAACAGAATCTATTTAAGAATATAAATTCAACTAAGATTGATTTTGTATACGACAAGTTTTATAATGCTATTTAAACAGTAAGATGCACATTCAAATAACATTTAAATATAAAAGCAAATGAAAACTATTTTGGAAAATGTTGAAATCTAGGAAGTATGAAGAAAACATCTATACACCTCAGTTATATATGTTTTCTTCATCACTTATCATGCATTTATACAACAAGGCGTTTTAATTATATTTCAAAAAGCTGTTTTATGTGTTACTAGGGACGTAAGTGCCGCAATAAGCCCGAACAGATCCAAGTGCTCGTTAAGTTCATCATCAAGTATGGTGTCTAAACCGCTAACCATCGCTACCTGAAACGCTTGCTCTGTAAAAATAAAACAGATTGAGCTTGCCGACTTCCTCCACAAGCACAGCATCTACGTGGGTCTTCTAACCGAGACCCATCTAAAGTCAGGTGAAAGCTTCTGGTTGTCTAACCACAACATTATTCGGCTTGATCGCACCAGCTCCCCGGGGGTGGTGTAGCGGTCATTGACAGAAAAGGAATCAAGTTCTGCACTCTGCCCCACGTCCGCACTTCTATCATCGAGGCCGTTAGTGTGGAGGTGGAATCACCAACTGAAAACGTCCGGTTTATCGCTGTTTGCCCACGCTAGTCCCAAGTAACATTTTAAGTTTTATGAAATACTACAAATCAACTATAAAACAACATTCATAAAACCCTGGTCAAAGCTATTTTGTCATTAATGCATCCACCAAAACCTCATTAAGACTAGAATATGTCTAGTTGGCCCACCCTGGAGAAGGTTCTGAAGGGTGTATTCTCGTGTATGCTCTTCAAGATTGATTTACTGCAAAAGGTTGTATTTCGAACGCATTGAGAACCATTTGAAAGCTGCAATAAAAGCTATTTAGCAACAATAAAAACCCTTTCCGAGCCATTTCCCCTAGCCGCATGCTGAATCCACTAGGAAAGCACCAATCAAGATTGAAAAGGATTTATGAATCCGATCTTATCAAAATAATTAAAATAGAAACTGATGGTATAAAAATCTTGTTGAACATTCCAAATTTATTACAATAGTTCTCATTAAGTGGCCTAGTTTTAAATGCCATATTAAATTTTATGTGAAATATACGTGAAAACATCGAAAAAATTAAGTTCACCCTCGTAAAACATCGATTGAACTAATTATTTAACATTGAAAAAAAGAATACGTATTCTTCAGATCGAGCTTGGCCGAGATTTTTTTTATTATTTTCGCATTGAAATGTTTACTCATTGCTAAATTTACCAAAATATAGTTATATCTAAGGAAACATAGATTGAAAATTGAAGATTGTAAAAAACAAGCAAACTAATTGTAACATGGCGGTGGCATAAAAGTTTATTTTCATGGGTCATTTGTGAAAAAGTTGTTTTGCTTTCAAGAATTCCTTAACAAATTAGTAAGATTTTAAAGTGGCTTTTATGAAGAAAACTTGCAAGCTGAATTGTATTTATCTAAAGCCATCAGAGACGAACCAGCCAAAGGCTAAAAGTTAATAAAGAAAAAAAAAAAAAAATCTGAAGCCATATTTTGCCCCGTTCAGATTTATGGCAGCATTTATGGAGGCAAAGTTGCCTGCAAAAAGTAAAACGTCAAAGTTTGTTTATCTTTCTATAGTTGCGCTGCACAGAAAAAAAATGTAATATCGATCAACGCAGCTACAACATTACATCAATGGATGTAATTTTGTTCGCAAAATCGATGTACATCGTGCAATGTGATATTACACAACCGATGGATTGACCTGGTTGCAGCAGTTTCGATGTAATATTCAACAACTTTTTTTGCTGTGTGTAGGATCCAGGGTTCTTCCAGGTGGTTTTCTCCCGATAGATTGGGAGATTGATTACTCAGACAGTTTGCGATGCTGTTTCACAACATTTCGCATTTCGAACAGCTGAAAGCGCAATCGTTCCCGAAAAAGATCCCCTTCTTCCGGATGGTTACAGAAGTGCCCCATCTAACGATGCAGCGATGTTCGCTTGAATGAAATTTTCGAAGAGTTGATTCATTCGCCGAATAATCGCTACTATGGATCGGAAACCAGCTAATCTCCGCTAACTAACAGTTTCAGCGATTTGCTGTCGGTTGTCATCTTTTCGCAAGATCTGGAGAAGGCTGGTATGTTTTTTAAACTTTCGACAATGTTTTATGAATTCGAGGGCCCCGCTCAGTTTGCTCTTCTCCGCCAGATGGCCAGTCGTTGATGGTGTGCTGGTTCTTCTAAAGAAGTAAATTTTGCTGAAATCGACTTGATTTTTTCATCCTACTTCGTCTATCCTTCGAGATTTCCTTGTCATAAATTTGGCATTTATTAACTATGAGGAACCATCTTTTAAGCTCAATTTGTAAACAGAGTAATTAGGGAGTTAATGATGCACTTTAAAAAGCCTAAAAAGCATCAATAAATGCTTTTTGCTCTAATTCAAAACCTAATGGCTTTATGGTTGCTTTTATAATGATAGAACACGTTTATAAAGTATTTCATCAAGACATTAATAAACAATTGGTAATGACGTTTATGCTTGAGTTACAGAACAGTTTTAAGGAGGGATTGATAACTGTTTTAAATTTATTTTTAAAACAAGACAGTTTTTGACTTTCTTGCCAGACTATAAAAGGTTTTTAAAACAACAAAAAGCTGAATTACTTAGCAGAAATTTTTTACACTTTGAAATGCTATATTTAAACTAAATGCATTGTTCATTGTTCATTGCCGTTATACAACCATCATAAATCAGAGTGGATGCTAAATCGTTACTGAATTGTTACTTGGGGTGTACCGCAAGAAACGGACTAGGAATCCAATTGAAGGACGACCTGACCGCCATCACTCGTACTAGCTCCCGATGCATCGTTGGGGGCGACCTGAATGCCCGCCATGAACCTTGGCGGAACTACCAGCGGAGCCGGAACGGATGTCTATTGTTCGACCACGCACAACATGGACTGTACACTGTGCAGTTTCCGGACGAACCAACATTCAACGTGGTTTCTGCTAGAAGCTGCCTGCGTAAAGACTACCACCATGTCAACTGAGGGGAGTACGGACGAATGGTGGACAGCAACATCGATGAAAATCCACCGCTCGACACCGTAGATGACATCGACCGGGCGTTGGAAGGACTCCAACAGGCCATATGCATGGCTGACGAGGCATGCGTTCGACAAGTTCTTGTGAGGGGTAAGTTTGTTACTATTGATTACCACACCCAATTACTGATTCGGTTGAGAAATGTTTGTAGACGCCAGTTTCAGAGGACTGGGCAAAAAACGTGAAATGGCCGATCTGAACAGGCAGATTCCTTCCAGAATGGACTCACTCCGAAATGAAAGTATCGGAAATTTTGTCCAGAATCTGGGCGACATCTCCAGGCTATTCTGGAAGTAATTCTCATCCTAAACGCGTTCCACCTCTCAATCGAAAATGATGACGATCGGCTTTTAATCACCTCACAGGAGAAAGCAAATGCGATCGGCGAGCATGTCGCTTCATTGCATTTACTTGGCTCAACTTTCCAAAGTCCACCCGATGATCAGGTTGCGCAATGCGTTCAAAACCTAGATGCCTTCCTATGTGCCGTGCCTCCGGTGGATATGATTACAGTACAACAGATTTGCTCAGCGCTGAAATGCATCAAGAATATGAAGGCCCGGGTTTGACGGTATATTCAACTTGATCTTGAAGAGAATTGTTCGAGAAACTCATTCTCAATCGTTTGCTCAAATTTGTCGAGGAAAACAACAGTTTCCTTCCGGAACAGTTTGGGTTCAGGAAGGGGCACTCCACCAATCACCAGCTAGTACGGGCGATGAATAACATCCGAAGTAACAAAGCTGTATCCAAGTCCACAGCCATGGCCTTGCTAGAAATTGAAAAGGCGTTTGACAATGTTTGCCATGACGGACTTGTGTACAAGCTTTGTAACTTCAACTTCCCATTACATCTGGTTAAAATCACCCGTAACTACCTCCAGTAAATTTCGTTTAAGGTATCGCTGAAGGTTTGTCTTTCAGACACGTTTCCCATCCCAGCAGGAGTCCCGCAATGCAGTCTGCTGGGCCCCTTGATTTACAACATTTACACTTATGACATTCCTCCCGTCGGCGACGGTTGCGTTGTTTTAATAGTAAAGTAAAGTATTAAAAAGCCTGTGCTCATTCTTGCTTTGGATCGCATGCAATCCGCCTGAAGAACCCTGGTGAATGTAACGATAAGTAGTGACATGATATTGACATGTATTCAGTGACGGGTATCAGAGATGCAGACAAAGAGAGTGAGATGTGTGACAGAGAATGATAGAGAAAACGACGGCACTGGCGACACGGGTCAGAGGAGTGAGTTAAGATCGAGACGTGGATCGGAACAGGCAACGTTTTTACAGTGAAGGAGAAGCTTTACTCGACTGCAGTTTACCGTCGCTCCCATCCATCGTGTGCTCTAGAAGAACAACTACGCCGAGTCTGAGTACGTTGATTAGTTGATAAGAAATTGGCTGTGATGCAAGAAAGACAAACATTATAGTATCCTTTTCAACGAATATTTGAATACACTTCAGATATCCATTTGATATGTGAATGTGTTCATGCGGGGCTTACTGTATATGAAGATATCAGAATGTACGTATATGAACAGGCATTCTTGAAATGGGTTATTGGATTTACAGTAGAGCTATCACCTTTCATCTCCAGAGCTAAAAATGTTTGCATCTATCGGTGAAAACAGTTTTATCAACAAATAGGTACATTTTCAAAAGTATTGGGAATATCTTGGCTATAGACCGGATGTGAATCCTACGAGTTACCTCCGAAAAGTTATTTACGTTTCAAATGAACACCAACTGTTTTACTTTTGGGGAGGGCCTAACGCGCTTTGTGCGGCCTTTTTTTAATAACAGGCATACGAATAGCAATGTTTGCATGGGTATAACTTTTTTGTTTCACCATGAAATTGGCTGAAATTTTCACAGTAAGTAGAAAAATGTTCGAAATTATGATCTACTGAAAATTAGAACAGATTGGCCAAGTGGTTCCTGTTTTATTCTGGATATACGAGAGGCCATCGTGGGAGAAAAGGTACCAGTCGACTAAAACAAGGTGATGCTGGAAATCCACAGCAACAGGCATCTATGGGTAGTGCTGATTTATTTTTTTCTCTGCATTTATATGCAATGCGGCAAAATGGTGTTTGATGATATGTTACTTGGTTCGCAGGAAGATCCGGAACATCTGTAAAATGTATTCGTAAATTTGATAAAAGTAGGTCATGATTTTTATCTGCAACTATATGAAAGGTAGTAAAATGGTGAAGTTTGATATATTAGCTGGTCATTGGTTCCGAATGTTCACCAGAAGATCCCGAACATCCGTAAATTTGATTGTTGGGTAAATTTAATCAAAGTATGCCTTGATTTGTGAAACTATGTGAAATGTACTAAAATTGTGATTATTTATATATAAGCTAATCCGAGGGGTGCGACTCATCATGTTTCTATCTACTAAGCGCGAGTGCATCTCACAACAGCAAAGCAACACATTTCCTGCATCTTAGATAGAGTCGCCCCTCTCGAGCTAATCATGGGCCCCGAATGCTCACCAGATGGTCCACCAGAAGATTCGGAACATCTTTTAAATTTATTGCTGTGTAAATTTTATCAAAGTAGGTCTTGATTTGTAATGCAGTAAAATGTAATAAAATTGGTATTTTTGTTAAATATAACTGGCTAATAAGCTAGTAATTGCTTTTAAGCGGCCACCAGATCCCCCACCGGAAGATCTGAAACATCCGTAAATCGATTGCTGCGTAAATTTAATTAAAGTAGGCATTGATTTTTCTTTGGAACTATAGGGAATGTAGTAAAATGGTGATTTTTGATGTATTAGCTCCGAGGTATCTGGTGACCTGGTGGTCAGCGGGATGATCCGTTCAAACTTTAGAGGTCTCAGACAGTAGCCTATCTGGCCAAGTGGATTCGGTTTTATTCCGAGTTTACGACAGGCCATCGGGGGGAGAAAAGTTACCAGTCGACTAGAACAAGGTGATGCTAGAAATCCACAGCAACAGATATCTATGGGTAGTGCTGATTAATATTTTAACAAAACCACAACCTGGTTTTAAATATTGAGTGGAGACCTAGATAAACATTAATGTTGATAATTATGTATTTTTGATCAAAGTATGCCTTGATTATACTCTGCAACTAGGGAAAATAGATGTAATGTCGGCCTAAATGCCCCTAATTTGGGTCGGTACATAAATTCAGCAATTGACTAAATTTACAATAGCGAACAAAAATATCCATTAGTACCGTACCAATGATGCGTTCATCTAGATAAAATTGATAAAAAGTAGATTTGTAGCGATGGGCCCAATCTTAGATCCATACGCCAACATTAGAGCCATTTCCCCTATATGAAATGAAGAAAATTTGTGATTTTTGATATATCAGCTGGTCATTGGCTCCCAGTGGTCACCAGATGGTCCGCCAGAAAATTCTGAAAATCTAAAAAACTCGATTGTTGTGTAATATTTGATCAAAGAATGCCTTGATTTGTTCTGAAACTAATGCAGTTAAATCTAATAACATTAGGAATTTTGTTATATTAGCCAGTAATTACTTTTGAGTGGCCACCAGATTCCCCACCGGAAGATCTGGAACATTCGTAAAATTGATTGCTTCGTAAATTTGATCACAGTATGCCTTGGTTTTTCTCTGCAACTAGGAGGCCTAAATGCCTCAAATTTGGGCCCATACATACATTCAGCAATCGACTAAATTTTCAATAGCCACCAAAAATATCCATAAGTACCGTCCCAATGACGCGTTCATCTAGATAAAATTGATATACTGCAGATGTTTAGCGATGGGCCCAATCTTAGATTCATGGAGCCCAATCTTAGATCCATGAAGCCATTTCTCCTATATTAAATGTAGTAAAATTATTGTTTTTGATGTATTAGCTGGTCATTGGCTCTGAGTCACCAGATGGCCCAACGGAAGATCTGAAACATCCGTAAAATTGATTGCTGCGTAAATTTGATCAAAGTAGGCCTTGATTTTTCTTTTGAACTATAGGGAATGTAGTAAAATGGTGATTTTTGATATATTAGCTCCGAGGTCACCAGATGGTCAGCGGGAAGATCCGTTCAAACTTTTGAGGTCTTAGACAGTAGCCTATCGGAGGGCGGTGATCTTGATTTCCAGAGCGGTCTTGAGAATGTGGAACCCTATACTTACCACAAGATTTTTCGCTGTTTGAAAGGTTAGAATTGAATTTGAAGATAGATGAGATGCATATTGTAGCATGAGTTTGTAAAAAAAAATGACATAAGTGTATTAGATTCACTAGCTTGTTGATTATCTTGAGCAACTATCGGAAAGAAAGGGTTAACACTAAATAGACAGATTTCAGCCGCTGGAAAATGTTGAAAATTACGTATAAGAACTGGTTTTTCCAATAGATTTTGATGTAGGCCTACGTCTTTCGGGAAGGGTGCGAATTAAGGCAAATGTAACGAAAATGGGTCATACTCTAAATGCTAATAACTTGACCAATATACAATGGATTTTGATGATTTGTATGTCAATTGATTCACCAGTGCTATAAAATTTATATGGTATATCACACATTATAATGGTTAAATATTTTAGTAGTTAACAATGAAAAAAAAATGGAAATATTCAAATTTCCCATTCATATTCTTCGACCGCACGGTGCTCACCTCTAACAAAGCCATCAGAAAGTTGATCCCTAACGACACAAGCCAAAGCCGCACAATCATTCAACTTTGCGGTCGATCTGATCGGAGCTCGGTGAAAACTGATTACGTTAGAATAGTGGAAGAGGTAGAGCAGCCGAAAGCCGAAAAGGGTCTGTCAAATCGTTTGCACTTTCTCATCATCAGAACACAGACAACGATCAGCACTCGGTGTGGTTGAACGCAAGTATTCTTTTCTCCCGTGTTTCACATGTTTTTTCTCGCGCGTTGTCGTCCCCTCGGCGGAACATTATAAATCAGTGGCGGAGAAACTGCAACTCTGGAAGGTGGAATATTTTACCCACGACGTGCCGTCGACGAAGACCTTCAAGGACATTCTACGCGGGTTGCACGAGCTGGATGTTTCGGTTGTGGAAGAAGAGCTGAAACGCAACAATCTTCAACCCATGAAGATTTTTGTGATCAAACGCCAAAACGAGACGATCAAGTATCGCGACCAACTGTGCCTGGTGTATTTGGTTGGCAGATCCACAAACATGAGGCAGCTTCAAAGCATCCGAACGCTTCTCAGTGTGCTTCATTGGCGAGAAAACAGCCGGAAATCGTAGATTTCCTGCGCCAACATAACATCGATGTCGCGTTTCTAAACGAGACGTATCTTAAACCGGAGGTCAACTTTAGCCTGCCAGAGTTCGAGCACAGAGGAGCGGTGGCGTTGCCATTGCCATAAGGAGAGGACTGGAGTACAGGATGCTGCCTGCCTTTCGTCTATCGTTCGTGGAAGCCATTGGAGTCGAGCTGGCATCGCCGGATGGTCCCATCACACTCATCGGCATCTACTGTTCTGCCCAATGCAAGGAGTCGGATGGAACAATCGATCGTCTCAACAATGACATCCAGAAGTTGACTCGTCTGAAGGGTAAGTTTATCCTCGCCGGTGATCTCAACGCACGCCACTCGCTGTGGGGCAATCCAACAAGTAACAAGAACGGAGCAGTGCTGGCCACGGACCTGCAGATGGGACTCTACGTGGTCCTCCATCCGGACTCGCCTACCTGCTACTCACCAGCCGGTGTTTGATCCACCCTTGACATCGTTCTCACCAACATGGCGGACGGTTGCTCTGTCCTCCGACCACCTACCGGTGGTTTTCGAGATGAATCAAACCATCAACTAACGTCAGCAGCATCGCACTATCATCGAGCGAATTGGCCTCAACTCCAGTGGTTTGTGGAGGATCGAGTGGTCGAAAATCCTGCGTTAACGACGACGGAAGAAATCTACGGCGTTCTGTAAGCGCTCTCCGATGACATAGGCGAATCGGAACAACGGTTCATCCCGACAACCCCGGTGACATGTAAGTTTACCAACCTTGATGATGAGGCCAAGCGTATAATAACTCTTAGGAATTGTGTTACGAGGCAGTTCCAAAGATCGCAAAACGTTAGTAGGAAAGTTATATATATAAAAAATTAACCAAAATTATTGCCATTTGTGTGGAAAAACTTAGGAACAGGCAGTTTACAAAAGACCTTTGTAGTTTACCAAATTACTTTTGGCGTTTAACAAAAGTGCTTAAAAATAAACCAAAGCTCATGCCGCCTCTTAGAGTTGATAATGAGGTTTTTTTTTCCTCTGTTCGACCAGTAATTTGATCTATTGTAGTATATCCCGTGTCCTTAGTTTAGTACATGTCGTATTACTCCATCACTATTGAGAAATGATGAAGTATTCGGTTTTGATACAGTTCTCATTCTTGTCTTCATCGCAAGGAATCGATTCTAATTGAAAGGTCCCGCTATTTATACCCTTTGGAGTGTTGAAACACCCTCCAAAGTCGCACCCCTTTGTTAGTCAAAATTGGATTACTTAGCAGCAAAAATAAGCAATGACACCGATAATGACTATGCATCTGAACCCTAGTCTTAATCACTTCAAACTATGGAACAATGAATAGAAGATTAGGAATCACATAGATGAAGACTAACTAACTCATTTTTTCCTTGTTTCAAGTTCATCCTCGGTGGAAAAAGCCGAGTCTTGTCACTATCAACAAGGCATAAAAAGTAACAAGGACTAAGATGTGTTCCTTGGATTGCTGAAAAATCATGTTCCTCTAATTTGAAGTAGTCAGGACTAGGAATCGGTGGTGGTAGATCTTACATCCCGTAACGAACTCTTCAACATTGTCCTGAAGAATTTGGGACCGAAAGCGCATACCCTTCTGGTGAATGTCATCAATCGTTGCCTGGAGCTCGGACACTTCCCAGGTGCCTGGAAACGCTCCAAGGTGGTACCGATACCGAAGCCGGGACAAGATCCTACCAACCCATCAAGCTACCGTCCGATCAGTTTACTTTCCTCGCTTAGCAAGTTGTTTGAAAGACTAATTTTCACCAGACTCCTCGAGCACACCAAAGTGAATGACATCCTACTTGACGAGCAATTTGTATTCCGATGAGGTCACTCGGCGGTGAACCAACTCAAGCGGTTCTCAATCCACATCAATCAGACGAAGTCGGTCTTGAAGACAACGGTCATGGCGATACTGGACATCGAAAAGGCATTCGATAGCGAGTGGCATGACGGCTTGGTGCACAAGCTTCTGCAATTTCGTTTCCCCAGCTACCTGTTGAAGATCATCTCGGACTACCTTGACGGCAGGACGTCTAAAGCATGAAGTAGGCAACGCTTTCTTGGAACCGTATGATGTACCCGCCGGAAGCATCTTGGGACCTATATTGTACAATTTTTACACATCGGACATACCGAAACTGCCGCAAGGTGGAACACTGTCGCTGTTTGCTGACGATTCGGCAATCAGCTACAAGGGACGAGTAATGTGCACTCTCATATCGAAGCTCCAAAACGGATTGGATGCCTACACCATTTATCTCACCGACTGGAAGATATATGTGTTTCCTCATCTCAACACCGACCGGCTCAAACCGTCATCAAGCCCCGTAACGTGGGTAGATCACCTTTTCGTGGTACGTTACGGGATGTTAGATCTAGAACCGATTCCCAGTCCTGACTACTTCAAACTAAGGGAACAGTATTTTTCAGTAATTCAAGGAACACATCTTAGTCCTTTTATGCCTTGTTGATAGTGACAAGACTCGGCTTTGCAAACCGAGGATGATCTTGAAACAAAGAAAAAATGAGTTAGTTAATCTTCATCTATGTGATTCCTAATCTTCTATTCGTTGTTTCTTAGTTTGAAGTGATTAAAACTTGGGTTCTGACGAGGGGGACTACGCATCTAAATCTCAATTTTAGATGCTCAAAAAATCTCTAGTGTGTTCTAAATCTTCGAAAAATCTTCTTTCTTTTCTCGCATCTACTTGCATCGCACATCATCTTTTTGCAGGAAATCTTCAAAATCGTGATAAATTTTCTTTCTATCTACTCAGCGTACGCGCAGCAAAACGCAATATTTCCTGCATCGTAGATAGAGTCGTCCCCCTTGGGTTCTGATGCATGGTCGTTATCGGTGTCATTCCTTAATTTTGTTGCTAAGGCATCCAATTTTGCCTGACAAAGGGGTGCGCCTTTGGAGGGTGTTTCGACACTCCGAAGGGTATAAATAGCGGGACCTTTCAATTAGAGTCGGATCCTTGCGATAAATGGAGTAATACGACATGCAATAAACTAAGGACACTACAATAGATCACTGGACGCAGTGATATTAGATTCCGAACAAAAAAAAAAAAAAAACCTCATCGAAGATCAAGGTCCTGAACGCTGAAACTGAGTGGTCACCCGAGGCACGCTACCTTGGCCTAATTCTCGACAGTAAGCTCCTCTGCCGTTCGCTCATGGAAGACTCAGTCAAAAAATGCACCACCATGCTGAAACGTCTGTATCCGATTATCAACCGTCGCTCGAAAGCATCCATCGTCAACATGCTGGCTGTCTACAGACAGATTGTTGCGCCTATGCTGGAGATGAGTCCTGCAGAACAAGTTCCTGAAGATGATTCTGAATCTGCCTCCGCGCACACGGATAGCCGACGTTCATCAGCTGGCAAATCTCGATCAACTTGACCAGAGAATGACTGCACTCGCCAGTCGGCACCAAACCAGTACTCTAAATTCAAAGTACGAAAAAATTAGAAATCTTTACCCATGATTATTTAAACAGTAGGTTTAGTTAGGATTTAATGTAGTTAGATAAGAAATTTAAATTTTAATATATAAAATAGATCAAATGTAAAACTAAGGTAAAACAAAACAACTAAATAAAAATAAATTTAGTTTAAAAAAATGCTTCCACTTTCAGTTGCTGCAAACAAGGTTGCAAAGACTCATTTCAGCTAAAACAATGTTTTTCTAAATTATGAAATAATTAGATGCCATGATCAAATTTTGAATTGGTAGGATACAAGAAGAGGTTGCAAAGAATGTGTTTGACATATTAAACCTGTTTATTTCACGTCATGAGAGTCACAATCAGCGATTTTTCACAAACTCACTCACTCACTCACTCACTCACTCACTCACTCACTCACTCACTCAGCGATCAGCAAATCGCTGATTGTGACTCATAGAAAGCAACATTTACAGGTTTTATGTTTCCAACGCATACTTTGTAACCTCTTCTTGTAAGTTACAAGTAAAACATGCCATCATACCATCTTTTGGTTTTATTATTCCGAAAAACATTATTTTAGCTGAAATGAGTCTTTGCAACCTTGGCTGCAAATAGTCGAGCTGGTCGGAGGGAATGAAAGAGCAACGAAAAGGGATTTTGTTTCCAAAATGTTTTTGCCAAATCGCATCCACCGCTACCATCAGTTCCAGTCCGACAGTGGAGCAAGTCGGAGCTCGGTCATAACATTTGACAAAGGGGACAGGGAGAGGAAGAGTAACGGAAATCTTCATCACATCTGTCAAATCGCTTCCACTTGTTCAGTCAGACAGTGGAGCTGGGTGAAGTTATGAGGCATCACTCAGAGTCTAGATGCCTTATGTACAGGTACCAAAGAAGGAAGCATTCTGGATTACTTTTTCGAAGGACGTATCAGGTTTTGTAAACAATGCATTTGATCGACAATTTGGCGTAACTGGTAGCTCGCCCACGCATTCTCACACTACCCTCAGATAAGGGATTTTTTCTAGTACCGATAGTGGTGTTACACAGTTCGAAAAAGTAGTGTAAATTTCTGTTCAATATGATGCACATAAATGGAGCGTCACATATCATATACTTCTTTCTTCTTCTTCTTCGCATTTCAAGCTTATTGCATATCGCATATTAGCTTATTGCGTGTTCTCAACTTAGTGTTCTAGATGCAATTCGACAGTTATTAATTGAGAGCTTTCGATGCCTGTACCATTTCTGCATTAGTATAATTGTGTGGCAAGTACAATCATACTCTATGCCCTGGGAAGTCGAGAAATTTTCCAACCCGAAAAATTCCTAGACCGGACCGGGAATCGAGCCCAGCCACCTCCAGCATTGTCTTGCTTTGTAGCTGCGCCTTTACCGACTGAGCTAAGGGAGGCTCCAACACATATCATATATGTTTACATTATAAATCATGTAAACCTCTGAGACATTTCATGCAATATAGCAAATATTGTATACAAAAGCCCATCTTTGTAAACAACATTGTTTACAAGTTTCTCGGTTGCATGAAATTAAATACAAGTTTGCGTGAATGAATGTTTACATCACAATTAAAATTCAGAATTTTTATCTGTATAGTATGCGTGGGCAAGTTACGTCAAATCCGAGGGGGGCGACACATCTAAATCTCAATTCTAGATGCTCAAAAAATCTCACACTAGCGAATCAATCTTCGAAAAATCATCTTTCATTTCCCGCATCTACTTGCATCGTGCTTCATCTTTTTGCAGGAAATCTTCAAAATCGACATAAATCTTCCTTTTATCTACTCAGCGTGCGCGCAGCTAGTCACAGCAAAACACAATCTTTTCTGCATCGTAGATAGAGTCGTCCCCCTCGGTCAAATCGACGATCAAATGCATTGTTTACAAAAGCTGATACGTGGCTTCGAAAAAGAAATCGAGAATTGTTTTTTTTTTACTAAAATTGAACTATGACTATTGTTTATGGCAAGTTTTGCTATAATCAATCCTCCTCGTATTTATTCGTGAAATTCACGTCATTTGTGTATGCAATCAATTAATCATATCGTCAGGCCATTTTACACAAAGATGGCGCTGTTCCGCTGGTAGGAAGTGGGAATAATTCGCTATCAGTGCATATTCAGCTAAAACAAAGTGACGACCACCTAAAGTAATCAGAAATTGAGTATCTGACACTGCAAAGCATGTCTGATACCTCTATATATTTATTTAGATTAACACCCGAAATCCCTACCCTTTAACATATTCTGCACAAAATATAATTTCTGCTCCTCCCCATATATAAAAACGGGGAGAAATCCTGAGCAGAATTTGTAAAAAAGGAGGGACAGTGACATCTGAAGGACACTCACCGCAGAAGCATGGTAACATGATTAATTTGACAAGGCATTTGTGATCGGCATACACCTTCCGGTTGTATGAAACAGGTCCAAATCCGCCTGTAAATTTTTCGTTTTGGCATTATTTATGGCAAATTAGTGAACTTTTCAAGAACATTAACGCCAAATAACCCAACAACACTAGCGGACCGTGAGTGCTGTGTTCGGGAAAAATCCAGGAATTAACTTCTCGCCGCAAGTTGTCATCAGGGTTGCTTTCACCCACTTGCTATAAAAAATAGTTTTACGGAATTATTGATATGATGTACTTTTAAGTAACAAAAATAGGGTGTAAAGTATGTGTTTGACTCATAAAACCTGTCAATTTCACTTTCATAGCGACACAATAAACGATCTTATGATTCGTGAGCGCTCACGAATCGTAAAATTACTGATTTTGACGCACTGAAAGCAATACTGACAGATTTTATGTGTCAAACTCATACTTCACGACCTGTTCTCGTAACTTAGGAGTACTAGTGGAAACGTTCCTATAGTTGCGGTACGTTAGAAGCGTTAGGTTCCTATAGTTGTGTACGGAGTCTCCATACACAACTATAGGAACCTAACGCTTCTAACGTACCGCAACAATAGGAGCGTTTACTCTAATTATCATTATAGGGCAAACGCTCCTATAGTTGCGGTACGTTAGAAGCGTTAGGTTCCCATAGTGGTGTATTGAGTCTCGATGCACAACTATAGGAACCTAACGCTTCTAACGTACCGCAACTATAGGAGCGCTTCCCCTAACATCTAATGATTTCAAAATTAAAAAAAAAATATATAGTAAGTACGTGGAAGTAACGCTGGGTGTCACTAAATCTTAGTTGCTAGTGTAGCCGTGTACAATCGATTATTTTTTATTTTCATCCACGAAATCATCTGTCAAAGTGTTTCACTAGAATCAATGTCCTGTTAGAGGCGGAACTTAGGAAGAATCTTTTGTGTCGAGCTAGCATAGGGACAATCATACACTCACGCGAGCACCACAGAATCAAAATAGCCATCCTCACCTACAAACATGTTGCCGAACGAGTGAAAATTCTTTCAACCAAGTGACTCTGCAGGTCGACTCAGAACTGACAGCAGTAGAAGAAAAGAAGGATAAACCGAAAGGCAGCCGAACAATTTTCTCTACCAAGGGAGAACCATATCGAATGCGTAAAATCTGAATGCTAAATCGTTAGCCGAGTCAGATAGTTTTTGGCTTAGTGATTTGAATCAGTTGAATTGGCCACAACAGTTTTACGATATTTACGTGACGCTTATGTTTATGTGTTACAGTATAACAGTTTTCTCCATGTTAATAGCAATTTAAACGTGTCAATGTATGTTTAAAGCTAGAAAATGAAAAATGATTATTTCTGCAAAATTCTCATTCAGATCACTCAGCAGAATGCAATCGTAAAAGGCTCAGCATAGAAAAAAAAAGTGAGGAATCATTCACACTACTACACTCTGAATCATTCATGTTACGCTCAGCTGTATGTTTTTCTCAATGGACGAGTGCACCGATGAATTTGAGTTCACTCACTCGAGTAAGAGGGACACAAGCTGCGGGCAATGTTTACTAATCATGAACACTAAATGTTTATTATTCATTATTCATGAACATTTAGTGTTCATGATGAGTAAACATTGCCCGCAGCTTGTGTCACTTTTTCTCGAGTGAGTTAACTCAAATCCATCGGTGCACTCGTCCATTCTGCGTTCATCGAAGGAAATCTGTTGTATTGGTGCTATATGTGACAACGTGTTAGTGAAAATCAGAGGAAAATACATAACAAATCGCTGTCAAACTCATTTTGACAGATCTAATTTCATACACTTTTTAGGTTAACCAGAGGAAAATAATAAATAACTTTACACTGAGATGCACTCGCTAGTGTGCGTACGTTAAACGTCACTACCCTAATAAACAAATACCATAAATACCAAATGGTTTGGATGATATCCCGAATAGGTTGTTAAGCTCTCTTTTATGGTTATTTTTATTAGGGTAATCTCTATAGGGAGCTGCACCGTCGGGGTAACTTCAATTTTTTGACATCTGGTAGTGGTTTGTTTACATGGACTTAGAAAAAAAGTTTAAAAAATTTATTAATTTTTTTTTTTAGATTTTTGGAGAGGAATATTTTTCAAACGAACATAGTCGGATATCAAATCTTTTAATTCTTTTTATTTGAAACCTCAAATCCACTTGAATTGACTAACAAGCAAAGGTAAACAAACCACCACTGGATGTCAAACTGATAAATTTGGGTTCATCGCGTTCATTCGTGACGTCAGCGTGCAGCATCCTATAGATGCAAAGCGAATACCAACGAAATCAGTACTGCTGTTCATTTCTGATGGAGTTGATGCTGTTGATGAATGCGAGTGAGTATTTAGTAAATGCAAAATTAAACGATTTTTTCCATGCTTGGTGTCGAGTACGCTTAAAAGGAGGAGCCTAGAAAATGAATCTGAATGCATAAATAAGGTCGCAGCTCTGTAACGTGGGTTGAAAGCATGGTCCTACGTCAAGTTTCCGTTCGTGCTCCTAGGCACAGACCTTTCAACTTTTTTTATGTTCATAAGTTGGTGGTTGTACTACCGAGCATGCTTGAGTTGTTCGTTGATCTCTAACATTTTAAATTAAATTTATTGTTTTTTTAGTTATATACTTCTTTGTAAGAAGGGTAAAACGATTTGTTCATCTACGCATGGTGTCCACACACCAAATTTCTTAAATCTTGTTCGGTACTTTTTTGCTGGATTCGTTCGGTAAAATGTAATTTTTACCGAATGCTTTGTAAAACATATTATTTTACAAATTTTCCGCAATCTGAACTGCTGAATTTCCGTAATTTACATACATTTACCGAAAATTGTAAATAAAATTTGCGGATCGAAACTGTAAAAGGCTGCGATTTCGCAATTCTGTAAAAATTGTGACGAGTATACTGTAAAAATAGTCTTTTACAAAATCAAACAGCTATAAAGTACCAAATTCTGTAAAAGCTACTGAACAGATTTTCGTACTGTCAAACTCAATATCGGCTGCCATTTCGATGTTGAGTGTCCTTCGGTTCTAAGTTGTGAAGCGTAAGTACTTTACTTTTCGCTTGATTCTGTGCAATTTATGCCGAAAATAAAATTAGTTTTTCATTTCTGGGTCAATTTCTTTCAGACGCCATGGACGTTATGCAACTCAATGTCCTCCTCTACCGCAGAAACTGCATTTTAGAACGGTTGATAACCTCGTCCGGGATCTTTACTGATTTTTTTTATAATTTTCTGTACAAACGCAAGATGAAAATTTTATGCATCTTCCAAAAAAATATATGGTTATAAGGAATGAATCTTTTGGTTTGGTGAAAGAAAGAAACAGTTAATCAATCAATAAAAATTACAATGTTTATTATTTATTCTGAAAATAAAGTACAGACGATTCGGTAAAAAATATACTGAACGCTATGGTAAACTTAACCGATCTTTCAGTAAAATTTACAGTCCAGGTCAGCAAATTTTGACAGGCCACAAGCGAAGAAAATTTACAGAACGGATTGTAAATTAAAAAATTACCGAAAGGATTACCGAATGTTCAGCTGTTCCATATTCGGTAAAAAATTACAGTATACTGTAAAAAAATCTTAGTGTGCAGGTCTTAACGCCAGTAAATAAAATCAAAATTATGTAAATGTTTCATATATGTACGTTAGACTGATCCAAAATTTGAAATTTTCGCTCCACAGTGCTCAAACGGTTCCAAATAGCATTCTGATTAGCCTCCCAAAATTTGAACTCATTTAGTGAGAAACTGACTTGGCACAAACCATTTGAAGTTTATATGGGAATTGATATAGAAAAACTTTAATTTTGGTTCATATCTATCTCAAAATTCACCAGTTCACTCTACTTTAAAAAATTGTAGCTGAGTTTGTTGGAAATTTTCTCAGCTACAACTTTGTTGAAGGCTACTTTTCGATCAAATGTAAGGAATAAAAATTATTAATGATTCAAGTCACTGATGTCTTATGATTATGCTCAATCAACTGTTCAGCAGGCAACATTGGTGTTTATGGCGCGTAGAATAGAGGACAAAAATCATGGCTACTATGTCACACTGCAGAATACAGTGTTGCCCACAATACAGTTGTTTAATCTTGCCATAAGATTATCAATCTCTTAAACAATTAATAACTATTTAATTTGACGTTTGGCTGAAAAATGATTTCCTGCAAAGTTGTAGCTGATAAAAATTCCCATAAGAATAGCAATAGAATTTGTTAACAGTACAATATGTTAAAAGGCTACTAGGCTAGAAGACAATTAACAAAAAGTTTTGTTTTCCCATAGTAATTTCCATGTAAACTTCAAATGGTTTGTGCCAAGTCAGTTTCTTATCAAATGAGTATAAACTTTTGGAGGCTAATAAAGACCTGATTTGAAACTGTTTCAACACTGTGGAGCGAAAATTTCAAATTTTGCATCAGTCTAATGTACGTACTATTTTTTTTAGAATAATCTGTGATCTACGGTAAAATCTGTGTCCATGACGGATACCGTAACATATATGTATATTTGTATGTTTGAATGTTTGAAATATTTAAGAAACTTGCTTTAAAATCCAAATTCTGTTTTTGTTTTCAGGTGCAACTTCAAAGCATATTGTTTGTTTTCGTTTCTGAATACGATAGTTTATTGCATTCCTGCTGGCTGGGTTTGGGGCGAACATGGTTTTCTAGGAAAGCTAGGAGTAGTAGACATTGCTGGAAGTGGACCCGTACATCTCATTGGAGGGTCGTCAGCATTTGCCTCTGCTATGATGCTTGGACCACGACTTGGACGATACGCAAAAGGAACGGATCCTCTGCCACTGGGAAATCCCGTCAATGCCTGTATGGGATTGTTTGTTTTGTGGTGGGGGTGGTTGGCTTTCAATTCAGGTAGCACTTACGGAGTGAGTGGTGCTAAGTGGATTTACGCAGCTCGTGCAGCTGTAATGACTATGATGGGCTCTTTCGGTGGAGGGAGCTTCAGTATAATGTAAGTTTTAATTAATATTTGACACAGAAAATCATGTGACTATTTTTCCCCTTTAGATATTCCATGGTTCGAAACGAAGGAAGAATGGACATCGTTGATCTCATCAATGGCATTTTGGCGTCCCTTGTTTCGGTAACTGCTGGTTGTTTTCTTTATCATGCATGGGAGGCAATCATCATAGGAGGAATTGGATCCGCTCTTTGCTGCTTAAGTATGCCGTTATTCGATAAAATGGGTGTTGATGATCCAGTTGGGGCAAGTGCTGTGCATGGAGTTGCTGGAATTTGGGGTTTGTTGAAATCTATAATGCATGCTAGATTGACCATCCGTTCTGTATTGAACGGGAGAGTAAAGTTTTTCGATTTTTTTGGGACTTCCCGTTGTTTTTCAACAAATATTTGTATCGTTTTTCTGGGATATTTACTGCCGATCTACGCATATCTGTCCCATGTTACTTTTGGACGTTTATATAATTTGTTCTAGGTTTGTATAAAAACAACATGTCCCATGTTAAAATTCTACGCATAACTATCCCACAAAGATTTTCTTGACTGAATCTATCATTAGTGAATCGGTTTGTGTACATTATGTGTGATTATTGAAACAGGATAAATATTATAAAAAGAAACGGTATGCACCATTATAGGAAGTGGAAGTTTTAGTTTATGTTGATAAATATTAAGAAAAACAGGATTTAATATTAAAACACCAGTTTCTAATTTCAAACAATGCATTATTAGACACTTACACTCGCCACCCCCCACACTCTCTCTATAGTGTCTACGTGTTTCATGAAAAGCCACTTATATAATATAATAATACGTAGTATAAAGGCCAACTCCGTACGGCAGAAATTTGCATGTGCATGTCAACTCTTCCAAAGTATTTATTGAAATAATCGAAGCCCACGGTCAACGATCGTGTGGCGTATTGATCTTTTGTCCACAGCATGTCAGCCGCCATAAATCTATGGTCGGACTCAAAATTATTAAGCACAATCTCCTTTAGGCCTACTTTTATCTTGCTACAAACAAACAAACAAACAAATAAGATGCTAAGAAGTTTATATTCTATGTAAATAGTGCATTCATAATTAGTTTCTTGAGATGCCCATACTTTAAGTGGTTTTATAGAAATAGCAATGTCAACAAATTTATTGTTGGTATAATTTAATGATAGAAAGCTATACAAACCTTCCAGGATCTTCCAAAACTTCGCGGAGAACGCAAGCAGAAGAGTAAAGACGTCAAATGCAACGTGGCCATCAAGCAGCTCTGAAAGTAAAGGCTGGCGCACAATGTATAAGTTTCCGGGTTTTTTATTGACAGATAATGGGCTAACTGTCAAAAAACCCGACAACTTATCCATTGTGCGCCGGACTTAACAGTTCCTAGTGGGACTAACATGCTCCTACTAACATTTCATTGAAGGTAATTTCTGTAGTTTTCACTAAAACACATTGATTCTGCTTAAAGGTGAACAATGCGCTAACTTATTTTAACGTATATTTCTTCCAACGAGCAGAAATGATTCGAAACATTATTCGCGATTTTTTCAGAAGCAACTTTTGAAATATGGGACTGATATGCGTAGAACGGCAGTTTAAACAATCGAAAATACATACATTAAACACGTCATTGTTCAAAAACCGATATGACCTTTCAAGAAAATTGTTTGCGGATGAGGATAAATGCGAATAACAAGAATTTATTAATCTATTTTTTTTTCAAAAATAAGATGTTAAAATATAAGTAAAAATTTACACAGCATATACTTTGCAAATGTTTAATTAGTGCATTAATATATTACTCATTCTATATTGAAAAATACAACCTAAAACTTAATTGTATCTTAGCCAGGGATGGAAAATCATTTACATTCATTTCGTGCATTCATTTACATTCATTTTCCTCTAACTTTTTTCATCAACAAAATTCCGTAAAATAGTGTTTGAAGCTTTTGTAGGCTTTTATGTTAGCTACATCTTTTGTAAAAAACTCCAATCTGTATCTCTTATGCATGATGAATCAGAGTGATTAGAACCCACCATTGTTTTTCAGTGAATGTAAATTGCATTCACTGAAAAACAATAACATGTTCTGCCAGCTCTATTTCATCATGCATAAGAGATGCATATTTTAGTTATTAACAAAAGTTGTAGTTAATATCAAAATCTACAAAAGCTTCATACATCATTTAACGGTATTCTGTTGATGAAAAAAGTTAGAGGCAAATGAATGTAAATGAATGCACGAAATGAATGTAAATGATTTTCCATCCCTGATCTTAGCTTTGCGCAGTGGCGATATCGTAACCAATGAAGTACAACCGAGGTGGGATTATTGCAAGTTGAAAAAAAAATTAATTGTATCTTGAAAACATTTAATAATATATATTTTTTTACTTAGTTTTTACATAATTTACAAACAACGATTTAAATTTACATGAACATCCCAAGTAATCAATAAGTCCGCTAATTGATGAATCTACGCGAAACTGCACCAGTGCATGCGACACCTAGGTTTGAAATCCAAAACCAGAAAAGTGATGATGTACTAAAAAATATTCCATACAATTTGACAGGTAGCAAAACGTCATTATCAATTAACATCATTTCCATCTGCTGGACGACCGTAGCGTAGATTCATCAATTGCCCATTGATGAATCTACGCGAGACTGCACCAGTGCATGCGACACCTAGGTTTGAAATCCAAAACCACAAAAGTGATGATGTACTAAAAAATATTCCATACGATTTGACAGGTAGCAAAACGTCATTATCATTTTAACATCATTTCCGTCTGCCGGACGACCGTAACGTAGATTCATCAATATGAAAACATAAGGATATGCGACTAAAGGGAGATTGGTGTGCAATTAGTGGGCTTGTTGATTACTTGAAATGCGTATAATTTCAGATTTCGAAAAGTGTACTTATTTGAAAAATGAAATTTCAAAATATTTTCGTCGGTGTTGATATTTCTAAGTGTTAAAAGATGCGGGGGGGGGGGTAGGTTTATAATATACCCCATCCTCCTCACTCATATCAATAGTTTCAGTTTGAAATAACTTCGGAGTTTCTTATTTTATCGATTTGGTATGTTCAGGCTGAACTATTCAAAAACATTTGCTCAATCTCATAAGCGTTGTTCCCAAGTAATACATAAAACATCTTTTTGAAACATATTTAGAACGGCTTGTTATATAAATGTATTATAAGTGATGCAGAAAACATCCCACGTTATATATGAGGTTTATAGATGTTTTTTTCATACTTCCTAGATTCAACATTTTCCAAAATAGTTTTCTTTTGCTTTTATCTTTAAATGTTATTTAAACGTGCATCTTACTGTTTTAATACCACTATAAAACTTGTCGTATACAAAATCAATCTTAGTTGAATTTATAAAGTTCTTGAAGAGATTCTGAACTTTCCAGATTGACGTAAACATTGACGGCGCCATTGAGCCGGACTGTCTCTTCACGCAGTGATTGACAGTTTCTTATGAGGTATTCGAAGGTTTGTTATAAAGAAAGTTGAAAACACTTGTTTATTACATCTCATAAATTAATATATCTGAAAATGTGCAGGTTGTCTTATAAGGAGTTGAAAATACTTTAAAATAACACTCTGGCAATTAGATGTACGCTTTGCTGCTAACAAAACATCTTTATGACGGATTGAAAGCGTGTTGAACGAGAATATTATTTTCATGCCATTGGCAAGAACATGATAGATACTTGTAACAAACCTCTCATCAAGCGGAGTTGGTCTAGTTAGGAAGTAGTAAGTCTACCACGCCAAGGACCAGTGATCGAATCCCATGCTCAAGTTCTTTTTTGATGTTTTTTTTTGCCGCCGGTTTTTATGATGTTTCCAAAACATGTTATAAGACCAGTATTTAGTTGTATAAGCTCCGCGACTTGCGCTTTTTAGGTTATATAAATGTATTTAATGACGTATATTACAGTATTATTAATTCCTTACGTAAGTCATTAAAATTTATTTTCAACTTCTTTATGACAAGCCGTGTTGCTTGGGTTTGCTGCTAACAAAACATCTTTATGACGGATTGAAAGCGTGTTGAACGAGAATATAATTTTCATGCCATTGGCAAGAACATGATAGATACTTATAACAAACTTCTCATCAAGCGGAGTTGGTCTAGTTAGGAAGTAGTAAGTCTACCACGCCAAGGACCAGTGATCGAATCCCATGCTCAAGTTCTTTTTTGATGTTTTTTTTTGCCGCCGGTTTTTATGATGTTTCCAAAACATGTTATAAGACCAGTATTTAGTTGTATAAGCTCCGCGACTTGCGCTTTTTAGGTTATATAAATGTATTTAATGACGTATATTACAGTATTATTAATTCTTTACGTAAGTCATTAAAATGTATTTTCAACTTCTTTATGACAAGCCGTGTTGCTTGGGTAGGTCTCAGACACAGGCACAGTCGGATTTCGCTTGTTGGGCTAACTTTAAGTGGGCTAAGTTCAGTTGGGCTTCCAAGCCAAACGTCACTTCTAACAGTGCTGATTCCTTTTCGAAATTTCGACCGGCTTCATGCAAAAACCGGCAAACGAGTGGAGTAATGATACAGATTATTTCAATGCGATACAACGAGTTGCTTCCTTGATGGTTGTCAACGATATGGCTGAAGGAGGGGGGATGCTAATTTCTGACGTATCAAGAAATCCACCCGAGACCTAGTTCAACAGCAATATTTGCTTCAAGGGATAGAACAGCATCGAAAAGAGTACCATGAGAAATCGTAGAATATATTAAAATGAAATTTAATCTTTACAATCCAATGACATTTGTGTGAATATATCTGACATTGTATATTGCACCAAAAGAGTAGGGAAGAGAATGGTAGTACTCGCTTTACAACTGCTCTTATGAGATTAAGCAAATGTTTTTGAATAACCCATCCGACCAACTCGAGAGATGGGAAACTCCGAAGTTATTTTAGTCTTTATCTTTACTTTCATTGATGTAAGTGAGCGCCGGAAAGCATACAGTAGGCCTCCCCATATCCAACTATGCCTATTAAATGGAGCACATACCAACTCGACAAGATCAGAAACACTGAAGTTATTACAGGCTTCAATTACCTCCATTTATATGAGTGAGGGGGTGGAGGTATTGTTAGCCCCCCCCCCCTTTCATCTCTTAATATGCCTATTAAATTGATAAATTGTTTTTGAATCATTCATCTGAACAAACCGAATCGATAAGATAAGAAACTCCGAAGTTATTTCAGTTTGAAACTCTACTTCTATTGATATGAGTGACCCCCCATCCTCCTCCGACTGCGCATATGAGATAGATCTATTGTTTTTGAATATTTCATCTGAACATACCAAAACGATAAAATAATTAACTTTGTATTTGGAGTCAGACACCGGCAGTACACCGGCAGTGTTGGCAGAAAAAGAGATTTTTGGCTCATGGCCACCACGTAGGAAATACATGCACTTATCGTAGAAGCTGATATTTGTGCACTTAAAGTTTCGAAGTGGTTACGAGAATAAGGACCTCACAGCAAAACACCTAACTAGCATAAACCTCCATTATTCAAAATTTAATATTATTCATTCAACGTATAAAATAACAGAAACAGAACAGAACAGAGACGAGTTGTGTTTGTTCACATCGACCGATACTGAGTGGCTGCGGTACAAGCACATATCGTCGGTAATAGACGATTGTTGTGTATTGAGAACGCTTGCGCTTACCGTTGGGAATTGTGGGTTCGAATCCCACCGGTGCCCTTAGATTTTTTCGCAAATTTTCTCACACGCACGTCTCTTGCCGATGATATGTGCAACCTCTCAGTATCTTCTAACTGTCGCATATAACAAAATAAAAATTGACTTTCAGTCGCTAACCTAAATCGTATAAAATAAAGTATTAAGAATGTTCCTGATCTTATGGATTTTGCGTCGAATTAGATTTATAAATAGTATCAGAAATTCCATATTAATATATCCATATTAAAGTTTTGAATAATGAACGCTCATCGCAGTTTATGAGCAAATACTAAAAACTTAATATTTAAAAAAAAAATTGTAGCTCAGAAAGGAAAAAAGGAAAAACATACACTGCTGAATTTTTGATATATTCTGTAAAAAGTTCAAAATCTCCAAGAATAAAATATGAAATGCAATAGTGCCTTTGCTTCCGAGACCTCGACAATCATGAAAATCGATTAAAATTCTTGTTTTTCAATGTTAAACCACGATTAAAGTTCATATTCATATTTTTTCTAACAACTTGATCTTTCATTTGATCATTTCATAGTTATGATAAAAAAAAAACAATTTGAAAATATGTACTGTTTTTCCGGACCAACCTTATATGGAAAGGACCAAATCGAAAAATAATAAAAATATGGATCTGTGAACCGAATTACCAATTATTACGAAATTTTGAGATCCACCCTAATTGTTTCTGTGGAATTGCTGTTATTTTATTTATATTATTGTATTTCATTTAAAATCCCAACAGTAATGTTAAAAAAAAATGAACATGTTCGGTTTTTTGTCATGTGTCCCGTTTTTATTCCAAACCTATGTGTACGGTCACAGCTTAGTAAAAGCATATATAATATTATATAGCATATAATGTTTAATCACTAACTTAATTTTTTAGGTGTATTGGCAGTAGGTTTGTTTGCGGATAATCCTATTCCATTGGGTACAACTAATGGGCGATCTGGATTGTTCAAAGGAGGTGGCTGGTATTTGCTTGGTGTCCAATCATTATCAGCTTTATGTTTGACTTGTTGGGGTATATGTATCACTTTTGCTCTATTGTGGATAATCAACAAAATTGTACCGATAAGGATGGACCCCAACGAGGAACTTCTTGGTGCTGACCTTATGGAACATCGTATAAGACACTCTCAGGTACGTATTGCGCATTACATATACGCTAAAAGCAGATAACCCAGTTTGGACGTAAACGGGACTAACTCAAAATATGGGTACATTTTTAATTCAAATGTATTTAAATCAAATTTGCCAAAGTCGAATTTATATAATAATATATTTATTTATATATTAACCCATATTTGTGTTAATGAAATTACCTATATTTCTGTTAACAAAATTACCCATATTCTGAGTTTATCCGGTATACGGTAACTTGGGTAAATTGATCCTAGTGTGTACACTAGAGTGGCTCACAACTATACACCGTGTCATTTGGAGAAAACGCGTAAACATATATATTTTGGAATCACATACCAATCAAAATGCCCTATATGGCAAAATTTAGTAATGACATGGCTATAATTTATGTCTGTATGCGTCGACGCATACAGGCATAAATGATGCGGTATATTTCAGCAACAAGATAGGCCGGGTTATTGCACTACTTAGGTACGAATGTTTTTTTTTTTTATTTAGGACGTGATACAGCAAACAACCAATGATGTTACTAGTCCAGGACTGGATCTTAATAAACTGTTGGTTCACTTTTCCTTCAGTTGCAATTATATTAACACACTAATGTAACCCTATCATCACTCTCAACTATCGTATGGGCGTGATATATTGAAACGATGATCGGAAAGGAGGCGAAGAGAGTTTAATATATACCTACTTTACCAGTTATCATGCTCTGATAGTTGCACTCTTTTCTGGTGTTATTGCTCACTACCCGTAGTAGGGGAGAACGGTACATAACGCACCCCCGGGGTAGGACGCACTTTTTCATTTTATTTTGAGATTTTCTTGGAATATTGAATCCAATTCTAGGATTTATCATGAAGGATTTGGATTTCCGATGCTATGCTAGAAGTGCTGTTTGATAAAGCCATGAAACACACAAATGAAAGTCAGCTGGTGCGTTCTACCTAGGGGGTACTATTGTCCCCTACATGAATCTGATGAAAAAATATTGTTTCCTAAAACATGTTTTTCAGATCACTTGCTCTGACTTCCTACACACATAGGGAGGTGCTGACGAGGTGAACCCCTTATTGCACTCTATGGCATAATGTTTTTCGGGTCCGGTGGGTTGTGGCTATGTCCTAAGTAAGTCTTTCTAGATTTCTCCTTGTGGCAATCGAAGGCGTCGGTAATATAAAATGCTAGTTGTAGTCGGGGTATATCAGTATGTCATCGGATGTCAAAATTATCTCCATTTTCTCAAAGCAATCTTTCGCTAATTCCGGAAGTGAAAAATTCTTATTTGATGCAGGGTTTCTCTCCCCTCGTAGAAGGTTTGTAAGGGGTTTCGCAATTTTGGCAATTTCCTTTACAAAACGTCTATAATATCCTACCATACCTAAAAATCCACGTAGTTCGTTGAAGTTCTTTGGTTCCGGATAATTTTGAATTACATCGATTTAACCCAGAAATTCTACTTCCGAATACATACATTCGGATTTGTCCAATTGTACTTTTAGTTCGTCTCATTTAGAAGCTTTAAATTGTATCTAAGTTTCGTAAATGTTCTTCTAAATCTTTTCCAAAATTATCACGTCGTCTATGTAGACGTAACAAATTTTGCCAATCTGATCGCAAAGTACGTCGTCGATCGCTCTTTAAAAAATTACCGGGGCATTCTTTAAGCCGAACGGCATTCGAGTGAATTCAAATTTTCCGTTATTAATGGAGAAAACGGTTTTTTTCAATGTCGTTTTCTTTCATTTTGATCGGGTTTATAAGAGGATACAAACATTTTATATATATGTTACATTTGGCTAAGCGGCGCCGGTGGTGTAGTGGTAAGCTTGATTGCCTCTCACCCCAAATGGGCTGAGTTCAATCCCAGTTGGTGCCGCCGGGATTTTCTGAAGGAACAAAATATCTGATTACGTCTTCCTTCGGAAGGCAAGTAAAGCCGTTGGTCCCCGGTTCATGAGTTGATGCGTCGATAGGTAGGGTCCAGGTATGGGAGCTGCCTCCCTGGTGTCGGTAGCATTGGTGCTCAGTATGGAAATCAAAATCGATGGAAAACAAACCAAAGAAAAAAAAAATACATTTGGCTTGAATGCCCTCAATGTGATCTTTAAGAGTTAATTTTTGGTCTAGTACTAATCCAAGATATTTCACTTGGGTTGACCAGGAAATTTGAGCTTCGTTCATAGTGACTATGTGACTACTACTAGGTTTAAAAAAGGAAGCTCTAGGCTTATGTGGAAATATAATAAGTTGAGTTTTTTATGCATTGGGAGAAATCTTCATTTTTGTAAATAAGAAGAGAAAATATCTAACTTTTATGCAGTCTGTTGCAAATAACACGAAGACTTCTTCCTTTAGCAGAAACGTCTGTCGGCGAATTAAGATTTGTGGCAACCCTGAGGCAAATCAGGGAGGTTCAAAGTGAAAATGTTATAAAATATAGGCCCTAGAATGCTAACCGGAGGTAGTCCTGCTATATCAGGTAGTTGATAAGATTTGGAATTTTGATAATTTACCTGCAGAGTTCTGTGAATTAAATAATGTTGAACTAATTTCATGATGTAGAGTGGAAAATTAAACTTATTCAATTTTGCAATCAAACCTTCATGCCAAACACTGTCGAATGCTTTTTCTATGTCTAGAAAAGCAGCCTTCAGATTTCTTTGAACGAATTAAATTGGTAACTCTTAAGAGTTGATGAGTAGTTGAATGCCCATGGCAAACTCCAAACTTCTCATCTTCAAAAATTGAGTTCGTATTGATGTGAAGCATCGTTTTATTTAAAACTACATTTAAAATAGTTTACTTATTGAAGAAAGCAAACTTATTCGACGGTAGCTAGAAGCTTCAGCTTTATTGTTATGCAGCTTCAAAATTGGAACAAATTTTGCATTTTTTCCATTTATCGGGAAAGTATAGTATGCCAAATGGAAACATCTGTTACATAATTTTACCAAGGCAGACAAGGTACTCTGTGAGAGTTTTTTTGATGAGGATATAGGAAATTTCACCTGAAGCTTTCATATTGTGAAACTTTTTAGTTATAGATCTTACTTCGTCCAAATCAGTCCCCCAGGAATCATCAAACATATTTTCCTGGGAGAAAATATTCAGATAATCCTGAGCAACCTGATTCTCAATAGGACTAGTAAGACCCAAACTGATATTATGGGAACTACTCTGATCAAAATTTTACCACCTTTTTAGCGCAGGAATAGGCTTTTGAGGTTTTTTTTTTCAAAAAAAAAAAATTTGAGGTCATAAAAGGGTTTGGAATTTAGGTCTAATTTTTAAACAATATTTTCAAAAGTTTTGTTCCTGAGGGCAGAGAATCGCTTTTTAATTTGTTTTTTGCCAATTCCACCAGATATTTTTTATGGCATGATCGCGTGTTCTTTGATATTGGCTTTTACGGACATTTTTAAGGCGGACCAAGAGCTGAAGGTTATCGTTTATTATAATTGAATCGAATTTAATCTCGCATTTTGGTACTGAGGCAGCTCTTGCTTCAAATATAGAAGTAGTCAGAGATTCAAGAGCATAGTTAATTTCATCTTTGGTTTGGAAAGGAATGTTTGGATCAGCAAAAAGCAAATAGATCTGCACGGGAAGATTGAAGTTGATTTTATTGTTTGCAGCGTCGCCTCAGTCCGCATCGGGCTCTCTTGCCGTGCGGATCTATTTGCTTTATGCTGAAGGAAGTGTTACTACTACCTAAAGCTACAACAAATTTAAACAGCACTTTTCAGTGCTCAATATACCTGTACATTTTTTACCTTGTTTGACTCTTATTCCTCTTTGATCCTTGTTTGGACCCAGCCCGAGGTAATCCTTCTTGGATATCGATTTGGAAAATTCCTCTTCGATCATTAAGATTCTTATAGTAATCTGCTAGTCGATTTGGATAAAAAAATTACTGCCGCCATGGTGCCTAAGCGCAAAAGAAAAGGGCAAGCTCTTGATCCCACTTCTGATGAAATTAATTTGTCCAATCAATTTGATTTGCTCACGGATGATGAGAATGATCATATGACAGGAAACATTCTAGTTAACTTTCCCGGCTTAATGCCAAGAAGGAAAAGATTCCCCTTATTGTGATAACCACTTCCGATTTCCTTGCTCTTCGCACAGAACTTTTGAACTTCGTGAAATTTAAATTTTCACTGCAAATTGGCCGTCGGGGTGAATGCCGTGTATTGACTGAAACCTTGGACGGATTCAAATGTCTTCTCAAGTTTCTTACTGAGAAGCAGCATCAATTATTTACTTAAGACACAAAAACTGAACGTGTGTTCAAGGTTGTCATGGAAGGACTGCCCAGTGGTGATCAGATCAAAGATGAACTGGCAACATTACTTAGAGTTGTGTCCATCCAAGTAATCCAAATGATTTGCAATTCGTGCCACGGGATTTCTAATGATTTTTATTTAGTACATTTCAAGTCTAAAAAACTAAACAACCTTAAGGCCTTAGAAAAAGCTAACCTTATGCTCCATGTCCGAGTGTAGTGGGAACACTTCAAGAAGACTGGTAGAAATTTCCAAAACCTCACCCAGTGCCGTAAGCGCCAGGGATAGGGTCACGCAACAAAAAATTGCTACATGCCAGCTAAATGCATGAATTGTGGTGATTCCTCTCACGCAAAGGACGACTGTCATGTGAAGGAAGATCCTAAGAAATTTAATTGTGAAAACCACAAATCAAATTTTTCCCTCCCCTTGGCTAGTTTTTGCACCTTGCTGTTGGTGGGCGGGCTTAATTTATTTATAGTGGAGTGTTGGAGACGGTAGGTTTATGGCCGGCGTTGCTGGCTAATGCCACGATGGAATGGGTCCATGGACAGGCAATGGGGATTACTAAGCTTCCCCTCTCTGATGAACCACTGCATGAGAAAACCAAAGATCTAGTCTAAAAGTAATAGTATCACACTTGTTACTCCTTTGTTTGAGAGTCGCGTTGTAGTACGCTCACGTATAGGCACTGACGTTGGGTGTGATACTGGCGGGTTTTGCCGCAAATCACTCTTTTTTTATTTATTTTTACGCAGATTTATTTGAGTTTGCAAGGGAATTATACTATTGAATTATTTCAGAAAGTGCCCAACACTTCTCCTTCTATTTGCGTGACAAGCTTCATTGTTGTTTTCATTGAGGTATTACTCAGGGAACAGTGTTAGACACCATTTTTGTACATGGTATTGTAACTAATCTTACATGTGCTTCATTCTGATTTGGAATAAATGTTTGAACTATGGCTCTATTGTGACATACCCATACGTATTTTTGTAGTGCAACATAGTGGAAACGTGCGAGTGTAGTTGGAGCATATACCCTATATAATTTAATAATCAGCTAAGAAACTAACTTCAAAGTATAGCATTTTATTCACTTGAAGGTGTCACCTGGGTCGAACTAAGATATAATAAATATAGGTCAAAGTCAAAAGTACCTGAAACACTTTTAATTTTAGATTACAAGCACAAGTGCAGGTACTTAATAAAGCATGGGTTATGATTGATTAGGTGAATTAGAGATTTCAAAAATTTATTAAATTAGACTAATGAGATATCATAATCATCAAATGAACTTGAATAAGAAACTTCAGATAGCCTAATAACATTGAGTAGATTAACAAAAGAATTAGGATGCGGGGGGTCCGCTTAGGGAGGCATCTAACCTTTAAAGTTGTAAAATAAATCTTCCTATTTAGTCTTGAACTTCAAAAAGAAAACGTAAGCAGACCAATAGCATTAAGCAGATTAACAAGGAGGGGAATAGTTTAGGAAATAAGTAAAACTAGAGGTATGTGACAATTAATAACTTTTAATCTTTTGTAGGTATTGTTTTGCCTTGAGTTTATTGTACTTGATTACTATATTACTCTCTCAATACGCGAAATCTCTAATATATGCGGTTAAAGCATTTGAGTTAACTTGTTTCTTAGTGTTCAGGTACTTACATTTGTAAACAGCAGTCAATGTTAATCTATGAACTAAACCCTACGTGACTGTAAAATCGATCGTTCCTTATGTGGTATTGATGCATGTTTAACTTTTCGCGGCTGTCGGAATATACGCGCATACGTCTATGGAGCTTACGCAGAAGTGATTCGCAATTCGGTAGAGCTTACCAAAAGTGTTTTGAGCTAATGTAGTCTAGAATTTGTTCGGTACGGTCGCGAAGTTTTGAAATGATTGATACGTACGGTAAAATAACTAATTTAAAACAAAGCTCAATAGTTAAATAAGTAGAATATCTAGAGATGAAACCAAAATTAATCAACTTGCCAGCATAGATTTATTTTGGTGGCACTCTTTAAATCTAACTCCATGTTTGATGCTATTCAAACCGGAGTTAAATTTGCAAACAATATTGAATTTGAATTTGAAATTGAGTAATGGATTTTAAATAATTGAATATTTTAAATTGGAATGAAGACGAGCTATTTAACTTTTTGAGAGTTCATAACGTGCATATTGCCGTTATAACTGAAATGTTCCTTAAACCTGACCATAAGGTTAAAAGGGACGCAAATTATTTCATATATAGAAATGATCGCCAAGATGGAGCCTCTGGTGGCGTTGCCATCATTGTTCATAGATGAATCAAACGTAAAATTCTTTCTTCATTTGAAACCAAAGTTTTTGAAACGTTGGGAGTTTCCGTTGAAACAAATTTTGGACAACTTAAGTTTATAGCTGCCTATTTGCCATTCCAATGCGTAGGCCAGCAAAAATTTTTTCTCAAGGGTGACCTTCAGAAACTACATTCTTCATTATTGGTGATTTTAATGCAAAACACCACTCATGGAATAATGCTCAAAGCAATTCCAATGCTAATATTCTGTTTGATGATTGTTCTGCAGGTTGTTACACTATTTAATATCCAAACAGCCTAACATGCTTTTCTTCAGCAAGAAATCCTCCCACTATTGATTTGGTCTTAACTGATTCATGTCAACTTTGTAGCCAATTGGTTACCCATGCTGACTTCGGTTCTGATCACCTTCCAGTGACTTTTGAAATTTTTTCTAAAAAAAAAAATAATTTCTAATGCCAACAGCTCTACTTTCAATTACCATATTGCTGATTGGGAGCAATATCGGAATGGAATATAGCTTCGATCCAAACATTCCTTTGCAAAGTTGCTAAGCAATTCGAGAGTTCCCATAATTTCAGTTTGGGTCTTACTAGTCCTATTAAGAATCAGGTTGCTCGGGATTATCTGAATTTTTTCTGTCGAGTATATATTTTTGATGATTCCTGTGGGACTGATTTGGACGAAGAAAGATCTATAACTAAAAAGTTTCATAATATGAAAGCTCCAGGTGATGATAGAATTTTCTATATCCTCATCAAAAAACTCCCGCAGAGTACCTTGTCTTTCTTTGTAAAATAATTTAACAGATGTTTCCATTTGGCATACTTTCCTGATAAATGGAAAAAAAAACATGCAAAAGTTGTTCCAATTTTAAAGCCGGATACAAATCCAGCTGAAGCTTCTAGCTACCGTCGAATAAGTTTGCTTTCTTCAATAAGTAAACTTTTTGAAACGATAATTTTAAATAGAATGATGCTTCACATCAATACGAACTCAATTTTAACAGATGAGCAGTTTGGATTTCGCCATGGACATTCAATTACTCATCAACTCTTAAGAGTTACCAATTTAATTCGTTCAAAGAAATCTGAAGGCTGCTCAACTGGAGCTGCTCTTCTAGACATTGAAAAAGCATTCGACAGTGTTTGGCATGAAGGTTTGATTGCTAAATTGAAAAAGTTTAATTTTCCACGCTATATTATGAAATTAGTTCAAAATTATTTAACTGACAGAACTTTGCAGGTAAATTATCAAAATTCCAAATCTGAACGACTACCTGTTAGAGCAGGAGTTCCTCAGGGTAGCATTCTTGGGCCTATATTGTTCAAAATTTTCACTTCGAACCTCGCTGATTTGCCTCTTTGTTCGCTGATGACACAGAATTTCAGCTAAAGGAAGAAGTCTTCGAGTTATTTGCAACAGACTGTAGAAAAGTTTAGATATTTTCTCTTCTTACATACAAAAATGAAAGATTTCTCCCAATGCTTAAAAAACTCAACTTTTAATTTTTCCACATAAGCCTAAAGCTACAATTTTGAAACCTAGTAGTAGTCACATAGTCACTATGAACGGAGTTACAGTTTCCTGGTAAAACCAAGTGAAATATCTTGGATTAGTACTAGATCAAAAATTAACTCTTAAAGATCACATTGAGGACATTCAAGCCAAATGTAACAAATATATAAAATGTTTGTATCCTGTTATAAACAAGAAATCCAAACTTTGCCTGACGAATGAACTCCTAATATTCAAACTATTTTTTAGACCATGCTTTATGCTATACCAATATGGTCTAGTTGTTGCACTATCAGGAAAAAAGCACTTCAAAGGATTGAGAACAAAGTTCTGAAGTTGATTTTAAAGTTGCCTCCCTGGTACAGTACTACCGAGGTACATATAATTTCGAATGTTGAGGCTGTAGAACAAATGTCCAACAAAATAATTAATAATTTCAGGCAAAAATCGTTGCAATCCTCAATTGATACTTAGATAGGATTTAGATTTTTTTTTATTTTAAGATGTCAATTGTTATACTGACATGCAGGTTAAAAAACCCTGTTTTAAATACTGGATTGCCAAGGTGGAACAATGTTAAAACACTTAGATATATATCATTACAATTAATGCTGTTAAATAACTGTAGTAGCTGGAGCACCTTGGTTACAATGAAATGTAATTTATTTGGAATTTGGAACAATTAAAGAGTTAAAAAACATGAGAATTCATCTATTTCCACTATGTCCTATGTTCAACAAAGTTGTGACTAGGAAAGTAAACAAAATATCATGGTTCTTTTAAGGTTGTTCTGAGCTAAAGGGTATCGTGATGCGATAATATCAACCGGTGGAACTAAAGATTTTAAATTGGCTTTCTACTTGACCAACGTATTGGTCCCATGCAAATCGATTAACATACCCCATTATAGTCTAAATTCTAGTACTACACTATTTTTGTGTTCATTTGTTATGAAAGTTTGACAGATAAAATGAGGGGTTGGTGGATTTTCCTATGATTCCATTGGAGCAACGAATAGCTTGGGACCGAAGATAGTACCAGAGCTGTGCCAAACATTTGAGCACTTTTCTTCGGGACCTTCTGGTGCTTAGAGTTACCTCTATGATGATACTGAGTAGGTCCAACCATGATGCAAATATGAATTAGGAATTTTGTCAATTATTCCATGTTTT